>NC_139024.1:2928211-3368997 GCF_964662115.1 Mustela nivalis | reverse complement strand
AGGGGAGTTACAGGTTGAATAATATCCCCCAGATTCATACATTCAGGTTCTAACCTCCAGGGTTAGGGGAGATGGAATTAGTTGAAATGAGGTCCTGCTGGATTCACGTGGGCCCTGATCCAGTACGACTGGTGTCCTCATACAAATAATGCCACACGCACACACGGAAACACCACACACACCAAGGGAGCACCGCATGAAAACGAAAGCAGGGATCAGGGTGGGCAGCAAACCACCAGAAGCCAGGAGAGCAGCCTGGAACAGATTCTCCTTCGCACCCTCAGCAGGAACCAACCCTGCCAATACCTTGCTTTCTGGCTCCTGGCTTTCAGAACTGTGAGATGAATTTCTGTTGTTTAAGCCACACACAGTTTGCAGTACTTCGAATAGCAGCCCTATAGAACGAAGACAGGGTATGTTCTCTCGAGAAAGATCTCGAGGTCCTCTATGGGCTTCCGGGTCCAGGGGGCTCACGTCTGCCTCCTCTCTCCCCCAGTCACCGCTTTAGCAGTGGACAAGCTGTGGACACACTCCCTTCTCAAGGCAGGGAGCACCAAAGGCACGAGAAGTCTAATCATCATTTGTTTATTGCGAAACTAATTTAGTTAATGCTCTGGTAATAAACTCATGATCATCTGTGCAAAACAGAGATATGAAATATCCTAGTTCAAATTATTATTTGGAGTTTATCAGGCTTTCTTGAAAGTATTTTCCACTTCAAGTAGACAAAGTATCATTTATAACTAAAAACAAAAAACAAACGAAAAAAATGAAAACAGAAAAAAAAAAAAAAAAAGGTCACTAGTAAATGATCTAGATTGAGAAGTGCTGCCAGAGTTTTCCAGAAACCTGGACTACTCTCTCAGCCTGGGTCCATCAGCTCTGCATGGATGAGTTCCAAGGGCCCCAGGAACTCCCTAAGGTGTCCATGAATTCTGCATTCTTGAACAGATGCACATTTTCTTGGGGGAAGGGTCAACATGCTTCTTTCAGACTCTCAAAGCATTCTGTGGCCCCATCAACTAAACTAGAAACCTAATCCTTTTCCTTCAGTAATGTCCTAAAGTTCATGTACCATATATGCTTACTTTGCTGAGATAAGATTTTTGGATTGGCTTTTTAAACCAAGTAAACCATTTCTATGCAATGGTCACCAAATTTGATAATCTAAATTTTATCACATTCTCATAGAAGACTAATATATATATATATATATATATATATATATATATATATATTTTGTTTGTTTGTTTGTTCTAACATTTGAAACGTATTAACTGAAAGTTCCCTGAAAGGTGTCTATTTTCTTTCACTCTATGATAATGGTACATTATCTCTAACCCTCTACACATCTGTAAATTACACGTTGGGAAAATAAGTAAACTTGAAATGCAAGTTGTGTTTCAGAAATGCAGGATTTTATTTTAAATTCATCCAAATATGGTGTTTCTCCTCCTGTAATATGGACTTTAAAAAGACAAGTGTGGAAAATATTACTGTCAAAATAATTTCAGTACCGATTATTAAAAGAATGGTATTTAGAAATTAAATATCCCAAAACAAAATACAAGGCAAATGTCTTTATAAGGTACATGTGTATCTAGTAATGAGGTCTAGACGTTAATTGCCAACTCTATCAGGAACAAGGTCACAAAGAAGTACCCGTGTTCGGCACCGACAAGACCAAGTGAGCGGACAACCTGTTGCATGTGGCTGAGCAGTGCCTGTTAGGGGCACAGGCCGGATCTGCTGCTCCTCAGGGAAGCCCCCACATCTCCTTGAAGCCTGAACCCAGAAGGAAAAAGTCCTCTCCCCACAGCCAGATAAGAAGGGGAGGCCCCAGCCCCACAGCAGAGAGAGGAAGCGAAAGTGAGAGAATCCGGTGTGCCCCCACCAGCGCGGCTCACTCAAACCACTGCTGCAGAGAAAAAGCTCTGTAAGGAATTACAGAGAAAGTTATTAGGGTTCCAAGTTGAATGACACTCAATAAAGCTGATTAAATCCCAAATAGAGTTCTAACGAATAGAGAGGAGAAACAGGAAAAAACAAAACAAAAAGGGAGGTAAGAGCAGAATAAAAATCTGAGAGAAGCAGAGCCCGGAGGACGGCCCACAGCCCAAGCGTGGATTCGCTGAACGTCGGCGACCCTGTATACTGCATCACGGAATGTCTCAGTGCAATGGCATGGCACTTTAGGCAATCATTACAAACATAACTACTACTTATTCCCACTCTAGAGCTGGGAAGACTGAGGCAAAGAGAAGTTAAGTCGCATGATGGGTAGGTAGTTTAGGCTGATTCTAGCATTTGGTTCTTAACCACTGTGCTATAATACAACAGATTTTTGTGTGTTGCTTAGGTACCGAAGAAACTATACTTTCTATAGGAAAATATGTGTTTTTTAGCTCCAAATATGATAATTAATTAAAGGTTCAATACCTACTATATGCAGAGCTCTCACTAGAGGGGGAAAAAGTTATTAAATAGGGGTTTTGTACAAAACAATCAATAATATGTTTATGTACAAGTTCTTATTATCCAGGCCATGTTTTTTTTTTTTTTTAAGATTTTATTTATTTGACAGAGAGAGATCACAAGTAGGCAGAGAGGCAGGCAGAGAGAGAGGAGGAAGCAGGCTCCGATCCCAGGACCCTGAGACCATGACCTGAGCCGAAGGCAGCAGCTTAACCCACTGAGCCACCCAGGCACCCTCCAGGCCATTTTTAAATCATAATCTTTATTTGTGATCACTACATTCATCAGACATTTCCTTTCAAATCTGAGGAAGCTAAAAAAGTACGTAAGTAAGAAAGTATTTGGGGGCACCTGGTGACTCAGTCGTTAAACGTGTGCCTTCAGCTCTCATCAGGCCACGACCCCAGGGTGCTGGAACCAACCCTCACCCTCACGGGGTCCTGCTGGGCGGGGAGGCCGCTTCTCCCTCCCCATCAGGCCCTCCTCCCTGCTTGTGTGTGCACACACTATGTCCAATAAATAAAATCTTCAAAAAATAGTATTTTTATTTAAAAAAAAAGAAAGGTTATCGCATCTTTCCTCATGCAGGAGTCTTCCGACGAGCTCTGCCACACGGGCCTGCCGGCCTCTCCGCCCTCCCCTACCCCTCTCGCTCGTCCAGGCCGTGAGCACATTCCCGCCTGGGCAATTGCCTTGGACTTCTCTGTTCTCTCTTCCTCCCTCCTCCTCTGCCTTGAACAGAACTTCTTCCTCTCTGCTCCCCAGGTCTCAGCTCACCTGTGGTCTCCGCTGACCCCCTGCTGAGGCGGCCCCCCCACACCCACGGCCATCCTCAGTCCCACTGCTGGGGATCCACCCCTTGGAAATCGTCTGAATCATTGCTACCATCATCTGTTCCCTGTCAACCCCAACTACCAAGTAAGCTGCAGGACAACAGGCATCTTATGGCTTTGCTCTTCTGTACAACACCTGCAACAGGGTCTGGTGCTCAAGTACTTGCTGGGTGAGCGCCCTTCTCCCCGGTGCAGCTGAGACACCTTAGAGACACCTTACGAACTGATGACGCTGCACTTGCTTCAACACCGAACAGCAGTAAGACTAGGGCTGCCCCTACCTTTAACAGGTGAATCGGTTTTGTTTCACATTTAGAAGCTGGATAGTCTGAGATCCTTCAAACGGAATACAAGACCCTCACAGGGGACACAAGAAGTTATTGGCCAGGGGGTGGGGGGGTGGTTGTATATGAACATCAAAAGATAAAGATGAGGGATTCTTAGAATGTCGGCATCCAGACGGGGTTGGGAGTTGGACAAGAATCAAACTATGGATCCAGATCCCAAGCACACTTTCACCCTCACTCGGACATCAGGGAGGCCTGGGACCCTCATCTCGAAGCCGCCGGCCACAGAAAAGACGGGAATATAAAGGAGACGATTGTTCCTCTGCGCCTCGGGTCAACAGTACCATTACGACGCAGTCCTCATTTCTCAGCTGTGACCACGGTTAAGTACTAATTGGGGCAAAGTCTCTTCCTAAGTTGCACAAGTTTATCTTCAATTCAACCCAAGATCTGGGAGATATTCTACACGTGCCAGCCATTTTACAAGTAAATACTTTACAGATTCAGTGCAAACTCATTATTACAGGAAATGCACAGCTCCCTGCCAAGAAGTCAGATGCATCAGTTCAAACATGAAGTACAGGATATACATACAATTTTTGACCAAAAGAAACTATGTTTACTCTGGTGGGTGTGATAAATATATACATATATACATAAACTTAAAGATGGGTATGTGCATGTTTATCAGACAGACAAGAAACTTCAGATCTTGTTTCTGCCACAAACAGGTAGAATAATTTGGCAAGTTAGGTAGCCTTTCTAATGTGTTTTCTGATCTACAAAGTAATTATACAGCCATCTCATGGCTTTGATAATTAAAAATAACATGTAAAGGTTGTGAAACCCATTTCAAAAAAAAAAAGATAGCTATATTGATGACAACACAAATGAAGACACACGCGCACGTGGACACACAAACTCACTGACCCCCTTCACCTACTGTCCCCCTCAACCACACAGGTCCACGCTTGAACTCTGTCCTGCAAACTCTGAGTACTCAAAGAGAAGGGACTATTTTTGTGATTTCGTAAAAGAAACTAAAATTAAAAATCTCTTAGCCATAAACACTTGTCTGAAATTTTTCTTCCCCAAAAATCCTTGAAAAAAAAAAATCCTCAACTCAAATCCCTGTCCTTCAGAGTATTTACAGTCAAGACTTATAAAGTGGATGTTCAAGCAAAGGTTCTCTGAGAAGCCCAAGACTGTCTTCCAAAGCCGAGAGCCAAGAGACACGGGAACGGGTGCCTGCTCCCGGCTGCACCAAGGATGGGCAGTTGAGCCAGGGGCAGCCTCGGCTCTCGGGTCCTGCTTCTGTTCAGCCCTCATAGATTCAAGAGTGAGAACATGACTGACAAGACCCCCCAGATACTCCGGATTACACAATGAAAGGTTCTGACTAGAAACGTCTTCCTGATCAAACACAGGTTAGACAGAAATACATGTATTTTAACAATCTTTTCTCAGACTAAGTCAGACTTCATTGTTAGACATCTCAGCAATGGCTGCCTGCCTGGGAATATTCCAGGCCCGGACGAGCTAGCTGTGGGCACTGTCATCAGGTTATCACCTCAGGAGGGGAACCACTGCCCCAAGAAGAGTCTACCCTGCACTCTCATTGTACGCTGCATACTTCCAATTTGTGAAGTCATTATTTCTAATGATTTATTTAACAAACACCAAGATTAAGTTCCATACAAACTGCCCCTCTTCTGAGGTATCCTCACAGCTGACCATTAATTAACTGACTGATTAGGTGCTTCTCTCACACCAAATAGGTCTTACTTTAATCTAAATATTTTACCTTCCATTTACCAAACAGAAATGCAATAGATAAATCAGGGTTTCTTCATGGGAAGGAAAAACTAACTATTCCTCCTCAACATTCTTAACTAAAGAGAACAAGCAAAGGACTAGAATGGGGCTTTTACTAACTTATGTACTTCAGAGTACATAAAAAATTATGACATCACCATAGTGCACCACAACAGGAGAGTTTACTGCGATCTACATACGTTGGAAAGTCAGGGATTTCCTTTAAGAATAAAAATGGGTCACATTCCAGGGGACAGAGCAAAAGTATGTATTAAATACATGAAAGATTACAGGCAAAATTATCCTGTGACAAGAATTATTCTATTGAATCAATCCTACTTCTAAGTTTTAAAAAGCCATATATCTAAAAATTCTGAGAATATTTTATCAATGTATAACTTCACTTCTCAACAACCCCAAGTTAGGACTGTTAAGAATCGACACGGGATACAAAACCACGGTCTCAGGAACAGAAGCCATCCGAAGTCACCAGTGCCCCATTTTATGAGCGACGCGGCCGAGCGAGCGCGCGAGAAGCGGGAACCGCAGACAGCCCGCATCATACTCCAGCATCACTTCACCGAGAGAACCCTGAATGTTTGGATTTTTTCATTAAAAAAAGGGGGGAGGGGCATTCCTCCTGGCCCTCTTCCAAGTCTCTGGGCAGCTTTCAAACAGCACGCGGAGCCCCCAGCCATGCTGGCAACACCGACGCTTCCCGGCTCTGACACTGCGACACACTCCCTGGTTCTCACTAACTTCTTAGTTTCTAAGACCACACTGGAAACACTTTTAACCGGGCCAAGGGCATTTTTAAAAATCATGAACTGGGAACCTGAGTGGCTCAGTGGGTTAGGCTGCTGCCTTCGGCTCAGGTCATGATCTCAGGGTCCTGGGATCGAGTCCCGCATCGGGCTCTCTGCTCGGCGAGGAGCCTGCTTCCTCCTCTCTATCTCTGCCTGCCAAATAAATAATATCTTTAAAAAAAAAAAAATCATGAACTGTTCACATCCCTGCAATAATATAGAGATACTGAGTGGCAAAAAAATGATAGTGATTCTCACTGAAATACATTCAAGTCTCACAAAATAAGCACCAAAGATTCAACTCCACTTTTTACAGAATTTTTTTTTTTAAGCAGTTTTAGGTTTCACAGTAAAACTGAGAGGAAGGTTCAAAGAATTCCCATACACCCAGCCCACCCCACCCCGTCCCACACATACACAGCCTCCCCCACCAATGTCCCCCACCCAGGGTGGTACCTAAGCGTCTCTTAACTTGGGCTTCCTGCTCTAAAAGCCCTCAGCTGACACTAGGGTTCACAGGTACATCCCGTGGGTTTGGACAAATGGACAATGACGTGTGTCCACCATGCTGGGATCAGACCAGTGCTCTCACGGACCTAAAAGTCCTCTGTGCTCTGCCTGTGTATCCCTCCCCACACAGCCAACCCCGCATCCTTTTGCTGACTCCATAGTTTTGCCTTTTCCAGAACGTCATAGTTAGAATCATATCGTACCCAATCCTTACAGATTGTTTTCTCTCACTTAGTAATAATGTGCATTTAAAGTTCTCTGTCTCATTGTGGATTGAAACTCTTCTGAGCACTGAATCACAGTCTACTGCCTCAGGGTGCCACAGCTTATGTACCCACTCACCTACTAGAAGACAACGTGATTGCTCCCAGGGTTTGGAAATTATAATTATTATTTAAATAAATTAATAATTTATTTATAAATTATTCATTTATCATAATTGATATATAAATTTATCATAAACTATAATAAATTAAACAAATTATAAATAATTATTAATATATATAAATTATAAATAAACCTGCTATAAACATCCATTTTTCTATGGACAGAACTTCAACTCATTTGGGTAGATACCAAGGGCTGTGACTGCTAGACTGTACGGTAAGCATATTCGGTGTTGTGAGAAGCTACTCCGCAGTCTCCCAAAGCGGCTGTACCATTCTGGGCTCCTGTAAGCACTGAGCAAGCACATCCTCGGCAGCCTACGGGGTTCTCCCTGTTCTGGACTTTGGTCATCCTCAGGGGTGTGGTGCTATTTCACTGTTGGTTCAGCTTCGTTTCCTCTGGTGAGGTGTCTGTTAAGGGGTCTGTTAAGGTCTTACGCCAGTTTTTAATCAGGTTGTTTGTTTTCTTTTGTTGAGCTGTAAGAGCCGTCTGTGTATTTTAGATAACACAGTAACACTGCACCAGGTGTGTCTTCTGCAAATATTCCAACCACTCCGTAGTTTTGTCTTCTCATTCTCTTGACATTGCCTTTCACAGAACGAAAGTTTTTTAACTTAATTAAGGCCACCTAACCAATTTTTCTTTTACAGATCGGTTTTTCTTTCAGGCTTTGGAGTGGTAACTAAAAAGCCACTGCTCAAAAACAAAGCCATGTAGCCTTTCGATTGTGTTATCTTGTTTTCCATTCCACATTTAGGTCTAGGATGCACTGGGAGGTAATTTGCTGGAGAAGGGTTAATATCTCTTTTCGGATGCTGTTGCCTTGTTCTTGTACGTGCGGACGTCCAGCCGTCCCAACATCGTTTGTTGAAGAGACCACACTTGGTTTAGTGTACTGCCTTTGCTCCTTCGTCAAACGTGAGCTGATGACGTTTATGGGGGTCCGCTTCCAGACTTTGCATGCTGGTCCACTGATCTGTTTACCTGTTTTTCACCAACACTTCCTAGTCTTGTTACTGTAGTTTTATAGTAAGTCAAGATGTTGGGTAGAATCAATCCTCCAACTTCGTACTCCTTCCGGACTGTGCTGGCTACTCTGGGGCTCTGCCTCTCCGTATAAACTCTGAAATCAGTGTGTTGATATCCGCAGAACGACTTGCTGGGATTCTGACTGGGGTCGCGTTTAATAAATCAAGTTGGAAAGAATAGACATCTTGAAGAGAGTGAGTCTGTTCTTCCTATGTATGAACATAGACTATCTTTCCATTTATTTAGATCTTCGATTTCAGTGATTAGAGCTTTGTAGTTTTCCTCAGATTTTGTATATATTTTCTTACATTTTTTTCTAAGCATTTCATTTGGGGGGATGCTGATGTAAATGGTATCAGATTTTTAATTTAAAATGCCCTTGTTCAGGGCGCCTGGGTGGCTTACTGGGTTAAGCCTCTGCCTTCAGCTCAGGTCATGATCTCAGGGTCCTGGGATCTAGTCCCGCATCGGGCTCTCTGCTCAGCGGGGAGCCTGCTTCCCCCCTCTCTCTGCCTGCTTCTCTGCCTGCTTGTGATCTCTGTCAAATAAATAAATAAAATCTTTAAATAATAATAAAATCCCCTTGTTCATTGCTGGTACACAGGACAGCAACTGATTTTCACATATTACCTTTATATCCTGCATCCTGGCTACTATACCTTATTCATTCTAGGAGTAGTTTCATGGATTCTTTCAAGTTTTCTACACAGACACTCATGACATCTGTGACAGAAGACCTTTACTTTTTCCTTCCCGATCTGTGTACCTTTATTTCTCTTTCTGGTCTTATTGCATTAGCTAGAACTTCTAGGACAATGATAAAAAGTAGTGAGAGGAAACCTCCTTATCTTGTATCTGATCTTAGTGAGAAAACATCAACTTTCTCATCATTACCTACGATGTTAGTTGTAGGGTTTTTATAGTGACATTAGGAAAAAGGGCAGAGGAGGCAGTTCAAAGGGCTGGTCCCTTCAGAGAAATTCCAAAACATGATCAAAAACTGTCCAAATCAATTTTGTCAGTCCTCTGAAAAGCAGTCAAATGTTTATAGCAATGAGAAATAGTGAGTCCAGAAAAATTCAATTTCAAAAGAGAAGAGCTTTGCACATTCTTACTTGCTTTTGCCCTGGTACCTCCCTTGCTCAGCCGTGGTCTTGAGGAGGGCAGCGCATTCCCGATGTTGAACCCAGGCCCCTCATCCCAGAGAAAAAGCAAAGCAGACCTGACTGTCAACGAATTTTGGTGGTCTGGTTTGACCTGTCTGGGGGCTGCCCGGAGGACTCACCTGAGGTATGTGACCTTGTTTCCCCTAAGTCAGAATCCTCTCAGGCAGGGAGGATGGCCAAACACCACAGCGGAAACACAACAGATGCATGGAGAAGTGCCGAAGAGAGATTCGCTGGGGAAGCAGAACACTGGAAGTTTCCACTTACCCCAGGGAACTGGCCACACATGTCCAGGACAGGACACATGCTCAGAAGCGAGCTGAAATGTCAAAGCTGACCTCCGACTGGTGCGCAGGCTCGAGGCAAGAAGAAAGCAGAGGCCAAGGCGAAGTTGTAAAACACATGGTTAAGCACCAGAAAGTGCCGGTACCCACAGACAGGGGGAGGAGGGCCTGCGACTGCCTCTGCCTGCTGCTACCCCTGCTTGTGTTCTCTCTCGCTGACAAACAAGTAAATAAAATCTTTAAAAAAAAAAAAAAGACGGGGAGAGTTTTTCTTTCTCCTCTCTTTTTGTTCTAGACATTCCCTGAGATCTCTATCAACGCCGTAGCTGATCACATTTAAAGGAAAGGAGACTTCAGGAACTACACATGATAAATAATAGTCTAGAAAAATAGTTTTCCTTAAAACAATCAAAATTTTCATGTTCATGCAAAAACTTTGCACATCAGTGTTGAGAGTAGCTGTATTCAAAATTACCAAAAACTGGAAACCACCCACATGTCTTTCCTTCAGTGGGTGAGCGGTTAAACAAACTGTGGTACCCCCATACACGGGATTCTATTCAGCAATAAAAACATGAAACAAAACCAAAAACAACAACAAAACCCCCAGAAACGTACTGATTACACGCAACAACTTGGGATGCCTCTCTAGGCTTTATGCTGAGTGAGTGGTATAGAATCCCATATCCAGGACATTCCAGAAAAGACAACCCTACAGTGATGGCAAACAGACAAGGGTCGCCCTGGGCGAAGAAAGGGAGAAAGGTTCCACTCTAAAGTGGCAGCGCAAGGGGTTTCTTTGCAACCCTAGAACTGCGTATCATGACTGCGGTGGTGGTTCCACGAATCTGTCTATGCTAAATTCATGGGACACAGGCACACACAAAAATTCAGTGTGCAGTCTCGGTCCTCCTCCTGAGTAACTCGCATTTAATAAGCAGGAACAATGATATACTATCCTATATGATAAATACGCTGGTCTCTTGAGGTGTTCTGAGGGGGGTCAGGGATTATTCCTTGGATATTAGATAGGTCGACCTAAGCTATCCTTACCAACTCTTCATATCTTTCAGTTCTCAACTTTCTTTTTGAAGATTTACTTATTTTTAGAAAGAGAGAGAGCACACGTGTGCAAGCTGGGGGTGGGAGCAGAGGGAAAGAATCAGGCGGACTCCTGGCTTAGCTTGGAGTCCGACATGGGGCTCGATCCCAGAATCCTGAGATCAGGACCTGAACCAAATCAACACTCAGACGCTAAACCTACTAAGCCACCCAGGGGCCGCTAGTTTTTAACTTCTGATTCCCAGTGTCCTATCACCTGGTCTAAACTTGAGCAATTGAGTAACTAGAGCAAGGTCGCTTGCAATGCAAATTACTCAGCATTATAGGAAGGCATTGGGGGTCCTCTACAACTGAACAGGATTAAGATGAAGCAGATACCTGGTAGTGCCATCCAGTCATTGCCATGCCTATGTGACAGCCATTGAGCTATTAACTCAATAGTTAATCTTGAGTTAATCTAAATACAAATAAACATAATGACCAATAAAGGGACAAGACTAGTAAATAGAAATAATAAACTAAATTTATTTCATAAAGAAAGAATGTAGGGCTCCTGGGTGGCTCAGTTAGTTAAGAGGCTGCCTTTGGCTCAGGTCATGATCCCGGGTTCCTGGGACTGAGCCCTACATAGGGCCCCTGCTTAGCTGGGAGTCTGCTTCTCCCTCTGCCTCTGCCACTGCCTCCTGCCCTCTCCCTCTCACTTTCAAATAAATTTTGAAGATCTTTACAAAAAAGAAAAGAAAGAATGTATCACATTTTACAGAAAGTTCTAAAAAGTTACCTATGAAGTGAGTAAACTATAGATCAAATTCATTTTCCTAACCATTTCTTTTTTTTTTTAGATTTTTTTTTTTTTTTTATTTGACAGAGAGAAATCACAAGTAGATGGAGAGGCAGGCAGAGAGAGAGAGAGGGAAGCAGGCTCCCTGCTGAGCAGAGAGCCCGATGCGGGACTCGATCCCAGGACGCTGAGATCATGACCTGAGCCGAAGGCAGCGGTTCAACCCACTGAGCCACCCAGGCGCCCTTCCTAACCATTTCTATGATAAAAATAGATTCATGTTTTCCTGGAAATATTTCACAAAGAAAAAAAAATGTAAAGCTATATATTTAAAGTGATTGTGATTGTGTCATAAAATAATAACTATAATAAAGTCACACAGATGTGCTAAGTAAACACTGACATTATTTTTAATTCAAGAGTTTACATCTTAAAAGAAAAAGGCAAGTTTAACAGATCCATGAACTAAGAAATACCACACACACACAATCGAGCAACTTCCCCAGTCCTTCCAAAATCCTCTTGATATTTTGCAGATGTTTTACAAATAAATGTGTGCTAATGTGAACTAAAAGGTAGGAAAGAGAAAGGTAAGAAATAGTGTTAACTCGAAACAATGCGGCACTACTGTCAATGAAAGGGTCCTTTGCTGAAGTCACACGAGAGCACAAGAGCAAGCAGCAAATACTAGAGAATGTCCGTGTGTCCCGCACTCCGCCAGGCACCGCAAACACAGTTCAAGATACTGCCTCGGCGCTCAACGTGCCATCTTCCAGACTTTTTTAAAGTTCAAAAATACAAGACAGAAACCGTTAAATGCTAGACTCCATATTAGCAAGTCAAAGTATAAAAGCATTTCAGTGCTAATGATGAAGTTTTGGAATATGTGTGAGGTTTGGTCGGGTGAGGTCCGGAGCCAATGACCAAGAAAGAATTCTTGAGACGTCTTTGGTGCAAAATGGTGGCTTATTAAAGCACGGGAACAGGACCCGTGGACCCGTGGGCAGAAAGAGCTGCTGCTGTCCCGGGGCTGTGAGGGGTGGTCCACTATATGCCTGCACGTTGGGAGGGGGTTAGGGATGGTGTAAGTCTCTAAGGAATTTTGGAAGCAAGGTTTCCATGACCTTGAGGGGCTAGCTATTGCTGGGAAAAGGATTATTCATTACCGGTAATAAAACCTTTGTAGTGAGACCCCCCCCCTTTTTTTTTAAGATTTTATTTTATTTTATTTGACAGACATCACAAGTAGGCAGAGAGAGAGAGGGAAGCAGGGTCCCCACTGAGCAGAGAGCCCAATGTGGGGCTCCATCCCAGGACCTGGGATCACAACCTGAGCCGAAGGCAGAGGCTTTAACCCACTGAGCCACCCACGTGCCCCAAGACCCTTTAGATGTGTATCAGTGAGCCATATGCTTGGGAATGATTGTCAACACTATCTTGAAGGGTTTAGAGAGAAGTTTCCAAAGGAAATTGTTACGGTAGACTTACGGGATCCTGGTTGGGGGTAGGGGTCGGTCAGGCTAGGATTACCCTTTGCCCTTAGCAAAGCCTTAAGGTTGAGGCCCTAGAGGAATGTCACTCTGCCTGTTTCAAGGGCTTGTCAGTGGGTAAGGAAATTTAATAATTTTTCTTCTGCCTCTGTTTCCCACATCCACTAACAAATTATACCAGTTACTCTGCACGGCACTCGGGGAGCCGGGTTCTAGGCGCCGTTCCGTACATCAACCTCCACGTCTCCTCCTCTTCGCCCCCATTGTCCGCCCCCTCCCCCTTCCCAGGACCCCGGGATCACAACCTGAGCTGAAGGCAGAGGCTTTAACCCACGGAGCCACCCAGGCGCCCCTAGATTGTCTTAAATTTACTTTTAAAATACTTTTTCCTCATCATCATTTATTGAGGGCCTATTAAGTGCCAGGCATTTTATTAGCCTTTTCTTAATAAGGACATAAGGGGTTCGAGAGGTAAAGTCATCCAGGATCATAGAGCTAAAAAATACTAAAACTCGGATCCAAACCCGAGACTTTCCGAATCCAAACCCAAAGCTCTACATGCTGTATTAAGTTCCCATCTTTCACTTTATCTTAGTGCCAGTGATCTATTTATGTTTTGACCTCAAGACTCTGGTTTCTTTGAAAGTCAAGATTCTCTAACTTCCCCACCTTTGTAATATCTGCTCTAAATAAAGGGCCTAGTACTCAACAGGGACTCGATGAAGGATTTTAAAAGAACTAAATAAGTAATGGGTATAATTTCCTCCAAAGATAAAAAAATAAAGGATCTATTATGCTATGTAGGTGCTCATTAGATCACTCAACAAATATTCACCAAATGCCTCCTGTACCCTCAGAAACCCTGACATTTTCTAGGGAAAGAACTAAAAACACACGATTCTCTTACAAACTTGATAGGGCTATGCTTCTCCACAGGGCAGCTGTTAGTGACATGTGGTTCCTGAGCACTTGGAAAGCTGCTGCTCCAAAGAGAGATCCGCTGTCAGTGTAAAACACACAGTGGCTTTCAAGGACCACAGTACAAATCAAAGAATGTCAAAGATCTCATTAAACTCTTTCTACTGATTACATGTTAAAATCCTATTTTGAATATATTGAGTTAGATGAATCATATCATTGGAATTAATTACAGCTACTTACTTTTTTAGTAAATATGAACTTACATATATGGTTCACATTCTATTTCCACTGGGTAACACTACCCTGAGGACCACCTTTTTTTCCTGTTTATTCAAAATCTTTCTCTTAACTCTATTAAAATACACAAGGCGACTACCCGACAGCCCACACACCTGCCATCCATGGTCCTGCATAGATCAGTGAATTATTTTTTTCTTTTCTTGCAAGAGTGTTATTAGACTGTGTTAGTATTCCAAGGACATGTTCCAATTTTGTCAAACATAAACTTATTGTGACTTTACTATTTGTAAGTGACTAAACATCGTGTGTAGAACAAACAACACTCTTGACTTACATAAAGTGAGGTATGTCGATAAGATATTTAGTATTTTTCGTACCAGTACATGATCTCCGGTGACTATTCTGAAAGCCTTGAGGGAGGAAGGCCTGTTAGTCTTATCCTCTTTTCTGATAGAAAACCCGAGACAAAGCACAAGGGATTCGCCCAGGAATACAAGGCCTGTCACTGGCCGAGTGCAGACTGCAGCCAGGCCTTCAGACCCATCTTCGAGCTTCAGAGTAAGTGGTCACTCTGTGTTCGTTCTCTGGAGCGGCCACAACAACCCACCACAAACACAGAACTTCATTCTCTCACAGACGCAGAGGCCAAAACTCCGAACCAAGCAGGGCCGCTGGCACCGAGGGCCCTCCGGGAGAATGCGTCTAGCTGCTGGCATCTCCGGACCTAGGACCTCCTCACTTTCCACTCCGCCCCTCTGGACACCCTTTCCCCGTCACAGCGCCAATACCTCCTCTCTGGGCTGTGTCACCGCCCCTCTGCCCAGCTCTTACGGAGACCCTGGCTGGATTGAGTGCCCTCCAGGTAAGCCAGGATGAACTCATCTCAAGACCCCTAACTTGATTATAATTGCAAAGACTCTCTTTCTGAATGGCGGTCACAGCCACAGGTTCTGGGTTCAAGACATGGACACACTGAGGACAGGGGACAGAAATGCCATTCAACTCGCTGTACCTGCCTTTAGCTCCTAGGCCCTCTGGTCCAAACAAGAGCTTGGCTGTATCTTCCAGTTCATATGTCCTGGCTTTTGTTCCCAGAAAGGGTTACACAAAAACACTCTGATGACTGATTAGGGGAAAAGTAAGAATTTGGAGTCAGGCAGATCTGGACCCAAAAACTTGCCTCAAAAAGTTGCCACAATTACCCAAAGAGTAACTGTGTGAATTTGGATAAACTATTCAATCTCCCTGGGTCTGAGTTTTGTCCTGTTTGATAAAATAACACCTACCAGATGGCGTTTTAGGATCATTAAATAAAAAAATTTAAAAATTAAAAAAAGAAAAAGGAAACCATCAGCATTGTGCAGTAGCACCTGGCCTCCCCGTCCCAGCTTCTTCCTCAGATTTACGCTTTCAGTCAGTTCATATCTGGGCTTACGTCACAGAGTAAATGATATTTAGAAAGCCCAACACACACCTATTATGTACAGCCTTAAGCAAATTTAAGGTGTAAAAATCTGAACTTACTAAAAAAATGAGTTATCATGTGCTTTATAAAAGGTTCCTTTGCTTTACGAAAGAATTGAACATTTAGGTTTACCTTCAATACCAAATCAAACCTGCAAATCTCTGTTACAGATTGGCTTGCTGTGCAAAGAGCTTATGTGCAATAAATATATATATATATATTTTTTAAAGAATACACCTGCAGGGCACCTGGGCGGCTCAGCTGGTTAAGCGTAGGACTCTTGGTTTCCCCTCAGGTCATGACCTTGGGGTTGTGAGACTGAGCCCCCACCGGGGTCCATGCTGGGTGTGGAACTTGCCTAAGATTATCCCTCTCCCTCTCCCGCTGTATCCTCTTCCTGGTTCTCGAATTGTCTCTCTTAAAAAACAAACAAACAAAAAAACACCTGCACAAAAGGAGGCAAATTTGTTGTTTCTTACTAATCAAGCTCTTTCTCCCACTATAATTGGTGCCACAGTAAGAAGGAATGCACGTTGGCTTGCCGAGCTGGAATCACAAAGCAGTTTTCTTCAAAGAGAGCTGAACCAGACACAGCTTACTTGCAGGTGATCTTTATTTGCTTACGTTAATGAGTTTTTGAAGACACTGATGGTCTTAAGATATTTTTGACCCACATATTCTGAAAATATTAAAGTTAAATAGAGTGGAGAAAAGTGCCATCAGGAGAATATTTTTAAAGGCAGTATGGCTCAAGAAATAACAGTGACAGTGACTCCGGACTGCATTCTACATGCTGAGAACACCGGAAAGGAAGAGGAGGCCATGTACAAGCCCAAGGTGACTATGTCCTACCGCAGTCCCTGCAGACTAATAAACTCTCCTTTCTGAACACCCTATACTTAGTTATAATTTTTTAAGTCAGAATCTTTTTATAACTGTATAAATATCATGCTTAAAAAATGAACATGGGGAAAACAAGGACTATTCATCTGATCTGACATCCAAAACATGCGAATATATGACTACACTCTTCCTAAGGCTTAATTGTAGTTGTACCCACTAGAGAAACAATCAAGATAAATGGGAAAGCTGCTGGTAAAAATTAATGTAAATTACCATCCTCTTTCAAAAATACATACATGAAATTACAATTCCCATTATTTTGCTATTTTACTATCAAGAAAATAGCATATCTTATCTAAGGAGAGTGATGTTTTCAGAATCAAAATCAGTCTTTTCAAGTACTACTTATTCTTAAAATAGGAATAACCTAGTTTTTTTTTTTTTTAAATAAAAGTCATAACCTGCCATCTCAACCCAAGAGAGTCTTCAAAGTTTTTGCGGAAAGACCTACGCCCTGTGAGATCTTCAGTACATCAATCTTCCAAACATTGACTTAAGTCTCTCTCCACAATTAGCATGATCTTTGAAGGCAGAAGCTACATCGTATTCATCTTCTTATCCCCAGAGCCTGTAATTACTGCTGATTCTTTTTAGTTTAAAGTCAACACAAATAGTAAATTAGTGAATACTGAACCATTCATCACTCCCAAGGCGAAATACAGGGTTAGGTTCCTCGAACTTCTAGTCACAACATTTTCATCAACTGATAAACCACAACCTTGTTCCATGTGTGGGTCTACTTAAAGGCACCTTATTTAAGATATGCTGTTGATTCGTTACCATTGAGACCTCTGCCAACAGCATTCCAACTCCTGCCTGAACGAAGCTGGTGTTAACATTTGTATTTTCTCCGTAAGGCACATCACAACCTTTCTGGGCTTGATTAAGGACAACACATAGCACATAAAATGGCTTGGGGGCCATTTTAAACACCAACTCACAAATAAAAAGCAACAACGAGAAAAACCTGACATGATATATACTGCAAAAAGGACTTGTTCACAGTAGGAGAACTGAAACAAGAAGGCAGAGTGCTGCCTTGTTGGCCCTCAGCTTGGAATGTGCACACGGGGTGAGTCCTATTTTCTGCTGCTCTGCGTATGCACATGGCCGTGAATGACAGCAAAAGCATGAATATTGATTCTAGGGTCCCAAAGAAATTTAGGAATCTGCAAATAATGAGAACTCTTTTCACACAGTAGTCATTTGACGAATGTTTCAGAATTGAATGAGCAAGTATTCCCATTACTTCCAGTGACTTGGTTACTAATGATACTTATCACTGAAACAATGTTATTCTTTTGATCCCATCCAGGACATGCCTGTTTCACAATGAACCCGCTGGGGCAGAAAGCGGCCTACATCATGACCCAGGATTGTTAGCAACCCAGGTCTGTGGGAACCAAGTCCTCTGCGAACAGGTTACTTCCTTGGCAGATTCTACTAGCTCTTCGCTGATAAAAATGAAAACACTCAACAGTACACGCCATACAATTCTGTTGGGAAACTAAAGAATCACGCCCTGCCAACAGAATGGAACAAGAAATTACACACCACGAAGATATTAAAAACATGCATTCCAATGCTTAAGCGTCAATCCCACTGCTATGAATACAGTTCTTAGTGAGCGGAGGGCGCCTGGGTGGCTCAGTCGGTGAAGCGTCTGCCTTGGCTCAGGGGGGGATCCCGGGGTCCTGGAGGGCGTCCTGCAACAGGCTCCCCGCTCAGTGGGGAGTCCGCTTCTCTCTGTACCCCCTCCTTGCTCTCATGCCTGCTCTTGCTCGGTCACTCAAAAATGAACAAACAAAATCTTAAAAAAAAAAAAAAAGGTATTACTGAGGGGAAAGTAAGGTCAGAATGCAAGAGAACATAAGTCCTTTTCATTCTTTGTCTTTGGAAAAAGACAGTTCTCTAACGGGGGCCTGTAGCCATTTGTAGACACCGAGATACCCGAGAAGCATACTTCACCTCTTACACAAAATATCTTACTTTTTTTTTAAAGATTTTATTTACTTATTTGACAGACCGAGATCACAAGTAGGCAGAGAGGCAGGCAGAGAGAGAGAGGAGGAAGCAGGCTCCCCGCGGAGCAGAGAGCCCGATGCGGGGCTCCATCCCAGGACCCTGGGATCATGACCTGAGCCGAAGGCAGAGGCTTTAGCCCACTGAGCCACCCAGGTGCCCTAAATTATCTTACTCTTAAAACAAGTTCTCATTCACAGGTGTTCAGTACCAGCTGATGTGTCTGTTTCTCCAAAATCCAGTCACACCTCGTGTGCAGCTAGTACACGAGTTTTCAACCACGTGCTCCCAACACGGCTTTTCCGCTTCAGATCACGTACACCCTCCTCAACTTGCTACCTTGCTGTCAATGTCTTCCTCCTCAACAAAACGGCTGCGAGTTCTTAACAACCAGAGAGCCACCTTCTGTCTGGCAACTCGGAAATGCCATGATTAGGAATATGGCTTCGAAACTGCGCACCACTCACGCAAGCCCACCGCACGGAAGCAGTAAAGCACACTAGACCCAGCTGCTTGATCTTTTGATCAGAGAGATTTAAATACAAACACAGCACATCAGATGTCTTGAAAGTTTCATGAATGTCACCTCTTAGTTCAGAAACTCTCCTGTTTAATTTACAGGATAAAATGCCACCTGCTAACGACAGACCTGCCAGGGTTGGTCTCTGAGCTCTGCCACTTCCTGAGCTACTGAACGAATTATTGAACCTTTCTATGCCTCAGTTTCTCATCTGTAAGAAGGAGATGACAACAGTATCTTTACTATATCTGCTTTAAGGATTACATAAGGATAATAGATGAAAACCACTTAAAAAAGCCTCAGTGGATGTTGGCTATCACTGACACATAAATATAAAACATTAGTTTATGTAACAGTTAAAAGACAAAATACTGTGTTGCTGTACAAGTGGCCTCAGTAGAATATCAGAGCTTAGGAACGGGGCTGTAGAAATTCAGTGGCATTTCTAAATTTCCAAAACACTTCTTCAGCTTCCTTGGTGACAAAAATATAGATGTTAGACAGTCATGGTTCTAGTTGGTTGTAGATGTTGATTAGTATGAGCTATACTTTTCATTGCCAACTTTATTCCATTGGTGTGTATTTAGAAATGTAAGTTTAGGTGATAACGCAAAACTTGAATTTCACTAATCTGATCTCAGAATTAGGAATTAGGAACCAATAATTTGATGTAAAATGAGCTAGGCTAATTAGGTTTCCAGATCTTTCATTTTGATACGGGCACTTTGGGCTCCCTTTTTTGACAAGGCAGGCATAAAATTACAGGTTTGAATGTTCTCTTTCCTCCTTAGGATTTCATAATGAGCCATTTACATAGCTAACCAGACATTTCAGTATGACATACTGCTCAGACTTTATCACTATAATGATAACTTGGCTCTAGAACAGGTTTTGTCTGGATTTTTTTTTTTTTATCAGTAGAAGGAATATGTTTGGAATATGAACCAGTAGATTATCACCAGTCTTGAATGGTTAAATCTCATGAATCTAATATTTCTCCATATTTCGGTATAAATGCCAGTATGTTGAGACAAATGGCCTGCCAGATGTTAAGCATTGCTGAATTGATCCCTATCCATGGTCAGCCTTTACCCCTTTCCTATAAGTTCATAACTATAGGGTGATATTGATGACAAAGTATATGAAAGTTTCTTTTATAGAAGACCACTGAACTACCCCTTTCATCAAATTTACACTTATTTTTTCATAAAAAAATACCAAGTGTGAAGCCTTGTAATGGGTAACAACCATATCATAGAATATCATGCATAAGGAATTAAATATTTTCACTAACACAAATTCATTTCTGCCAAACAATTCAGAAATAATGCTAAACTGTTTAAACAGACAGGAATCTGGCCTACAGTCAAGAAAAGCAGTAATATATTTTAAAAGAAATACTTCAGTAGAGCTGCTTTTTTAGACAAAGAGCCTTTTCCCGCTTTGGCACAAAATGTGGGAAAGGAGCCAAGGTGCAACTTATCAGCTGTTTGACATCAGAGCAGGACTGTGTGCGTCAGCCCGCTCAGCGGGGACCCCTGGTTTATGGCAATGGCCCGTTGCTTCTTATCAGTTTATAGTGTCTGGCACTTCAACCACTGCTGTGTGAACCTAAGAGGAAGGGAGGTGTGTAATTGTGAGGGTAGGGTGTAGACTAAAGTTGTGAGCTAAGCAGGTTTGAGCCACTTATTACTGAAACAAACAGTCCAACATAGTACATTAATTACAACCAAAATTTTTTCCTCAAACTCAACCTTTAGAGAAAATATTTTAAGATTTTACATATTTATTTGGGGGAGAGAGAGAGACAGCGCGTGCGCGCACAGCCTAGTGTTGGGGGTGGGGTGGGAAAGAGGGACTAGACAGAGAAGCAAACCCAACCGCTGAGCAGAGAGACGGACACAGGGCTGGATCCCAGAACCCAGGATCATGATCTAAGCTGAAGGCAGACGCTTAACCCACGGAGCCACCCAGGTGCTCCAAGAAAGTGAGTCCTTTTTTTAAAAAAAGTTGCTCTAGCTCTCTATGACAACACCCCACACTTATGCAAATATATTTCACGGTTCTAGCTCCAGAAGAGCAATGCCATTATATTGCATTTAGAAGAGTTAAAGAGAAAGCAATTTGTGAAAAAAATGTATATGCGACACTTACAGTAGCTCCATTAAAACATGCATTCAGCGGATGAGAATGAGATCAGAACTGCTTTCAGGTGTTTGTCAATATTTTCTCTCTAAAATCAAGATCTGAAAGGTGGCCAGGGGTCCACCCAGTAACCAGGTGGGGCTCGTCACATCACTCAAACCAGGATTGAGAAACTCCTGATGAGAAGCACTGCCTTACAAAAACTACCCACGGGGGGCGCCTGGGTGGCTCAGTGGGTTAAGCCTCTGCCTTCTGCTTGGGCCATGATCCCAGGGTCCTGGAATCCAGCCCTCCGTTGGGCTCTCTGCTCAGCGGGGAGCCTGTTTCCCCTACCCTCTCTCTCCGCCTGCCTCTCTGCCTACTTGTGATCTGTCTGTCAAATAAATAAAATCTTTAAAAAAAAAAAAAAACTACCCACGGTTCATTTTTAAAGAACAGTTGGATTTTTAAATTACCTTAAATTTGAAGTATTTAAAGAAACATCACATTCACTAATTAAAAATTTTGCCAATGTAATAAACTTGTATTTTGAATATCTGAGACAAAACACTGTTATTTACTAGTTTTGATTCAGCCTGTATGTTAAATAGTTCTGTATTAAAAGATTAGGGTGCATTTATATCATGGTTTACAGCTATCTCCGAATACTATACTTCACAAAGTACACCATCATCCTGGTCATACGGCTGATAAAACAGACTTACAAAATTACATTGAGCCTACTGTTTATTCTTCCTTCCAGCTTGCCTGTTAAATTAAAATAAATATAATCCATTCGCACCCAGATGCTCTGCATGGGCCGGGCGTCATGATGCTACAAACCAGGAAGAAAACTGCTCTCTCCTTCCAGAACCAAACCTCCCTTCTGCCGGGGGCGGAAAGGTACCCCTGCGAAATTCACGCGGAAGGCCTCATCCTCCAGGTGATGCTATTCGGTGCCCGGGTTCTGCGGCGGTGATGAGGTCAGGCGAGCGGGGCCCTGATGGTGGGATCAGCGGCCCGAGAGGAGATGCCGTGCGAGGACACCGCAGGAAGCGGGCCCTCGCCAGCCGGGAGGAGCGCTCTCACCGGGCCTGAAACAGCCGGGACCGTCATCTCGGGCTTCAGCCGGGACTGGGAGAAATGAACCCCTGTCGTTTCACCCCCGTCGAGGGCACCTCGTCACACCAGCCCAGCAGACGGACATACCCTGTCCGGGCCTTTCTTCCATACGGCGTCTGTTCTCTGCCGCACGGGACACGTCCGTCCCTGTCCCCTGCCCCTCGGCCACCTGAACGGACTTCGGCTCCGGACGAAGTCCGAACGCCTCTGCCCGCTGCCGCAAGGACGCCTTAGAACCCCTTGCTTATCCCTGCACGGGGTCAACCCAGTCGCCCAATTCCTCCCACGGGCCTTGCCAACGGTTCCAACCGAACAGCGCGGCTGTGACAATCCTTTGTAGCTCCCGGACTCCCCGTCCCGATGCGTGCCCCGAACACCGTCTCCCAGACACACAGCTTGACCTTCCTTGTCCTGAGAGGCTCCTTCACGTGTCCTCAGCATCTCTCTGAACCTCTACAGCTGCCCACCTCCTCCCTGGCCGCTGCCCGCTCTGCCCGCGAGGCCGGGATCCGCGCGCCCACTCTCGGGTCTGCGAACTCCCTGTCCCCAGGGCACAGACACGGCCACGCTCAGGCCGCCCCGTCCTGGAAGGGCGGAAACACGACCTCTCCGGAGCGTGGGAGCCGCGTGCACGCCCGCGTGTTCCCTCCTTCACCATCAGCGTCCAGCGAGCAGCGCAGGCCTTCCCGGCCGTCCTGCACTCGAGTCCCGCCTTCGTCACCGCACTGTGACGTCGGTCCCCAGCGAGGCGCTCAATCTGCCACCCCCCGCCCCGACAGTGCCCTCTGGGGAGCTGCGCCTTCCCCTGCTCAGACTCGGCCAGTCCAGGCCTTCGCGACCGTCCCCGGCTGCCCGGAGACGTTGTCCCCCGTCACTCTCCAGCGAAGAGCCGTTCGCCAACGGCGACTCGCCTACAGCCCCGGACGCAGTGCGCGGACCGACCGTTCCGGCCGCGGGCAGCCGCTCTCGGCCGCACAGGACCCCGCCGTCCGCGCTGGGCGGCCCCGGGCCCGCGCCCCGGCCCGGAGCAGGGCTCCACGCGAGTGCCTCAGGGCGTCCCTGCCCGGCCTCGGCCACGCGGGAGCTGGGGACGGGGCGGGCGGGGTCCCCACGCCGCGCACCGACCCGCGCTCGGGCCCCTCGCGCCGCCGTCTGCCCGGCTGTGCCCACGGGCGGGACCGCGCCCCCCGCTCCTCCCGCGCAGACCCCTCCCCGGCGCCTCGCTCCAGGGCCGCCGCCGGCCGCTTCCCGGGACCGAGAGGGACACCGAGGAGTCCCCGAGGCCAGCACTTCGGCGAGGACGGGCTGCACAAACAAGGCCACCTGCCGGCCCCGCGGTTCCCCCCGCCTCTCCCCCTCATCCCGCGGCGGAAGCTGGGGCGCAGCGAGAGGCCCCTCGGCGGCCCCTCCGCGCACCTAGCACTGACCGCCGCGGCCGCGCCGTCGCGGGGCGGAACCGCCGGCCAGAGACACAGACGGCGCCGCAGTGCCTCCGCCGCGGACGGTGAGGCCGTCGCGGTCGCTCCCGGGACGGCGCGCCCTGCCGAAGCGCGTCTCCGCGGCGGTGCCGGACGGCGGCCGGCGGAGCTTCCCGGCGCGAAACGCCGGACCGCGGGGCGGGAGCCGTGCCCCGGCCGCGTAGGTGCGAATCCGGCGAAGTCCGGCGCTTCCCGGCCGCGCGGCCCGCCGCTGAGTGCGGAAGGACGGCCGCGGCCCGGCGCCCGCTCGCCCAGGCCTGCGCGCAACCCGCGCCCTGCCCCGGCCCTCGCGGGCGCCGCGCCGTCGGCGTCGGTCCCGGCCTGCGCGGCCCCAGCGACCTGCCGCTCCGAGAAGCGCTGCCCGCGGGTCCCGTTCGTGCGTCGCCGCCGCGGGCCGGGCGAGACGGCGGGCGCTCCGGGGCTCCCGGCGCTCGCGGCGCGGCCGGACCGCGAGAAGCAGAGCGGGCCAAGGGGGCGCGCGGAAGGCGCGGACTTAAGTGACCGCGGCGGCGGGCCGCTGGTGAGGACGAGGACGAGCCGGCGGTCCCGTCTGGGGAGCGTGCGCCTGGCAGGGCCAGCGGACGCCGGCGCGCGACGGCGGTGGAGGATGAAATTTAGTAAATGACTCGCTTTCTTTAGGTCCGTCACGGCGGCAGAAAGGGAAGAAAACCAGCGGGGCCGCTCGGCTGCTCCGTTCGCACCGCGGCTTCGCAGCACGCCCCGAAGCAGGAGTGCGCGCCCGCTGAGCCCGATGACGGAGGGGACAGGTGGACGCCGTGGTACCGCCACACTGACACGGGGTACGGCTACGAGCCACCAAAACGCCTGTGCCGAAGTCCTCTTCTCCCGTGGTTACGAGGTGGACGTGAGGCCTTCGGGGGATCGTGAGGCCGTGAGCACAGAGGCCTCGACAGGGTCGGTGCCCCAGAAGAGACAGGAGGGACTCTCTCTGCCGCGTGGGGACAGTGGAGGAAGGCGGCTTTCCCTAGGAGCCCAGTCAGCCCGCACTATTTGTTACCGCAGCCAAAACTGCCTGCGACACAGGAATAGCATATCACGTAATATTTATGATACACAGAATAAACAAAACTGAATTTCTCATAATGTTCTAAGGCATTCAGGCTTGGATCATTTTCCTTGGATAATGTTGATGTGCAAAAGTGCTAAATCCTACTTGGGCTCAGGATTAATTTATTCCTTTTGGCACAAAGGATTTAATAACCCTAAACGGATCTCACATTTAAAGCAGAAAAAAGGGGGCGCCTGGGTGGCTCAGTGGGTTAAGCAACTGCCTTTGGCTCAGGTCATGATCCTGAAGTCCCAGGATCCAGTCCCACATCGGGCTCCTTGCTCATCAGGGAGCCGGCTTCTCCCTCTGCCCCTCACCCATTTCATGCTCGCTCTCTTTCTCAAATAAAATATTCTTTAAAAAAAAACTTAAAAAGAGCAGAAAAAAGGAATCAGTCAGTTGTTCTGAGAGAAGCAATGACTAGCGAAGTCCAAGGACAAGGAATTTTGTTCTGGCAATTTCACTTATTTTCCACATAAGCCTAGAAAAATCACTGACGGTAATTTTGGTGATTTTTCTTATCTCGTCCCCCCAACTATGCATTTATTTGCACAGTCAACTGTTTTTGAGCACCGACAGTATGCTAGGTACTAGAAATCTAGGCATGATAAAAACACCGTCCTTGCCTCTTACTCAAGCTAAGACAAGCAAGCCAATAAACAGTAACACACGAAGACAAAAGACATTAGCATGC
The DNA here is from genome assembly GCF_964662115.1 of Mustela nivalis. Lineage (NCBI taxonomy): Eukaryota > Metazoa > Chordata > Mammalia > Carnivora > Mustelidae > Mustela > Mustela nivalis. The sequence continues at coordinate 3,343,514 of NC_139024.1, read as the reverse complement.
CTAACCCACCTGCTTCCTAGGGCTATTGTACAACATTAACAAACTAGCTAGAATATGTGTTCAAAACATAAAGCTCCACACAAAGTAAGGTGCCAATTATTTAAGGTATATAATCTTCACCAAAAACAGATTTCCTCATGAAGGCTGAGTCATCATTACTGATCTTAATAAGGTATGTAAAAGTACAGTGTGACACAATAAAAAGTAAGTGAACTGCAGCAAAAGTGTTAATTTAAAGTTAATGGTTAAGAAAACAAAACCAATGGAAAAATAAAAACTATATCATGAGAGTTTCATAAGTACACAGAAGCCCATGTTTTAAATCATTATATTTAACAGCTCTCCATGTCAATTTAAGAATAAGTTAAAGATCTATACTTCAACTCAAGTACATTTTTCTAAGGTGAGTTTGTTCTTATCAAATGATCTAATTATCAATTCTTAATAAATCTACCTATGTTTAAAAGCACAGTAAAAAATGAAATAAAACAAAAGATTGTTGAGAAGGCATACTGAATATAAAAACTGGACTCAAGTCAAGAAGGAAAATCACCATAAACACCAAAGAAACAAGTAGATTCTTGAATCATGGGAACAAATACCCAAAAAACTCCCAAATTTTATTCTTTGGGGATTTTTATTAGCTATATAATCAAGTATAGATGATCCTCTCTGAACTTTCATTTCTTGACCTTTATTTAGTTGGTCTTTTCAAATTGTCACTCAAAAACATAAACAGTATGAAAAAGAAATACATCTGGAAGTCTCATTCCCGCCGGAACCCCCACCAAAAGACACAACTATGTTTTCCTAGTTATCTTACCGCTGGTTCCTTCATGTAGCAAATAATGACCTTTCATGAATACAAGCAAAGCATATCGAATGGGTCTACCACCAAGCCTCAACCTTCACAACTGCTTAATTTAAATGCAAAGCTTTTCTGGCCAACTCCTTGTGATAACCATCGTGAACATCCTTTGTGTGCCTACTATGTACTAGGCACTATTCTAATGACTTTCCAGCTATTAAATCATTTAATCTTCAAAATAATCCTATGACACATTCGCTATTATGTCTACATTTTACAGAAGAGGAAAAGAGGACTAAGAGATAAACTCGCTCGAGTTTACACAGCAGATAAGTGAGTGAGCCATGTTTCAAGTGAGCCTTCAGGTTCCATACTCTCTAATTCCCACTCTCCTACTACAGCTCAACCTCATCCTTCCAACAGTTTATAAGTAAAAAGTCAGATACTGTGGCAGGCCCAAAAACGTCCTCCCAAAAGATAGCCACACCTAATCCCTGGAATCTGTGAAAGTTAATCTATGTAGCAAAACATGAAATTAAAGATTTTGAGAGAAAGAACTTAGCCTGAATTTCAGGTGGGCCCCAAATGTTACCACTGTCACAGTATTGCACAGGGCAATACATGTGCTCAAGTAATTCACTTCACAGGAAAAGAGAAAGAAAAAGACAAGAGTACAAATTGTTTCAAAGTATATATGGGGAGAAACCAATTAGAACAATTCAGCATAGCAAACTCTCAGCTCTCCAATTTTAGTTTAGTAGTTAAATTGCTCATCCTTAGCAAAAGTTTAAGGAAACCAGAATGAGGAATTTCCTTAGGCTTTCAGGTCTTATATGGGCATAAATTACTTTTGCTATAAACTTTCAGCATTTATTCCCTAAGAAGATGAAGGAATTTCTCATTTAATTCAGTTTCATTTTATTAATATGAACAGAACTGAAGGAAAATTTAATCATTGCCTGTTTCATCAAGTAAAGATTACAGGAAACCTAGCAGATAGCAAATTCCAAATCCAGCCATATGAATGAGGGCCACATGTGAAGGATACTCCGGGCTAATACCTTAGAAGGGAAAACACTGTACATCAGGGCATGCAAGAGGGAACCTTATTTTCATAGAGCACCTAGAGCAGAGTTAGAAAAGATTCAAACACATGCAGACTACTACTTAAAGTTTTTACAAACAACATTAACAAATACACTGAAATTCTTCTATTCCTTAGAAATAACTAGTAATAAGATTTAGTCAATCTTATAGCAGACAGCATAGAATGCTACATTTAATGTAGCCTCAAAAGGCTTCCTCCAAAAAGCCTTTCTGGTCCCAGTTGGTCAGATTATCATGTATGACCTTAGATGAATTAAATCCATCAGCAAGTGCTTCAAGTAATTTGGAGGTTTCGCCAAATTTAATGTATGAATGACCTATTTATTTTCCTCTTTACCGGATACATGTAACTGAAGAACTAAGGCATAAGTATTTTGGGAAAGTGCTGTTTAAAAAACACGACAAAACATAATTGTTACATGTTGTTCAGGCAAGAGGGATGATTATTTCTGCTGTTTTAGAATTCTGGCTCAAATGACGCAGGTTAAATGAAGTGAAGACATGATAAAGGTCTCTGCACACAGAAACACCCAGAAAACAAAACCGTCAGAGCCCTGTAGGTCTCAGAGGTCTAGCAATCAAAATGAGAAATTCTTACTCCAAGTACAATGCTTTCTTAACATTTTGGTTGTGTTGCCACTCCTATAAAACTAAGTGACTGTATTCTATTTTAATTAATATTACTAGCCTTAAATTTTTCATATCATCAACCAGAAATGCATCTTCTGTTCTTAAGATGATTTATAAAATTGCTAAATACTGCTATAAATACTAGATGGTTTCATTTGTTTGGTTTTTTTAAACTGTATGTCTAAACATTTCAAACTAATTTATTCTTATTATAATAGACACTAGGAGAGAAGACCTCACCCCCAGCCCATCAACCTTGGCTTGATATTAGAGAAAGATCTTGGTGGTATTAAACTATTGGGGAATGAGGGAAATACAGTTAGCTTTATAATTTTACTGACTGCCCCGCCATCAAGGCAAGTATATTCTAAGACAAATCTGAAGTAAAAGCTTTTAAGCTCCGTTTCATTTAAGCTACATCTGGGTATTTGCACAGACACTAGAAATGACTTAAAGCATTGTTTTTTAAGAAAGTATAGACAGTTTACTCAATTATAATAGCCATGATAAAATTATTCCCCCTCAATTAACAAAGTGTTTAAATCAAAATAAATTTAAAAATGAGACAATTGCTTTGCCCAGATACTTGACATTGTATCATATTAGTCATCTGGATTATAGAAGCAGTAAAGCAAGACAAGAAGTATTTGTATTGGGAGGAGGAGGAGGAGCAGAGAGCGGAGTGAAAGGGAAACTGAGACTCTGCACATTCGTTATAAATCAGCATGGTCAAACGGATTGCACTGCAGCCTTCTTGTCTATAAACCTTAATAGCCAGCACAAAGGGGGCTTTTCTTTCCAAGCCCAAGAAATAGCTGAATACATTTCAAGCGTTTTGCCTGACAAGTATTGTCAGCATGCCTTTGCTGTTTTTTTCAAGGCAGAACTTGGAATGAGGTTTAAATTTTATACTTGACATAAAATTGGTACAATTGTAGTCAGTGTCGAAGTAGAAATTATTTTATTGTTTTTGTTTTGCTTTGCTCTACTATAGTAAACCTGTCAGTACTGGCTGCTGTCTCTCACTCAAAGCCCAAGGCTTCCAATAACAGGAACCACAGCTGCACAGAATGGGTTGCCAGAGATCTGAACCACCACAAGCATTACTCATCTGGTCCTGCCCTGCTCTGCAGTCTTGGCCAAGAGGCAATGTCAAGTTCACCTCACACTTGGGACACACAGACGAAGAGCTTAAACAGCTCTTCAAAAGATACTTTAAAATGTTGAAAGTAGCTGCTGAATATCAAGTAGCCTGACATAAATGAAGGCTCTAACCCACCTGACATTGCTTTCAACGGGTTTTATGCTGTTTGCCAGAACTTAATCCACAAAGCTGACCCATTCATTCGTCAGTGCTGTTTGTATAAAAGACTATATCACGTGTTCATAACAAAAAGATCTCAAATACCTATTTTAAAATACAGATAGACAAAAATACTATCACATAAAAAATTCATTATAGCATAAATGGTTTTAATTGAAATCCTCACATATATATGGTAAAGTTCAAAATGCCCTAATTAGGAGAGTTGATGATATGATTCGATATTCTAAAATGAGAAAAACCAGCATGAATGAGGTACCACAATAAAATAAAAATTTTTAAAAATCAAACAATGCATGTATTGACTGTTGCATCAGCAAAATCTACATCTAATATTAAGACAGCAAAATCTAAGCTAATACTACATTAGTCACATTTAGTATCTTAAAGCCTTATTAGTAAATATTTATGTTTTAATAGATTTTCATTATAATTTAAGAAATTTAAAAATGGCAGATGTACTCCTATGCCATTCATCTTGTAAGGACACTGATATTTTAGTCATGTAGGTCATTCTGAGTAAGTTAAGGAAGTAGAGAGTATCAAGTCAAAACTCCAGACACAATGATAACCTTCCTCAGACTTCTCATGCTATCGTAACTCACAAAGCAAATTACTCTAAGTGATCTATGTCATCAGTAATACTTGTAGTATAAAATGAGATTGTTACCAAATCATGCTAGCCTATAGTACATAAGGTTTCTATTAATTGCTTTCTACACTGATTACTTGATATATATTTTTATAATTCCTGGTAAGGAAGACCCCTATGGTATTGGATTTCAATTGGAGATAGCACTGTTTAATAAATAATAAACTTCTGCAAATACATATATTTTTAGCTGATAGACTAAAAAATCCCTCAAAGAAATAACACCCAAGTTGCAGTGAGTATGCCTAGTGCTCAAGTCTTGGATACCAAACTGTTATCATTAAATAGCACCAAGGCGGGGCGCCTGGGTGGCCCAGTGGGTTAAAGCCTCTGCCTTCAGCTCAGGTCATGATCTCAGGGTCCTGGGATTGAGCCCCGTGTCAGGCTCTCTGCTCAGCAGGGAACCCGCTTCCCTTCCTCTCTTTCTGCCTGCCTCTCCGCCTAGTTGTGATCTCTTTCTATCAAATGAAAAAATAAAATCTTTTTATAAATAAATAAATAGCACCAAGGCTTCTTGGAGAAATGGTTGATTGCCAGTCAAAAACTCATAAAGTAAATATGGAAAAATCTGTGCTAGAAAGGCAAGAAATGTCTAAGCTAATGGGAGATGTGGGAAATGGACTAAGGAAAGGATTTGAAAGGACTCATACTGGCCAAATCTGGAGCAGTTAGAGGATCAGAAATAATACATACAGCACTGGGTTGTAACGCATTAAATATAAAGGGAGCAAGGATAAATATGATAATTGCTTTCTACACTGATTACTTGATATATATTTTTATAATTCCTGGTAAGGAAGACCCCTATGGTATTGGATTTCAATTGGAGATAGCACTGTTTAATAAATAATAAACTTCTGCAAATACATATATTTTTAGCTGATAGACTAAAAAATCCCTCAAAGAAATAACACCCAAGTTGCAGTGAGTATGCCTAGTGCTCAAGTCTTGGATACCAAACTGTTATCATTAAATTCAATTTTACATTGAATGTAAAAGGAATTCCTGGATCCATGTGGCTACCCAAAGCAAGGGGGTGGGGGGGCCCTTTTTGGATAATTCAAAACTTAAATGAGGAAGGAAGAGTAGAAGTTTTCAAAAAACATCATTCTGTAAACTCAAAGTAATAATTCAAGCAAAGATAAATCAATGAATACTAAAACCACTTGAATGATTGGGTGTTGAGAAATACGATATCCACACCATCTCAAGGTATCGTCCCACAAACCATTCATTACAAAGAAGAAAAGATACCTTTACAGTGGAGACATCTGGCGGACACCAGCTGAACCTCATGAGCAAATTTAGCATCGCTAAAAATAGAACTGACATTCTGTGATGCAGTGAAAGTCTGTGCTAAGCTGGAGAACCATGCACTGAACGAGGAGGAGGACATAAAGGGGCGGCAGGAGGGAAGGCTGGAGGGCTTCACACGATCCGGATCGTGAAGTCAGGTCTACCTCTAATCTATGGATGAAGAAACTGAAATTCAGAGAAGTTAAGACAACTTCCTCAAAATCAATCCAATACTTTGAGATGGGCAAAGCTGAAATTGAACCAAGTCCATCTGGTTCTAAAAACCCAGATTCTTTTGACTACGGGAGCCTGGCAACCCCAACCTGAACCTCCATTCTCCCAAACTTTGCCAAGAAACTTGGCCAAAACTTTGATGCTATCATTCGCGAGAGGCCATGAGTCACACCAAGAAACCACTCACATGGCTAGTTTAAAAAGACGCTTTCCATTTATAATTTTTTGAGGAAAAAAACCCCAAACCTGTCAATTCACTGGTTATATCTAAAATACCAATACATATTTTGGCAATTCTATAATTGCATCTGAGAACGGTAAAATTGAGTTTCGTGCAATTTTGGAAGCAAACCTTACTACTCATGTTGAATTTCTGTTCTCATTTCCACATTTTGGAGAGAACTCGCCCCATAAGACTAACAATATCAAAGAGATGTTAAAAATTCAACTTTTAAGAGTTACAGGCAAATGTATTGGCAATTTATTATCCAAGTATCTTATCAAACAGGAAAAACAAATGACAAAGTGCTTTTTAGAAAAATTGTACTTAAAATTTTCCAAACTAAAACATTTGTTCAGAAGTTGTTTCATACCGTGAAAAAGAAAGTCTTCCCCTGATGTGTAATCAGGGTACAAATGGTATGACCCCTACTGTTTGACCTTCGGCAATGGACTCATCCTAAGGTTCAGATCTATAAAACAGTGGTCACAAGAGTAGCAATCTGGGGCTCCTGGGTGGCTCAGTCGGTTAAGCCTCTGCCTTCAGCTCAGGTCATGATCCCAGGGTCTTGGGATGGAGCGACGCACTGGGCTTCCCTCTCAGCAGGGAGCCTGCTCAACCTCTCCCTGTTACTCCTCCCTGTTCACGCTCGCTCTCTCTCGCTCTCAAATAAATAAAGTCTTTTAAAAAAGGAGTAGCAATCTTATAAGGATCATTATAATTAATAAAGATAATGGATGTAAAATTCTTAATAAACTGTCTAGAACATGATAATTGTTCAGTAAATGGTTCCTTGGGTTCTTCTATTTTCTGTTAAGCTCATACAATGGGACGAATCACAAATCCATTTTCAAAGAAAAAACATTCCATTATCTCTATACTTTTTCCCAAAAAATTAGGAGAACTCCACAAAATACTGATCCTGGACGAGGGGTTAGAAACTTGCTTTTGCTACCAGCTAGGAGCACGGCTATGAACCTTAAAGACAAATGCATCATGACTACCTTTTTGCATCAGTGCATCTTCTCTTGTGTCTGGAAAGGACCTCCAGGTGTCTTTCTGGAACCCTTTCCTCCCATCTGCCACCCCCACCCAGGTGCACCTCCCCAATCCTTCCTGGGAGAGACAAAAGCCTTCCCATCAAGAACTTCCAGATCGGCCTCAGCTCTAACCCAGACAGCCTAACATATTCTCATGTCTTCTTGCTTCAGGTCATTTCAGAACTGCTGTATTATAGGACAATTAGGGATGAATGTTAAAGGATACGATCATAATGAACTGTGTACCAACTCTCCCCTACTGTGACCACCAGGCATTCTGACACGTAACCCGTGCTTGCGGAAAGCAAAGGCAGATGAGACAGTGACGCAGGGGAGCCGCCGCGCGGCACCATGGCCCTCTCCTTCAGAGGGTGGCAGACTTCTGTGCGCAGCCCTTGCTCAGTAGAGCTCCCTCCCTTGCGACGGGGCTGAATGCTGCTCTGCTGCGCCAAGGCACGGTGCCCCCACAGTCCCACCTTCTCCAGTACTACCCTTCCTGCACGCTGCTGAAGAAACATCACAATCAGTTCTGGTTTTGTTCCCATTGGTCCTCGTGACCTCTCACAGTTATGAAAAGTCAGAGGAACTCTTTGAACCACTGAACCACTGAACCATTGAACCCACATTAACTAGGAAGCTATTAGGTGTGCCTTGGTTTCACTGGGGTATCATCACAGACTCTGGGGAGCCCCAGAGTCTTTCAACAGGCTTAGCAGAACCCTTGGTACACAGTACGCGCTTAATAAGCATTCATTTGAACCAGCCCCTCCTCACCATATACTCTTGCCATACCACAGTTAGCCACTAAGGGCCAGGGCTCGAAAGCAGGAGCAGCAACACGTCCCGGGCCACCAGCTCGGAGCCTCTAAGCCGGCCTCCCTGGCCTCTTCAAAGCAGCCAGACTCCTAGGGTTGGCGTCAGGTCTGCGGACTGTCCCGGCAACAGAGACTTGCACAAGCCCTTAGATTACTTCCTTTCTACCTGGAGTCAAAGCTGACACCAGTGGGGTCTTCCACTGTCCGATCTCACAGGCCAAGGATTGACCAACCGCCCTCAACAGATTCCAACTGCCGACACTGAGTACAAGCTTGTTCCCTTGGGCGCTGCTGACATCACAGTCCAACCATGGAATCTTCCCCTCACCACACTTCATACCCCTCCCCAGCCAGAGGCTTTCGTCTCTCTCAATCAACACTTCCCACCTGAATGAGAATTCGACACCTTACGATCAATCACTTCACTCCTTGGGGATTCCAGGGAAGACTCCTAGGTTTTCCACGCTACGTGAGGACACGCTGCCAAGAGGGCCTGCGGCCTTTCCAACACACTAACCACTTCGTTGAGAGAGAGTGGCCAGCCAGTGCCCAGTTCTAAAGCATGATTGTCTATGAAAATGGCAGTGAATGAGTTCTCTGTAAGGTGAGGTTTTAAGATCAGGGTAAAACTTAATCCAATGAGAAAGTAAGTTGTCTTCTGAGGGTCTTTGCTTCTATTTAAGAAACCAAAGTGTGTGTGTGTGTGTGTGTGTGTGTGTGTGTCCCCTAATGTGTCCTTCAGTTTACAGCATAGCAAATATTTCTTGCTGGGCTCAGTGTTACCAAATCAGAGCTCCCTTTCTCCTCTCTCTTCCCCTCCCGAAGATCCTGCGAGGCTCCCTGCCCCTGCCTCACCCTACCCTTCTCTCTGGATCCCACAGAGCCTCCCGCCGACCGACTTCCATCCATTCCTCGTCACACCTTTCACTCACACAACACACACTCAGTAAATGTCCTGAGGCCACTTCATCAAGGACACAGAAGTGCGCGTGCCCTCAGGCGTGTCCACAGGACCTACTAAGCTGCCTCCAGCCCCCCAGCCGGGACTCTTCCGCGCATAGTCACACATCGGTACCTCAGGTCCTGCTCCTAGTCTGCTCTCTCCACCCTTGCCTCACAAATAAGGAATTAATTATTTAAACATCCCTGATACAGAAAGCAGTATTAGCCAGATCTAGTGTTCAAAGATTTATAGTTAAGTATGATTTCCATATTTCTTCCTTCAGCTACTCAAACTCAATAGCATTAACATTTTGTTTTGCAAACAGTTCTGTATGACACATAATTTACTAACTTTACGGAGGGTTTGCTGTGTGCTGTTCTGTGTTTTATGTCACTTAGTGGCATTATAATATGTCATGCTTACAACTGCCCTCGGAAGTGGAAAGGAGGGAGCCAGTGCACAAAACGTGTAGACTCCAGAGGCACCTGGGGGGCAGAGTCAGTTAAGCCTCTGCCGTGAGCCCGGGTCATGATCCCAGGGTCCTGGGATGGAGCCCCACGTTGAGCTCTCTGCTAGCGGGCACCCCCCTTCTCCCTCTGCCTCTCCCTCACATCAAATAAATAAAATCTTTCTAAAAAAACTGGTGGACTCCAACGCTTTCAGGTCCAGTTGTGCTCTCCTTCAAAATCCTTTCAGAAGAGTAATTACTTTTAAGATTTCCTCGTCTCTAGATGGCCCACTCTTTGACATTTTTACACTGAGAACTTGCTAATAGAAAACTTCTTAGTCCTTCAAAGAATTTACATCAATTAGTCAGGCCGGCTGTTCTCTGATGTTTTTAATCTCATGCAAATAACCAGTACAGTGTCTTCACGTCGGCCTAATTTATTAATACTCCTACATGACGACACGGTCTCTTCTCGAAGTCTCTGTAAACATAAAGAGTTCTATTCTGAAGAGCCCTACCTACGACTGCAGTACCAACTTGATCTTGGGTGCAATCACTCTTGTTTTGTGGTAGATGTCTGAAAATGAAGGAGAAAGTCGCTTTCCTAATCAATATTTTTTGATACTAAGATCGGTATACAATGAGCAAAGACTGATACGACCAGTCTGTCCTTTCCTTGCTGCCTTTTCTCTCTGCACAAGTCGCCTGGCCCAGCAGTCCCCTTAGGCTTTTCCAGGGACAGGAAAATAAATCAAGAAAGCAGCTCTAGCTGAGGCATCAGGCCGTGAGGACACAGACATTAAACCAGTCCCGGACCCAGCCATCGCTCTAACCCAACCAAACAGATGAGCTTCCACCCACAGGAGTTGTCCCAGGACAATAACCCTGCTGGCCTCTGCGGCCTAATGAACATATGTACCACTGGACTGTCCTGCCAGACAGGCAATTTGGTCACCATGGAAAGTAACTGGGAACAATATTTTGGAGTAGAGGAAGAGGTACCAGGAAGTGAAGTTTCAAGGCCTAGCACTTGGGCAGACCCGTTCCAAGGTCTTGGCAAAGACTGAGTGAGGAGTTCTGGTGATATTTGCAAAAGTGACATATTTTTGTGTTCTTCTTCATAAAGAAAACATCCTTATGATATGAAGTTCAACCCCACAAAGATCCAGTGCTCCTAAATTATACCTTATACAATACCAGCCTCTCACTGAAAGATGGCTAAAGTCTAAGCTAGTCTGTATTTATTTATGTGATATCAGAAGTTGTTTTTCCTCCAATATGAAAACAAAACTAACCTTCAGAAGGGAGATAACTAAAAAATAAATTTCATGTTAAGAACAAAAGAATTATGTAATACGGCATGCCTCCTTTTCAGCTATATCATGAAACACCTTTGGTAACCCATGGATATCTTGTTTTTAACTGTATTGTCTGACAAGTCTGCAGGAATAAGTCTGGGACAACAGTCAAAGGTCCCCCACAGGATGCTGCTGTGCAGCTATGTTGAGGAAAAATCCACGTACCAAAAGGTTTATGGACTTACATCCTGGGGCAACTCCTTAGAAACTCACTGATACTTATTATAAACAGGTATCCTACTTGAGCAACACCTGTATTGTTCCAAGAAACAGTTAAATCGTAAGATCAGAGATGGGGAGCCTGGGTGGCTCAGTCGTTAAGGGTCTGCCTTCAGCTCAGGGCATGATCCCAGGGTCCGGAGATCTAGCCCATCAACGGGCTCTCCCTGCTCAGTGGGGAGCCTGCTTCTCCCTCTGTCACCCACCCCTGTTTGTGTTCCTTCTCTCCCTGTCGCTCTATCTGTCAAATAAATAGATAAACTCTTAAAAGAAAAAAAAAGATCAGAGAAGTAAAAATTAATAAGTTAATTAAATTAAAAAATTAATTAGCAAAAATGACAGTTCTAACACCCCATGTTGTAGCTTGAAGGATGAAAATAGCAAATACCCGTAAGTGGGAAGGAAAGCTTTTGAGTAGGAACGAAAAATCCTCCTGCAAGCACTTGGTGCTCCGATACGGTGCTTCTAGGCCCCTCCCATTCTGTCCAGACAACGGCATCTGCAGAAGGTCTGGGAGGGACAGTGCACCGGCAGGGATGGGAGGGGCGTTCCTCCAAGGAGCGACTTGGTGGCAGCCTTTGGCTCACTGACAACTGGAAACAGAAGCAGCACTAGAAATGCAGAGAAAGAGGCAAATCCCATGTTGTTTGTGAAGTAGCTTTTACCTAAACGCTTATCCACTGGGAAATGAATAAATAAAAAGTTGTATAAGCAAGCAGTGGAACACTACCGCCAATTAGATGAAGCAGGCAATAAAACCACACCAAACCATCCGAACTGGAAAAACTTCTACTTGTTTAAGCCAATTCTTACAAAGCTGGCTCCTTCTAGGATACGTATGAAGTACAATAGTCAAGACATGTACGTAAAGAAAATAGTATTTAGGATTAGCAGAGAGGAATGTGTGACAAACAGGGAGGCTTTGCCTACTCTGAATTTAAAAGTTAGGTCCCCTCCTAGCACCCAGTTCTTCTCTTTTGCAGCCTTTATTGCAATTTTTAACAGTAAATTTACTAAGTAATATTCATATAATCGCCTTCTTCTTCACTCTAAGTAAAGCTCTGTAAGGTCATTATATACCAAAACTAATACAGTACCTGATCAACACCAGGCACCAAGAAACTAGTTTCAATAAGTAAATCATTGTCTGTAGCTTCAAGCACTGTTGACACTTGGACATCTTACAAATACGTGACAGCAGTTCAACTTTCCCGCCTAAATACCAGCTTCTTCTGACCCCACTGACTAACTGACATGTGCACCTGAATGCCCGTTACCGGCTACCCCAGAAGCTGCATTACAAAACTGAACTTAGCCTCCAAAGAAGATTGTTTCCATACTGTCAAAAGCATGCAAAGGTAGATACACCGAATGTCCTCTGTAGCACTACTTGTAAAGTGCAAACATAAATCAACGGAAACGTTCGTAATGGAATGGGATACCACTTACTTTTTTACACTAATGAATGAAGGTGTTCCATCTCTGTGCACCTAAGTGGAACAAGCTGGAAAGCTGCTTGTCCTAGATTATTAAATGACAGAAGAATGTTGCAAAGGTACTGTATCTGTTGAAGTGATCATTATACATGTATATAGTTGAAAACATGCAGGGAAAAAAACTACCAGGTCATGTAGGGCAGTGGAATTTCTCCTTTTACTTTTAGTACACTGTTCACATCATTGAGTTCTCTAAGTGAATAATCCTGACACACAAAAAATGCAACAGTTAAAAAGCATTCAGAAAAACGCTTTTCTGCATTCCTCATCTTTAGTACACACTTCTCGCTCAAGTTCACCAAGTCCAAAAACTTGGTAGCTTTCCTGGACTCCTCCTTTCCCTAACTTCTGAAACTTTACAAGCACATCATTAAACGATTTTAACTCCTTCGCATTGCATCTGTCTGTTCTCCCCGTCCCATTCCCTCTGCCTTAGTTTAAGCTTTCATCGTCTCCCTCTAGGGCAGTCCACTAACGGGCTTCCTTTCCTTCATCGGTCACTCCCTCCACGCCACTTCTGACAACACTTCCACACTTCCAGAATGCGCACGAGAGGAGGAAGCAAGCAAGCAAGCCACAGCACAGACTTACCCCTTCCAGGGGTTCCTTACTGCCTGTGCAATGGAGTTCACTGAACTTGGTCTGCCCAGGACACCTGGTGAAACATTATCTCCCACCATTTCTCCTATTGTGCTCCATATTTTTCTAATAATAAACTTCTTGCAGTTCCCTAAATCTTCCATAATTTTGCTCATGCTATTTTCCCTTAGCCTGGGATGTACTTCCCTTTCCTACCCTTGGTGAGAGTAAAATAACTTTTGCTTAATAACTCAAACCAGAGCTTCACCTTCTGCATCAAACTCTGCTTCTTTTCCCTCAAATGGAATGCTGCTTCCTTTGTGCTCCCCCTAAATCTTCCACTGAATCATTAAAACCAAGTGGGAACTGCCATGTATTGTACATGAGGGCCCGGAACCTTAAAGGCTTCATGCATTCCATGCTAATGCTATTTTGAGGTAGGTAGCCTTCTGCATTTTATAGCTTATAAAATGCCAACACTTCTCCCACTTTAGGAATGACAAAATAGAAGCCAGAAGGGTTAGCTGGGAGGGCAAGGGAGTGAGAACTTGTCCAAAACCTTACAGGAAAAGAGATTTTGATTCCAAATATTTCCAGCACCCATTATACTGCATCACTTTTATTAACCTTTCATCGTATTTACTTGCTTGAATCTCTCCTTTTCTAGGTAAAATCCTAATCTTGTAGACAGGGACTGTTTCTGAGTCATGCCCTGATCCTCAGACCTAGTACAGAGCTGGGCGCACATCAAGAGATCATAGATATTTGCTGGGCGGTGCTGCCAAGTGCATCAGGGAGAGCAAAGCCACGAAGGGCACAGGATCTGGAATCACACACCATGACCTTGAACAAGCTATTACATCTCCAAGCCTCAGTTTCCCTAAAAGTGCAACAGTGATGAAAAGAAGTTTGTATCGGGCTACTAAAATGATTTAACAAATGACACAAATAAAGCACCTTCCGCACAGCCTGAAACACAGTAAGTTCTTGAAAATGCTGTCAAGTAGATAAAATGCCAACGACGAAAAAGAAACTCATAGAGGCAGGCATCTGCCTGTAAGGGCTAAGTTCTGTTGAAGTAAGAAACTATCCCAGAATCTTAGTAACATAAAACACTAGGGTGGGGGACACCTGGGTAGCTCAGTTGGTTGGGTGACTGCCTTCGGCTCAAGTCATGGGTCCTGGGATGGAGCCCCTTGCTCCCTCTGTGTCAAATAAATAAATAAAATCTTAAAAAAAAAAAAAAGCAAGGATTTATTTGCCCACTGAAGTTCTGGTGATTTACCTCTACTTGGTTCTCATTCAAGTACTCAAAATACAGTCTCATCCAGAACATCACCACCTACCCCAACAGGGGTAGAAAACATGGGAAACTGTGCTCTTAAAGACTTCTACCTAACGACTCAGCCTGGGTGGTCAAGTGCTTTATAAGTCAGTCACCCTCAAGTCTATTTTTTTTTTTTAAAGATTTTATTTATTTAATTGACTGAGAGAGAGACCACAAGCTGGGAGAGAGGCAGGCAGAGAGAGAGGGGAGGAAGCAGGCTCCCCGCTGAGCAGAGAGCCCGATGCGGGGCTCGATCCCATGACCCTGAGATCATGACCTGAGCGGAAGGCAGAGGCTTTAATCCACTGAGCCACCCAGGCGCCCCCACCCTCAAGTCTATTTAACCTTTATTTGTGAGAGGGAGAAATCGTAGAGCAAAAGAAGGATGGCTGCACAGGGAGTCAGAAAACCTTTTTTCTGTGTGGAGCCCCTGCCCTATTTGGGCCAAACCCCTGTTTGGCTTTCAGTAGAAGCCTCACTTACCTCCCCTGAGCTCGCCCGTCATGAAATAAGGAGTTCCGCCAGTCCACCTTCAAGCTTTCACTCAGGAGTCTTCTAATGGGAGCAGCAACGGGCCCAAACCCATGCTGAAGTCAATCCTAATACTGTTTCGAACCCTTGGCTCCTCTGCTTGTAACTCTCTCCTGAAATGGTGTCCTTTCCATTGAAAAAAATCCCAGTGTTTGTTTTTCAGCCCTTTCAAAAAAAAACAACCAAACAAACAAAAAACCCAAAGGTATGAAGCTGTCCCCTGGTCCAGGGGTAAACTTTGTGCAAAAAAGAAACCCGTGATCGTCATAACTAACCATTGAGGTTTTCAGAGCACTTGTGACTGCACTGTAACTGAGCCTGTCCCGACTGCCAGCCTCCCTGCACACGACTGACCGCATGGCCCCCAACCCGCTTCCACCGCGGTGGAACAAGTAAAGCACCCCCCGAGCATCCTACCAGTCCCCAGGAAGAGCTCTGACCAGCACTGCTGGGTGAATCCTTGGGCCAGATGACAGGGACACCATGAAGTGCCAGCCCCAAGTCACAGGCCTTCTAACCCAGCAGCAGAGCAAGGTCTGCTACCAGAAGAGGCATGAGAAAGAGAAGCAACAGTTACTAATCCATAGGATTCCTTCTCTCTAAAACTCACTTTGTTTGGAGTAAACACCTGCTAGCCTATCAGCAGCAGCAGTGCACCCACGATGTGTTTTCATTTCCTTGAAGGAAACAGGAAGAAAATTCTCCATACATATGAACACAGCTTTTGCTAAGAAAGCCTGCCACAATGTTTGGATTAAACAAGTTACATTTGTTTTATACAACTGTAAGTGCAGCAAAGATCATGCACTGTTTAGGTTATTTGAGCTAGCTCATTCAAAATCAACTCTCTTTCTCCCAGCCTGGGAAGACTTGCCAAATCCTGTTTTGAAAATTATACAGCCATCACTAACCGCTGCAGACAACTTCAGCTGGTTTCCAAGATGGGATTCTATCTTTCCTTACTTCTTTTACAGCCTCCTGTACCACTTCTCCCTAGTACTGAACGCATACCTTGTAAACATATAAAAGACAACACAAATTTCATTTAGGGTTTCAAAAATCAAATACTGAACAATATTGTTAAGAACAAATACCTACACAAGAATATCCATACAGATTACCTATTACACATCTAAAAGTGACCAAAGAAAAATAGGAAGTAGTTTTTTGTTTTTTGTTTATTTAAAAGATTTTATTATTTATTTGACAGACAGATCACAAGCAGGCAGAGAGGCAGGCAGGAGAGAGAGGAGGAAGCAGGCTCCCCACTGAGCAGAGAGCCCGATGCGGGGCTTGATCCCAGCACCCTGGGATCACGACCCGAGCCGAAGGCAGAGGCTCAACCCACTAAGCCACCAAGGCGCCCCAGGAAGTAGTTTTTGATACGAACCCTTTGTTATTCTCCTATTTCTCTGAACTACGGCAACACTCGGGGAGGACCTTTTCATTCCCTTCCCCAACCCAACACATGTAAACAAACATCAGATATACTCTCCTTATCTACGTATACTTGTGAAACCATCTTCACATTGGAAAATGATGTGAAATAAACCTTAAGATTTTGTCCCATACCAAAATGAATAGTAATCAAAGTATACATTAAGAAACTACTAGAATATGGGGCACCATATATAATAAATAAATCTTAAAAAAAGAAAGAAACTACTAGAATAGCCCACAAAGCATCTGTTCCAGCAAGAAAGTCTCACCTCACTACATTTCTTTCAGGAATAACTATAAAAATATCTAAGCATCCGCGCATCAAAACTTAATCTTACCATTTTAGCCAGTAAAACATAAATTCAAACAGAATGACATAAGAACTATCAGCAAAGTCCTTTATTACACCTGCCATCAGAAACAGTGCTTAAAGCTAAAAATGCATTCAAATCTGACACATACTATATTCAAAAATTCAAACAAAAAAGGATATTTTCTCCTTAGGAGATGGTTGCTCTTTTATACTTACTAATTTCCCTTCATATAGGCATACTTTCAACTGAAAAACAAACAAACAAACAAACAAACAAAAACTCTCAGTTTGGTTTTGTTCCTTGTATCTTACAGCGAAATAAAAGGTAATGTTTGTTTCCCAACAGAAGCTGCCTTTTCAAGAGTAATGTTATATATCTTTTGTCTAGTTTGGATTTCTTTTTAACGTATCACACCCCATAACTCAGGCAGTCAATGAATTGAGAACTTAACTGATGACAGTCAAGAAAGTGCCTATTTGTAGACACCGGCAACCCACAGAACTATAAAGAAGTTATAATATTTATTATTAGTCACATCTAAGTAAGTCAATCTGGAAGTTCCTCATCTGAGCAGGAATATGAAAGTTGAGGACATGGCAATATTTTAGTTGACAACCACACTCCAGCACTTATTTCTTGCTCTCCAACCTCAGGCCTACATGAACAGCCAAACCAGCTTATCACTTCTTCTCATATATCCGACAGACACTTCAGATTCAGTCTGAACTGAACTCCGCGTCTTCCTCCCCAAACTGGCCCTTCTTCTGGGACCCCTTTCTCAGTGCCCGTATCTGGAACCTGGAAGTGTTCATGGGCTCCCAGCCGCCCTCCCATCTCTGTCACATGCAACCACAAGCCAGTTGTGCTAATTATGCCAGAGACATCTCTCAGGTGTGTCCACTCTTGTCACCCCTTTTGTCAGTTACTAGGTCCTAACCACTTCTGTATTATTTCTCCACTGTGCTAACTATTCAGTCTTAAATTGTGCCCCTTCAAACTATTGTTCATAAATGCCAAGAATCCTTATAAATGTTTACTTAATGTGATCCTTCGTACTCCCATCCTTAAAAACTTTTGGCCAGTTATCATCACTTGAAGATGAAGCCAAAACTGTTAAAAGAAGAACAAACAAAGTCCAAAGTTAGTAGAAGAAAGGAAATAACAAAGATTAGAGTAGAAATAAATGAAAATGAGACTAAAACAGAAATGATCATTGAAACTAAGAGCTAATTTGTTGAAAAAATAAACAAAATTGACAAACCAAGGGGGGGAAATGGCAGTGCTCAAATAAAATCAGAAATGGAAGAACTGTTATAATTGATACAACAGAAATACAAAGGATCATACAGATAACTAAAAACAATTCTATGCCCCAAAATTAGACAACCTAGAAGAAACAGATCAATTCCTACTAACATACAACCTACCAAAGTGAGTCATGTTGAAACAGAAAATCTGACCTAGCAAGAAGATTGAATCAGTAACCAAAAATCTCCCAACATTAACAAAACCCTACGACCAGAAGTCTTCACTGGTAGATTCTTAACATTCAAAGAATAATTAATACCAATCCTTCTCAAACTCTTCTAAAAAACAGAATGGGGGGAGCCTTAAAAAAAAAAAAAGAAACATTTATGGAGCCAGCATTACGCTGAAACCAGACAAGAATTCCACAAAAAAAGAAAATTATAGGTCAATATCCCTGATGGACATAGATGCGAAAAACCACAAAAAAAGAAAAAAAGAAAAAACAAAACAAACAAACAAAAAAACAACTTAGCAAACTGAATTCAGCAATACATTAAAAGGATCATTCACCATGAGTAATGATTTGGTCTAAGGATGCAAGGTTGGTTCAACATCCACAAATCAGTCAATGTGATACACCACAATAACGAAATGAAGGATAAAAAAAGATAAAAATCATATGATCACCTGAATAGATGAAGAAAAAGCATTTGACAAAATTCAACATGTTTATGATTTTTAAAAAAAGTGGATACAGAGGGAACGTAACTCAACACAATAAAAGGCAAACTATGATAAGCCCACAGCTAACATCATACTCCACAGTGAAAGCTGAAAGCTTTCCCTCCAAGACCAGAAACAGACAAGGATGTCCACTCTTACCACTTTTATTCAATACAGTATTGGAAGTCAGAGCCAGAGCAGTTAGGCAAGAAAAAAAATTAAAATAAAAGGCACCCAAATTGGAAGGAAGTAGTAGGGCACCTGGCTGGCTCAGTCAGTGGAGCATAGGGCTCTTCATTTTAGGGTTGTGGGTTTAAGCCCCATGTTGGGTGTAGAGATTACTTAAAAATAAAATTGGGGTGCCCAGGTGGTACAGTGGGTTGGGTGTCTGTCTCTTGGTTTCAGCACAGGTCATGAACTCGGGGTTGTAAGATTGGCTATTAGGCTCTGTGCTCAGTGTGGAGTCAGCTTGGGTGTCTCTCTCCCTTTTCCTCGGCCCCTTGCCACCGACCTCCCCAACCCTACGACACATGCCCTCTCTCTTTCACTCTCTCTCAGATAATCTTTTTAAAAATTAAATAAATAAAATCTTTTTTTTTAAAGATTTTATTTATTTATTTTACAGACAGAGATCACAAATAGGCAGAGAGGCAGGCAGAGAGAGGGGGGGTGGAAGCAGGCTCCCTGTGGAGCAGAAAGCCCGATGTGGGGCTTGATCCCAGGACCCTGGGATCATGACCTGAGCCGAAGGCAGAGGCTTTAACCCACTGAGCCACCCAGGCACCCCTAAATAAATAAAATCTTTAAAATAATTTTAAAAATTGAGGATCTTTTTAAAAAGGAAAGAAGTGAAACTCACTATTTGCAAATGGCATACTGTTATACATAGAAAATCTTAAAAACTCCATCAAAAAACTGTTAGAACTGGGACGCTTGGGTGGCTCAGAGGGTTAAGCCTCTGCCTTCAGCTCAATTCATGATCCCAGGGTTCTGGGATCAAGCCCCACATCGGGCTCTCTGTTCAGCAGAGAGCCTGCTTCTCCCTGTCTCTGCCTGCCTCTCTGCCTACTTGTTATCTCTGTTAAATAAATAAATAAAATCTTTTTAAAAAAAAAACTGTTAGAACTAAGAATGAATTCAGTAACGTTGCAGAATACAAAATCAACATATAAAAATCAGCCGTGTTTCTGTACACTAATAAGAAAATATCAGAGAGATTAAGAAAATGATCCCATTTACCACGGCATCAAAAAGAATAAAAGAGGGTGCTTGTTTGGCTCAGTGCATTAAGCCTCTGCCTTCACCTCAGGTCATGATTTCAGGGTCCTGGGATTGAGCCCCATGTCAGGCTCCCTGTTCACCGGGGAACCTACTTTCCCCTCTCTCTCTGCCTGTCTCTCTGCCTACTTGTAATCCTTCTCTCTCTGTCAAATAAATAAAATGTTAAAAAAAAAAAAAAGAACAAAATACTTAGTAAAGTTAACCAAGGAGGCAAAAGACCTGCGTATTGAAACTACAAGGCATCAGTGAAAGGAACTAAAGAGAATACAAATAAACAAACATATTCTGTGTTCATAGATTAGAAAAATTAATATTGTTAAAATGTCCATACTACACAAAGCAATATACAGATTCAGTGCAATCTCCATCAATATCCCAATGGTATTTTTCACAAAAATAGAACAACCATGAAATTTGCATGGAAACACAAAAAACCCTGAATAGCCAAAACAATCTTGAGGACAAAGAACAAAGAATAAATGGTATTGGTGTAAGACAGACACATATATCAATGGAACAGACTAGAGAACCCATGAATAACCCCATGCATACAAAGTCAATTGAGTTGTGACAAAGGAGTCAAGAATATAAAATGGGGGAAAGACAGTCTTTCAATAAATGGTCTAGGAAAATTGGACAGCCACATGCATGCAAAAGAATGAAACTGGGCCACTATCTTATATCCTACACAAAACTTAACTCAAGATGGATTAAACACTTGAACATGTAAGACCTGAAAGTGTAAAACTAGAAGAAAACACAGTGGTAAGCCCCTTGGCATCAGTCTTGGTGAGGATCATTTTAATCTGACACCAAAAGCAAGACAACAAAAGCAAAAATAAACAAGTGGAACTATGTAACTAAAATGCTTCTGTACTGCAAGGAAACCATCAACAAAATGAAAAGGCAACCTACTGAATGGGAGAAAATATCTGCAAATTATATATCCTATAAGAGGTTAAAATCTTATAGATTTTACAACTAAACAGAAAAAAAAAATCTGATTAATATATGGGCAGAACAGGGTCGCCTGGATAATTCAGTTGGTTAAGTGTCCAACTCTTGATTTCAGCTCAGGTCATGGAATCAGCGACATGAGATAGAGTCCTCATCAGGCTCCAAGCTCAGCGTGGAGTCTGCTTGAGATTCTCTCTCTCCTGCCCATTTGCTCTCTTTCCCTCTGTCTAAATACATAAAAGAATCTTTTTAAAATAAATAAATGGGCAGAAGATCTGAATAGACTTTTTTCCAAAGAAGATAGACAGATGGCCAACAGGTGCATGAAAAGATGCTCAGCATCACTAATCATCAATGAAATGCAAATCAGAACTACAATGAGAGGTTACCTCACACTGTTAGAATAGCTACTGTCAAAAAGACAAGAAATACCAACTGTTGGCGAGGATGCAGAGAGAAAGAAACCCTTGTGGGAATGCAAACTGGTGCAACCACTATGGAATGCAGTATTGAAATTCCTCAGGAAATCAAAGACAGAACCACCACAGGACCCAGATAGTCTACTTGTGGGTTTTTATCAAAAAAAAAAAAAAAAAGAAAGAAAGAAAGAAAGAAAAAGATAGTATGCACCCCCGTGTTCATAGTAGCATTATTTATAATAGCCAAGATATGCAAACACCCTAAGTGTCCATTAATGGATGAGTGGATAAAGAAATTGTGGTACATATATACAATGGATAATATATAATGGAAAGAAAAACAGAGGAAATTCAGTCCAAGCATCTTATTAGAAAGTCAGTGTTTTCAAACTGCAAATCAGGTATAAAAAAAACTCAAGGAAGAAAATTGAAGTTTGTGGGCATAAATCAGGATTTTAAAGTGTCTAATGTGCATCAATGAAAATGGGTTTTGCTTTCTTCCCCTCCGCTTAAGAAATAAAATAAAATAATAAATAAAATAATATTTATTTTATTTTAATAAAATAAGAAATGAAACCTTACCATTTGTGATAACATGGATGGACCTCAGGGCATTATGCTAAGAGAATTAAACCAGACAAAGAAAGAGAAATAGCATATGACCTCTCTTACACATAGAATTTTTTTTAATGTAGAATCTTAAAAACAAACAAATTCATAGATACAGAGAACAGATTAGAGGTTGCAAGAGGAGGGGGTACAGGTGAGAAATGAGTGATATGTTTTTTGCGGTTTTTTTCTAACTTAAAACAAATAAAATTTTAAAAATGAAGTACATCTCTGGTGTATACAAAAACAAATAAATAACTGCTAATATGGCTTCTGAAATTCTGATCCCAAATCTCTTCTTCAGCTGCACCTCCCACCACTCAACTCCCTCCTGGAAGTCTAAGCACACAGACCTTCCCGGCTATTCATTTGTGCATCTCCATACACGTGTCTCTTGCCTGGCCTTCAGTCTTGCAGGACACGGGGGCTCCCTCCCAACCTACCTTCATCCCAGCTGGTTAACGCCTACTTATCTTCTAAGCCTCACTTGCAAGCCTTACTGTGACTAATTCCAGTAGGTTTTCCCCCAACACACCAAGCCTGGACCGGGTGTTTTCTGATATTCTCTCTGGAACAGAGGCCAGTTTTATTTTGTTCACTGTTGTATCCAGCTCCTAGAAAAGTCCCCGACACACAGGAGGCATTCAATAAATACCTGATGTACATCAACGGGGCTGGAGAAAAAAGAGGTTAAAAGCCCCACGCAGATTCAGGGAGTCTCCTGATCAAACCGAAGGAATGTTAACTGTGGGAACTGCTCACTGTAAGGAATAGGATAAAACAGGAATCTAAGCCAAGTGTTAAATTCACTGGACAGAATTTGCAAACACATGTGAAATAAATAGTGTAATTCCATTCATTATTTTAAGAAAAAGCAAATTTGATAAGGTAGCTAATTGTCATAACAATGTGTGAAACCTATCATTTTAAATGTCGGTTTCCTAAAAACATGCTTTATTCAGACACTCTCAACAAATTCTGTTGAATATTTCTGATACCAAAGTGATGAAGATAAGTTTGGGTATTTTCCATTTGTGACAAACAGAAGCAAAAGGCAGACTCTCAGACTCTAATGAAAGCAATGAGATAGTGTCACTTTCCTGGGTTTTTAGAAGAACTTAAAAAATGATAAAGCTTTAGATTTGTGAGTCTGATATTCTTTTAAATATGATAGATATCAAAATATTTAAAGTTTTATCTTAAAATTCCTTTAGCAAAGTACTATTTTATGCATAATAACAAGCTTTAATTCAGCTTAATTCTATTAGGTGACTGCTCCGTTTATTTTACTACAATTCAGTGTCTTTTCACACTTCTGCTGCTTTCTCCCAGCACCTCCCGCAGCGTCCACCGCCATGAGCTTTCACCATTTCCCTGCTTGTGGTCACTTTCATTTTCTGGTTCCTGTGATCTAACCCCATGTTCTCGTCGGGTTTGCAGCATTGCGGGGGAATTTATGAATCACACCCTCAAGACCAAAGCGGAGGGGAAAAAAGCAAAACCTATTTTCATTGATGCACATTAGACACTTTAAAATCCTGATTTTTGCCCACAACTTCAATTTTCTTCCTTGAGTTTTTTTATACCTGATTTGCAGTTTGAAAACATGGACTTTCTAGGAAGATGCTTGGACTGAATTTCCTCTGTTTTTCTTTCCAACTACACACAAGGCATTTTCCAGGTCAGCTGTGTGTTATGTGTCCGTGTCCACATGACACAGGATGCAAGTTAACAGAACTAAATGTAAGGAGTGGCTGGTATACCCACTCTCCTTACTCAAAACCCAATCAGGAACCAATTTATACAATCATTCTGAAAATAAGTGCTGTCTTTAGCACAAAGCCCAGTTTTGAAGGGGCAAAGCTTCCCTAACCATAGTTAGCAAGGAAGCAGCCTAAGGGTCCCAGGGAACAGCCTTCAACAGCCACAGCGTGACCTCAGGACACAGCTGCTCCTTGGCAGCCACAGTAAACACTTAAAAAAAAAAAAAATCCATTTCTTCCCCAAGTGGCTTTCACTCCTTTAGAGAAGCACTTTCTTTAGGCAGACAGCCAAAAGGGGGTGGATCTTTTGTGGAGTTTTCTAAAGTTTCTTTACAATATACAGGTAATGCATGCAGAAAAACCAATGTCATTGCCACATGCACTTGGCCTGGGTGCCAGATTAATGCCCTACTAGCAAATTATTACACAGCCACTGAATGTCAGAGACTAGCTTTCTTCCAGGACAAATGAATTTCGTTAATAGACAACTTATTACACTCAATTTCTCCTGAGCCCAACAATTCAAAATACACTACAGTTACTTCCACAGATAAAAGAAAAACCGTTGATTTTTAAACAACAAAGAAAAAGGCATGTGTGATATTGTGCACCACCAGCATTTTCACAAAAATTCAAAACTCTTTATGCAAATATTTTGGAATAGATCATTTCTTCAATGTATTTTACTGAAAAGAAATATTTTATTTTATTTTATTTAAGATTTTATTTATTTATTTGAGAGAGACGGGGAGAGAGATCATGAGAGGGCAGAGGTCAGAGGGAGAAGCAGACTCCTCACGGAGCTGGGAGCCCGATGTGGGACTCGATCCCGGGAGTCTGAGATCATGACCTGAGCTAAAGGCAGTTGCTTAACTAACTGAGTCACCCAGGCACCCAAATATTTTATTTTTTAATTGTACTGGCAGACATCTCTTAAATGTATGTAGAATGAGTCAGTGCTGTTGTTTTATTAGATGCCTAGAATCAAAACTAGGGGCAAGACTTCAAGAATGTACCTTAAAAAAGGAAAGAAAAACAATGTATCTTAGTCCTAGATGTACTTGTAATGACGTAAGATTGACATTTTCTCAAAAGCTCCAACAATGCTTTCTCAACTGTGGTTACATTTCCATCAAACTGAAACACTGGGACAGAGGGCTGAAGCCCTAAAGGGTGACGTTACCTACAGAAGGAAGAGTTCCTTCCAATCATCTGACTCCATTAGGCAAGCTGACCCCCTACAAAGGCAAAATACTCAAGGAAGTGGTGCCTTGAAATCAGGAAGGAGCTTTAGGAATGACAATATCTAACATAGTGCCACACCGCTCCAATTCAACAGGAACAATTTAAAATGAGCCCTTACCTCTAATCAACTACCAGCGTCAGTACTACAGCGGGGGGAGAGGAACAGGAGGCCAGGAGCCCTGCTTCTCAGAACTTCTGGTACCAGGGAACAGCCGTCCCACTTGCCAGGAAGGAGGGGTTTCCCAGGACATGGGATGCTCTGAGCTAAGACTGGGAAAGTCCCAGGCCAGCCAGGACCCATTGGTCAGATTCCCTAGTACAGACAGGACAAGGGTATGTGAATTAGCCAACATAAGAGTCAGCCAAACACAGAATCAGTATTTTTTATTAGTTAACCTACAGTGTTAACTTTCAGGTGTACAATCTAGTAACTCAACAATTCCATACATTCCTCAGGCTCATCGGGATAAGTGCCCTCTAAATCCCCTTCACCTACTGCATCCCCTACTCCCCTCTAATAACCATTAGGTTTTTTCTTTACTTAAAAGCCTGGTTTTTGGTTTGTATCTCTTTTTCCTTTGATCATTTGTCTTGTTTCTTAAATTCCACATATGAGTGAAATCATACGGTATTTGTCCTTCTCCGACTGACTTATTTCACTTAGCATTATACTCTCTGTGTCTACCCATGTGATTGCAAATGGCAAGAATTCACACACACACACACACACACACACACACACACACACACACGGCCTTCTTCCTTAGCCATTCATCAGTCGATGGACACCTGGGCTGCTTCCGTATCTTGGCTATTGTAAGTAACGCTGCTATAGACTCGGGGGTGTGTGTATCCCTTTGATTTCCTGTTTTCATATTCTTTGGTTAAGTACCGAGTAGTGAAGTTACTGAATTATATGGGAATTCTATTTTTAACGTCTTGAGGAGCCTCCACACTGTCTTCCATAGCATCTGTACCAGCTTGCATTCCCACCAACCATGCACCAGGGTTCCCCTTTCTCCGCATCCTCACCAACACCTGTTGTTTCTTGTGTTTTTGAGTTTCGCCGTTCTGACAGGTGGGAGGTGATGTCTCATCACCTGGATTTGCATTTCTGGTGATGAGCGGTGTTGAACATCTTTTCATTTGGAAAAATATCTCTGTTCATGTCTTGTGCCCATTTTTAAACTGGATTATTTGTTTTGGGGGTGTTGAGTTGCATAAGTTCTTCATATATTTTTGATGTGAACCCTTTATTGGATACTTCATTTGCAAATATCTTCTTCTGTTCAGTAGTTTGCCGTTCAGTCTTGTTGACTGTGTCCTTCACTGTGCAGAAGGTCTCAATAGTTCATGTTTGCTTTGACTTCCCTTGCCTCAAAAGACATATCAAAAAATTTTGCTACAGCCAGTAATGTCTCTAACATTACTGCCTATGGTGTCTTCTAGGATTTTCATGGTTTCAAGTCTCACATTTAGGTTTTAATTCATTTTGAGTTTCTTCTTTGTGTATGGTATAAGAAAGTGGTCCAGTGTCATTCTGCATGTGGCTGTCCAGTTTTCCCCACACCATTTGTTGAAGAGACTGTCTTCTCGCCATTGAATATTCTTTTCTGCTTCATTGAAGATTAATTGACCATGTAATTGTGGGTTTATTTCTGGGTTTTCGATTCTGTTCTCTTGATCTATGTGTTTAGTTAGTGCGATACTATTTTGATTGCTACAGCTCTGTAATATACCTTGAAGTCTGGAATTGTGATACCTCCAGCTTTGCTTTTCTTTCTCAGAATTACTCACAAAATCAATCTTAAGAGCAGAATAAAGCCCACTGCCTTCTGTTTTAAGGATCCACATGTATTTGCACAAATTCGCAGTAGTGAAGTACAGTGTCAGTGGTGGAATGATCACAAAGAAATTAAGGCTGTTTTTCCCTAAAATAAATTACACGTATTAATTAAATGTTAGAAATGTGACTGATAATATAATGAGAAGAATACAGTGACCCTGCTTTTCTGATAACAAAAATAATATATAGATACATGTGTACACATTGAACATGTGTTGTTAAATGTGTACTTGCCACACTGGTAAATCTGGTACAAAGGAAAACCACTGGGACCAATATAACTGTGTAGTCATTTGAAGGTTTTCTTACTCTATGATAGCGTAATGAAAATTCACCTTACAAGTTACACAGGAAGGAAACGGGCAGAATTCATTCTGACAGCAATTCTTGAGTCTAAAACCCAGATGCTGCATTGGGCCTGAAACCTGCCCTTCCCACAAACATAGAAAAGGCACCTGAGGATTCTCCAGACGTGTTGCCTCTCTGCACCAGCCTCTGTCTTCTCAGACCACATCACAGCAGCTCACCTCAATGTCAGACTAAAAGCAGCTACAATTCACATGCACAGAACCTGCCATCTTGGAGGAGAGGGAGAGCTTATGTGAAGGAAGGGACACACAGAGAAGAAAGTCCCTTGAACCAGAGGATCCAAGAAGTACGTGGTTCTTTTCCACATGGAGATTCACAAAGAGAGCTCAAACCTTTTTTAGGTTTCCAGCAAGCACAGTTCTTACTGTTAAATATGCAACTGAGTCAGCCCCACTTGACCATTCCCGCACTGGGGCAGGATCCTGGTGATCTCTACTCTCTTCCCTCCTCTTGCGATAGCCTTGTTCATGGGAGTGCCACAGCTAGAAGAGAGAGGCATGCAGGGTACGGATCAAGTGTGGAACAGCCTCAAGAATCAGACAAACACGAGCTCCAGCCCCCAGAGTACCCTGGACTAATTCCAGAAGCTCTGGTGTGTTGTAGCATCTGTAATCCCTGGATTACAGGGAAGTTGTAGAGATGACAGGAGTGGATATATTTAATCAGCACCCAATCTGAACTGCACTAAATTTCAAGGCCTAATCATACACTGAGCTACAATTCTAAAATAAAGAACCTGTTTTGAAGAAACTAAAAACACATTTCAATTTCTCCCTATTCATACCGTTCCACTCCTCTCCATTAATGGGGTTATTTTCCTATCAATTCCTCTTCTCTAATTTAAAAACTTGACATGCCACTCAGTATTCTGGGCCATGATACTTTTCTTTTGTTAATACCATGGGCCAGTCTCTCTCTGTGTCCATGCAATAAAGACACCAAACAAAGCAGCTTTCTGTTGTCTTTTGTGTTTCCTCTCGGACCCTCAGGCCACCCCAGCAGTGTCTGAATAGGGGGAGGTGCTGATGGGAAGTGGAACAGGAGACACTTCTTATAGGTTTTCAATCAGTGTCTCAGGATACTCCATCCCCGGAGCACCTGCCTGGTAAATCCACATTTGCCACAGAACGCAAGCCCGAGAGCCCTAGCCAGGCAGTGAGGGCAGACTCAGACATGCCCTGCCAGGAGCAGCCTGGGAACTGGTCAAGTGCAGAGCAGAGCTATCTAAGGCCGAAGAAGAGAGGAAATGTCCAAATAAAAGAAAGGATACAGTTTAAGGTGGGCTGGCCAAAGGCAGAGGATGGGGAAGGCAGGACATTGCTTCATATGGTGGCGAGACCACAGAGGAGCCCAGACCACTCTGGACTCAATTTTTGGTTCTAAAGCATGTGTCCTATCAGAACCAAACAAGGTGGAGTAAGATACGATTGCTCACACTTTTATTCTTATCTCCAATTCTTAATCTATACAGCATCCTAAATATTTGAGAAAGAAAAAGTCTTTTAAAAGACCTTAATCAAATTTTCTGTTGCTGATTGAAAATGCTGTGAAGCAAACTATGTATTTTCAAGATACATTCATAACATTTAGAGAACTAAAAAATGAAAAACGAGAACTGATATTCACCAAATTTAAGCTTAAAAAATGACTAACCTTCTTAAAGTATGAACTGCCTGTAATGCTCACAATATAAAATTTAGAAAGTCAAAACTGATTCTTCTGGCATTGAAAAGACCTTTTCCCTTGCAAATTTGGCAGGATGCATATGATCAGCATCAGTAGAGGAATATGGGAGCCGATCAAGAACATATCCCAGACACAGAGAGACCGCTCCTTCATTTTCTGTCATACCCTTTGTAGCTAACTGACAGGTTCTTTTCCTAAACTGTTTTCCTTTCTTCCTGTGAGAACCAAGCCACGGTGCCCAGCTGTTTGGTCAAACATCAGTCTAGACATTACTGTGAAAGTATTTTTTCGACGTGATTAGCATCGAAATCAGTCAACCTTCCACAATGTGGTGGGCCTCGTCCAATCAGTGCCAGACCTTAAGAGCAAAGACCGAGGTCCCCCAAGAAGGAATTCCTCTCTGCTCTCCAACACAGAAACCCTGTCCCATGTTCCAATCTGATGCCCTGCAAAATTGGGACTCAAGACTGCAGACACCAACTCCTGCCTGAACTCCAGCCTGCCGCACAAATCCCAGATTTGCCCGCCCCCACGCTCCCAGGAGCTAACTCTTTAAAATCAGTCTCGCTTTCTCTCTCTTTCTTTCTATACACACACACCCATTACTGGTTCTGGCTGGGACTGGTTCTGCTTCCCGGGGCAACCTTAACTAATACACTTCTTCTCCACCTTAAAATACCTAATAAAACCCATTTGGCGAAACATGCTCCCCTACGCACACACGGACACATGCACTGGAGCCATCAGAAAACACGTGCTGTTGAAAAGTTGATGCCAAAAGAATCCCCATAAAGAAAGAAATTTTTTAACAATCACCTTCAATGCCAAGGGACTCAGTCCTGTCCTGTGCCATTAGGCCTATGACAGAGGAAGTACCGGAGAGAAGAGGGAGGGAGGAACCGGGGGCCTCAGCGCGAGCAGAAAGCAGATGCCAGAAATGTCACCAGAGAACAAAATTATTAAAGTACTTTAAAGTTAAAGAAAGAAGGGATGGTAGCTGGGAAACATCACAGACAATAAACTCTCCAGATGCCAACGCCGACAATTTGCCAACAAGGTTCCCTGCCTCTCGCTCTTTCCCTTGAAAGCGGCTCATTCTCGGTGCTGCAGACCTAGTGCCAAACCTGGCTCATCTGGATTATAAACCGATGCCAAACATCAACATAGCAAATAAACACGGCTGTCCATGGTAAAAATCATAAACCATGAGAAATGAAGAGAACAGTACCACGCCGGGATCTGCTCTGCCCGGGTAATTGAAAGTCCCTGTGCTCACAGCTCAAGTGACCTGATCTCTTGGGGGAATATGTTTTCCTTACGTACCTATTCACAGAGGACAACCACTGGTACCTCACAAGGATGTACTGAGGCTTCAGCCCAATAAACCAGGCAAAATGTCCGCCACAGAGCCCAGTGCAGAGTAAGTAAGCACTAATCTCTGCTTACTTCTATCCAGAAAAGTTTGGGTGATCTTAGTTTGCTCTGATGCAGAAGTCACAGTAGAGCACAGCATTTTAAGCAAAATTTAAAAGGCTTCTCTCCAAAATGGTTAGTTTTTTTTCAAGTGTGGCCCTTCAGAAAGTGGTGAAATTCACTCATCCACGAAGCTGGTCTAAACCTCCAGAATTAGAGACGACAGAGATTTTGTGAATTCCTCACCGTGGAGAACGGCAATGCTCTGAATACCCCAAGTGTTGGCCTTAAGAAAACAAAATCCAGATACAGACCGGTGGGTCGAAAAGGCCCAGACTTTTGTCGCAGTTATCAGAAACCCCGATACCATGATGTTCCTGCTGTATGTTTTTGGTGGTTTCTTTCTTTTTTTTTTTTTTTTAAATCAAGAGAGATAAATGACTTTACAACTATTTCAGGAGTTTTGATGTGCAAGTGGGTAGATGGTGTGGGAGGATGTGATGAGCAAGCATTGAGAGAACTTTTGCAGATCTCCTAAGAGTTGAAAGTTGGTCTGTGTTGCACGTGAGGGGCACGGTCGGCGTTCCTCAGCGTGCTCACGGCACAGGACCGTATCAGCTGGAACACAGACAAACTTAACCACAGAGGACCCACAGCACAGCATGTGTTCTTTGTTCTCCTTACATAACAGTGTGAAAACAGAATTAGGAAGAAAGAATCCCAGAAAGCTGCATGCGGCCCGAGATGTGACGTCAGCAGCTCCCCCCAAATTGTGTCCCCTAACCTGGTTGCAAATGTTCCCACCCTGCATCGGAAAGCCCGGAAACAAGCCACTGAATGACATGTTCAAATTGGAAACTTTTTTATTTTCTTAATGAGATATAAATTAATTTATAAACTGTCCAAGTACAGCACAAAGGAAATATTAAAAACTACTCTCAATTAGCCTAGTTTGAGTTATAAGGTTTCTCTTAATTCAAGCACACTTGAGAATTTTAATCAGCTGAGAAGCAGCAATTGCTTTCAATTTAAAAAGTAACAAGAATAAATTGTTATCATATTAAATCATTTTTACTGTACTAGTTTCATTTTGGTTTCAATTAAAGCCCATTGTCTATATAAAGAACTCATTCGCAATTAGGAAAAATTGTACGTGAAACACTCATTATCTGAAACCACTTCACGTTCCTTGAAACCTTCATAACTTCAGTACAAAAGCAGGGAAGCCAAGCATGGCTATTTCGACATTGATGTGAATGTACTTTAAACTGTAATTTTGTGGAGAACAGATTTTAGTAATTCCATACGACTTAACGTAGAATGACTTGCAGGAATCATAAGGATTTGCTCTCCTGTCTCCCTCCCCCCGCCCCCTGCTGAATAATGATTAAGGGACGTATGTGTGAATGAGACTGAAACTTCTCCAGGCAGATCTCTGAAGCCATTCATGCGCTGGATGAACACTGAGCAAAAGCTTCCCACCACCTGGACTGCCCAGGAAGCAGGGCTGAGTAGGGCTGGGGTGCTTATGACAGACATAAGCATATGATCATAAAATCAACCTGATCCAGTAAAATATTCATATTGTTTGGGCTTTTTTAAATAGCTCCATGAAGATATAATTCACGTGCCATATAACTAACTCATTCAAAGTGTACAATTCAATGGTTTGTGATATATGTTTTTCAATTGTGGTAAAAAATATGTAACATAAAACTTGCCATTTTAACCACTTTTAAGTGTACAATTCAAGGGCAGTAATTACAGTCACAGTGTCATGCAGCCGGCACCATTATTTTGTTTCAAAACTTTTTCAGGATCCCGAAACACAAACACGGCAGTGGACCTTAGTGGGCAAGTAATTGTTCTAATCCCTGGTTAAAGGTTCCTCTAGGCACAAACCTGTAAGTGGTCACATGGTAATTCTATGCTCAGGGTTTTGAAGACCCCCAGACTATTTTCCCTTATACTTGCATTGTTTTACATTCCCACCAGCAGTGGGCAAGGGTCCTAACTTCTCCCCATCCTCACCAACACGCATTTTCCATCTTCTAAATTATAGCTAATGTAGTAGGTGTGGAATGTTTTCTCATTGGGGCTCTGATTTGCATTTCCCTAATGACTAATGATGAGCATCTTTCCATGCCCTCCTTGGCAGTTTGGAGAAATATCTATTCAAGTCCTTCGGTCATTTTGTAACTGAGTTGTCCATCTTTTTGTTCCGGAGCTACGGGAGTTCTTTATATTTTCTGGACACTAAATCTTCTCCGGTAAATGATTTCCAAATATGTCGTCCCACTCTGTCGACCGTCTTTCCGCTTCCTCAAAAGTCTTCCCTTTGTACACAAAAGTTCTGAATTTTGAGGAGGTTCAGTTCATCTGCTTTTTCTTCCGTGCTTGTGCTCTTGGTGTCCTATCGAGAACCCACTGCCCACCTTACTTCTTTATGAAGCAAGTCTTTCCTTTTCATTGTTTGTTCTAGTTCTTACTCTGCGTCACACTCCGAGGACACTCCTTTTCTGACCACCAGGACTACATGGCACACACTTACACACACTTACAGCACGTAGCACACACTTAGAGCGCATGTCTGAAAAAGAAAGATTTTTCTACCGCAGAAAATTCTTGGAGAAATGTGTCCTTGACAGTCCTGTCATTTTAGACACAGATAGGAAAAAGGTGAAGTAATCGCAAAAAAAGCATGAAGACTACAGCGTAGAAGAAGCTCTAAGGCACAGCACGTTTCTCCCTCCTGAGAGGGAGTCTTCTTGGTGGAAAGGGTGAAGGAAAAAGGAAATCTCGGGGAGACAGAACGAGAGGGACCGCTCTCCCAGAATCAGACACGTCCTTACTCGCTCCCGGTCCACAGCTCTGTCTTGCTCTCTGGCAGATCAGTCCGGTGCAATGAATTTAATTTTATTTTATTTTATATAACAATAAAATAGGTATCAGTATCGAGATAACTGGATTTACTATTTCCCTGTGCAGTGCGTATGAGGCCGCTATTTTCTTCTGATCAGACAGAGAGGAAGGTTAATCCGAGCTCAGCCACCTGGTATTCCCTGAATGCCCGCGTCACCTTAACATCGACCTCGGGGTAGGGGTGGAGGCATAAAAAGTCAGTCTTCTTAGCGCTGGTTAAGTGAGACAATTTGAATAATAAACTACCATGGGCCTCTTCCTCCCTGTTATAAACGCTATGTTACTACATCACTGCAGACTCACTACAGCACGTCAGAATTAAGTAATTCCCCACGGTTTTATTACGTGACTAAATTGACTGTTACAGAATCACGGATAAATAAGAACATCACACGATTCATTAAAACCTATGGTAATTACCAAGAGGAGAGACGGGAGAAAGGAGACCCCACCCCAAAGCAGTGCGTTTGGTGTCCGAAGGGTCTGTCAGATACGACGCGTCCTCTCCAGCCCGAGTTTAACAGAAGTGACCTCAGACGCGCGGGACGGACACGGACAACCGCCACCAAGAGACAGCGCCTAATCTCCAAGGTGACAGTGACATCCTAATACGTTTTGAGAAAGGACGTGAATTGCTAACAGAGGCCCGGGAGCAAGGCCACGGCTCGGGGCCACAGAAAGTCCGCAGCTTCTCAACCGAAGCAGGTGGATCCCGGCTTGAGAAGCTCAGCGGGGGACGCGCGGTGGCCTGTGCGGGAGCAGCCCCTCGGGACGCCGGCGAAGACGCGGCGGGCGGCTCTCCCTGGGGGCAGCGAGCGTCCCACGGCAAGTCTCCCGTCGTCTCCCACCTCAGGGACTCGCTGCTTTGAGGATGGGGACCGGACGGGAGAAAGCCCAGCGGTGCTCTCCGCCGCACCATCCACGGCGAGGAGGGCGCGTCCGCATCACCAGATTCCCAGATTCACTTCGCGACGTCAGATTCAGAGTAAGAACGAGGGGCGCCCGGGGCCCGGCCTGCGGAGCCGCGGCCTTCGGCTCAGGTCATGGCCCCAGCGTTCTGGGATCGAGTCCCGCATCGGGCTCCCTGCTCAGCGGGGAGTCTGCTTCCCCCTCTCCCTCTCGCACTCCCCCTGCTTGTGTGTGCTCCCTCTCTCTCTGACAAACAAATAAAAATCCTTAAAAACAAAACAAAACAAAACAAAAAACAACGAATGGACTCAGTCTGACTTTGATCCAAAGATCCTGGTAAATCTCGGTCCGAGAACTTCTGGCCAGATGATGCAGGCCTGTGGGGGAGGCAGCGGCCGCCACAGCTGTCCTTGCACCGGCTGGACACACGCCAACACTGCCAGTCACCTGGGTAGGAGTGAGCGGTCCTTCGGGCACACGAGCCTGAAACACGAGGAGACCGCGGGGCTCGGGAAAGACTAGCCCAGACAGACACACTTTGGTCCGATATGCTCAGTCCTCAGTGCAGCCCACCCAGGGGTCTGTCACCCGGGGGTCCCTCAGCTCTGCCCGGAGGGGACCACAGCTCTGCACAAAGCACACAGGGTGTCCTCCCATCTGAGGTCTACAGGGGGACAGTCATAGCATCCCCACCCCGTGCGGGTCAGTCAGCCCACGTGCTGGCACAGATTCACAGCCTCGGCCACAACCTCCCAGACTCACTCCCGAGACTGAAGAAAGTCACCGTGTAGCCAAACACAGCCTTCGATCTCGCTCGGACTCGAAGGCCCCAGAAGAAAGCAAACATCTTTGGTTTATATGTTGATGCACTTGTGCGCCAACCCTCCCTTCTCCCCTTCTCGAGACCAAGCTGCTACAGAGACGTCACATTCGGGAAGCCTCCAAGCACCAGGAAGAAATGAAAGAATGGACAGTAAGCGGCACAAGCTGACACTCTCCATTAAGTTACTGTCCCTGACACACAGCCCAGGAGTGGCCTCTCCGCACTGTGTGCTGCCACATGGACATCTAGATGCCTGGGGACCTCAGGAGCCCCGTGGCTTCTGTGCAGAGGAGGGTCAGCAGGGAGGTGAGGAGGTGACAGGGAGGGGTGCCTCCTGGGAGCGGACGGAGAGGGTCTGCCTTGGATCTTCAGAGGGTGGGATCTCCTTAGGAAAGATAAAAAGTCTCTACTTATGGGTTAACTCTTGCTTTGTAGTTACAGAAATTGCAGGTTTGGGAAAAAAAAAAACAGAAAATCCCTTTGGAAGAAAGAAAGAATTCAATAACTTAACAAAAGCAACCAACAAACATTTTAAAACCCAGCATTTATGTCTCCAAAGGAAACAGGGAATGATAATTTGGAGTATTGGAGAACAGGAATAATTTAGATTATTTTTATTTTTAAAAATTCCTCTTTTCCCAGAACAGACATTTTCTTGCAGCTGTGTATAAAAACTGAATCCTTATCAATTGAATTCAAATGTAAATGGATGAAGGATCTGTTATTTTTTTAAAAGGATCTGTTATTTTAAAAAAATTGTTTTACTCTTTTTTAAAAGATTTCATTTATTGATTTGTCAGAGAGAGAGCCCATGAGCAGGTGGGCCGGCAGGCAAAGGCAAGGGGAGAAGCGGGCTCCCCGCTTAGGAGGGAGCCCGACTCCGGGGATCGATCCCAGGACCCAGAGACCATGACCTGAGCTGACGGCAGAGGCTTAACCCACTGAGCCACCCGGGTGCCCCTCATTTTTTGTTTTTTGCTTTTGTTTTCTAAAATGAATGTTCTGAGTGGCTCTCAAAGTAGAGATGGCACAGCGGGTGCTGGGCCGCGCTCTCCCAGCTCCTGATTCAGCAAATCTGGGGAGGGGCCCAGGGCACTTCCCAATCCTCCCCATCGGGATCGGCCTTGCAGGTGGGGACGTTTGGCTTGTGGTTCGGAAGTGTCTGCAGCGATGCCCAGGGAAGTTCACGTGTGTTTGCAGAGCACCGTGAGTTGTTACACTGCAGTCGTGGTTCGCTGAAAAAGAGCAGGGGGTGGCTGGTAGAACAAGCCTGGGTTTTCTGGGAGAGAGACCTACAGCTGAGCCTCAGTCCTAGATGACCTTGAAACGGGCAGGTCCTCCGATGTAAAGCGGGAAATACACTCCCCTGTCAGGACTACTCAATAGTGAGCAGATGAGTCAGTTCCCGTGTCTGGTCGCCATTAGCAGTATACACAAAGCCCAGGGAGACAACAAGGAAACCCACACTCAACAGAAATGAGAAAGTGGGCAAAAAGAAGAGGCAACTAACAGATCAGGAACAGGGAAAAGACATAACATGAAACTCAGAAAGTGACACACACACTACGGATAAGCCAGAAATCTGACTGCAAACTTTCAGCAGTTACGGCAGAAATGCAGACCGCTCGTTCACACAACTCCGTGTCCAGAGAAGAGCAGCAGACCGCTCCTTCCAGAAGAACAGAGCATCCCCTGCTGTCAGGAGGATGAGCACATGGACAGGGCCCCCGTGACACGGTCCAGGTGAGCCCACGGGACTCTCACCTGTCTTAACTCAAGCCTAGATGTGGCCATCACTACTCTGGGGCACCTCCTGAACGTGGGGGGGCTACGGCTCCCCCAGGTGCTAAAACAAGACCCACCTGCCTTCATCAAGACTGGAGAGAGAGGGAAGGGGGCCCTGGGTAGCCAAGTCCCACTCCCAGCAGAGCCACCTCACGAGGGCTGAGAAGCAGCGAGGGGCTTCCCGGTGGAGGCAGGGGCTGGGGGCGGTCTTCTCCTTAGAAAGGTGTTCAGTTGCACTCCAGTGCCGAGATGAGCAGGCCAGGGAGATCCCAAAATAAACTAGTGTCTTGGGTACACACCTAGCCTAGAGAATGGATTTATAAAAGGCATCAGAAGAAGGTAAGCTCCCCAAAGGGATCTCCCTGGTTATGATCTTCCTGAGAACTACTTCTTATTTATCATTTCAGGAGACTGAATGTAGGCACCAGTTCAGTCTTGGCATCATCACAACATCACAGATTGGATTAGTCTCCACAGCACAGAGTCAAGTGGGTGTGTGTGTGTGTGTGTGTTCACTGTTGTTAGGAAGGAGGGGGAGTTCAATAATATACTGCTTGTTACTCAATGTACACTCGGAGACAGTTCATCACATTGGAGATCAGGTAAGGAAACTTGCAAAAATTCTTATGTTCGTATCTGTAGACAATTAACTGAGGCAACATCTGGCCACAGCAAGTATCATACCAGATTTGTAATTACAGGATATTCCGGGACATTTACAGCTCTTTTAATTACTCCAAAAGGGATCTGTGACAGATCTAAACATTTCTTACCTATGCATTTTGTAAATTTAAGATATCTTTAGTAACCACCTGAGGAATAAGTATAAACTAAAAATAAAAGAGATCGGAGGGGCGCCTGGGTGGCTCAGTGGGTTAAAGCCTCTGCCTTCAGCTCAGGTCATGAACCCAGGGTCCTGGGATTGAGCCCCGCATCACGGCTCAATGTGGAGCCTGCTTCCTCCTCTCTCTCTCTGCCTGCCTCTCTGCCTACTTGTGATCTGTCTGTCAAATAAATAAATAAAATCTTTAAAAAAAAAAAAAAAAGAGAGATCGGAATATCATATTCTAATTTAATAATCACAGATTCTGTTTTCGTAACTGAAAAATGTTCCTGTACAATTACAGTAAGCTGCCGGATGCAGTGCTGCGCAGAGTAAACATTCACAATAACCGGGAGCGCCACACGCTGAGTGTTATCGTTGTGTGAGCAGCTCGGTGGGATGCAAGCCGTTCCCACGACCTCCAGGATGTCCCCTAGCATGTGTTCTTTATTTTTCTACAAATTGCAAATGCCTAATTCTGTCTGTAGACAGACATTTACATGCGTGTGGTATGTTCACCTAGGTCATATGATGCATCGTATAAAAAGAATCCCATATTTCTTATGCTTGGGTTGAACGCATCCTGGAAAACAGATCCTGTCCGTTCACTCCCACACGCTGTATCATACCAGCAAACATACAAGGAGAGCACTGGCTACTTGCAGAGAAAATCCTGACACACGACGTAGATATACCCTCAAATACGCCCCTTGAAACGAAATTAGGACAATTATTCTGAAGAGCAAAACTGAGGGTGAAAAATACAGAAACATAATTTGATAAGTTGTATTTGTGGAATCTATAGTCTTTCCACTGATAGAGAGTTATGAGGATTCAACATCAATCATTAAAAAAGCACTTTAATCTTATTCTAATTTACAGCTCTTTGGAAAATCTTCACAAGGAAGCACGCCGGCAGAGCAGCCCTACAGGAAACCTCACATTCCAGACGTTCCATGGCAAGGCTCTAGGCGAATCCCAGGAACAGCAGCTGTCTGTTCCCTGTCTACTTCCCACAGTAAATGCAAAACTCATTATTCAAACTGGGAAATTTGCTACACAGGGAATAATTTTGCAAAAACTGGACAGACTGTTTATGCACCACATGAACACATTTGTGAAAAGCTAATTGGAGGTACAGAAATGAGCTGCCTCCTGACGCTGTTACTTACTCTCATCAGGCATCATTCTACCTCGTGTACAAAATTCCAACCTCCCAAGCCAGCCCCTGGCCCGGCCCCCTCACCTCAGAAGACCAGGGGTCTATGGAGAGGGCATGGCAGTGAGTCGGCACCTCCAGGGGGCGGAGTGACCATCTCCAGGTCGACTGACAGCTCAAAACCCATTTTTTAAAGATTATTTATTTTCTTCTTTATTTGAAAGAGAGAGAGGGCGCGCACAAGCTTAGGGAGCAGCAGA
Organism: Mustela nivalis; assembly: GCF_964662115.1. Classification (NCBI taxonomy): domain Eukaryota; kingdom Metazoa; phylum Chordata; class Mammalia; order Carnivora; family Mustelidae; genus Mustela; species Mustela nivalis. The sequence continues at coordinate 3,304,493 of NC_139024.1, read as the reverse complement.
GGGAGAGGGAGAAGCAGACTCCCCGCTGAGCAGGGATACAGGACTCGATCCCAGAACCCTGGGACCATGACCTGAGCTGAGGACAGACTCTTAACTGCCTGAGCCCCCCAGGCGCCCATAAAACCAGCTTTATGTAAAACAGCAGCCAACCTTTAGCAAGATGGCTATGACCACACCTGAGATGAGTAATGTGAAGTCCTCCTTAAAAAAAGAAAAGTAACCGCTGATTAAGTATTCAGTGCACTGTCCTACGCACCTATTATTTTGCTAATTTAATCCTCTGAATGAGGCACTGCTCATTCTATCCTACAGATGAGGTGAAGTGTGGCAAAACGAAGTTATGCGAAGTTATGCAACTGATTTCCCCGCAGACCAGAGATGACAGGCACAGGTGGGGTCCCGGCTGCTGTCCCAGGGCCCAGTCCTTCACCCGCCTTAGCATTGTGCCGCGTGAGGGGGCAAAGGAGAGGGATGGCCTAAGCAAAACAAAACAAAACAAAAAACCTTTCAAGGCACAGCCACCTGCCTCCAGCCCAGGCCTCCACCACCTGCCTCCGGCCCAGGCCTGCGAGTTCTGATGTCCTCAGCACTCCCCATTCAGGCCTGCCTCGCTGAGATGCTCACAGATCTTACACGACTGTGAGTGACTGAATGCCCCGTCTCCAGAAATGGAGCTTTGTGGTGGGCGGTGGTCACGTACACGGGCGTCGGAGGGAGCCACGTCCGCCGTGACGACCCAGTCAACCCTCAGTAAACACTTGGTGGCACATGTATGCATCACGCGGCAAAACAACATCGGAAAGACAAAGGCATCATTTTTGTTGGCAGGTAAAAGACTCTGTACCAATGCTCCAGACTTCTTCTTATCCGGGGGTGGGGAAACAAGAAGCCAGGACAGAGGCACCCTCCGATGCTGCCCACGCGCTTCCCTGGCGCGGGCAGGAGACCCTCCCGGATCTGTGCTAAAGCCTTTCCGAAGTCACCACTGAACTCTCCAGGGAATGATATTTACAACAAAGGCAGAGTGCCAAAGCAGAAGGCAAAATCTGGCTCGAATTTCCCTACAGCCAAAAGATAATTTCTAAAAATGTGCCTTGTCTCTACCTCTTGAAGTAAGAGAATGCTTTTTAGCAATCATTCTCCACAATCCTATCTCCCCACAAGGTTTTTATGCCAGTCTGCCCCTCCTCATCAATTCCGCCCAGTACTGGCTCTTAGGAAACACGGTCAATAATGACTCCTTAAAAATGGGTCAGAAGAGCCTTACACTGGCTGATAAGGTCCAACTCAAAATGGGTACCTAATCGGACCAAGACTGTCTTCCGTGAAACGCCTCCGTGTGAAGCCGCCTACTTTTTGCATTCCCCCCCTCCCCCGCAAAAGAAAACTATTAACCTTTTCTGTTTGGAAACAATTTTAATAATGCAGGACATCCGTCCTTCCCTTTCATTTATAAGCAAGTTACAATTTTGGTTACTTAGGAGTCAAAACCAAATGCAAACTGAAACTAAATATAAAGGGATGTTAACAAAGAGGAAGGGGGGGAGGAAGAAGGAAGGGCTCAAGTCACTTTTGTATCAAAGGAAATCGAGCTTTAAAAGAAAAATAATTTCATTCTACCAATTAACTGCCACTGCTGCACTGCATCTGAAAGAATGCTTGTAAGCCTATTCCTGTGCTCAGATCAGCTCATCTGTACCAGTGCTTAGGAAAGAACACTTACTCTGTATTTTCTGTTGTTAACATAACTACAAGATAAATGCAAAAATAAAATAAAAAATTTTTAAAGCATATACTACAAAATCTTAAAACTTGATCATTTAAATATATACCAGTCAAAATTGGTAAAAGTTAAGTTCGTCATCCCAAGGTTAATTCACCCACACGACACCCACACTGTATAATAAGGTATGTATTTAGTTGCCTACCTAGCAATCTAAAATAGAATATGTGAACAACAATGGCAAATTAAGTACTATGCTAAGGGAGAACTCGAGTCTCTGAGTACCCAGAACACACAATTGCCACTCAAACATTATGTAACAAAGAGAATTATTAACTTTTATGTTCCGTGTCCCCCAGATTTTGTAACAATGCCTTAACTGTGCATCACATTTGTGCTGAATTTTACAGTTTACAAAGCACTTTCACATTCATTATTTCATCTTTATCCTGGCAAAAAGGTAAGGGAAGGAGGGAAAGAAGAGAGAAGGAAGGCTCAGGATAATAAGAATCCCATTTTACAGAGTAGGCAGAACACTCAGAAATGCAGTGCCTTGCCTGCCATCCACAGCCAGTAGATGGAGAGGCAGACCTCCACGCTGTACAGCATGCAAAGTCCGGTCACGGGAGAAGCCCTGACACTGGTATAGCAAGACTTGCTGCTATCTATGACTTTTCATCCATGACCTTCATTTGTAAGCTGAAAACTCAGGGACTGATTGTATTTTTACAGGAAGCGGCACCTATGATTGTTCTCGACTATGGTTACTCAAGACAAAAAGCAAAGGGAAAATGATCCGGGCGGCGTTAGGTGAATCAAACTTCTTCAAAACACATGCCTCACCCTATTTCCCATGAGGCTACAAGACATGCAGAAATGAAATTCTTAGACCTCGCAAATGTTTTTAAATTGCCAAGAGATTTTCAAATCACAAAAATTCTGATGGCTTTTATTTACCAGGGTCTTTAATCCCCTAAAAATTGTATAGCTTTCTGTTTCTGTATTAATATACATATAATATTCAAGTTTTACACTGTTTTCAAATCACCAATCATAATGCATTATTTACTCAGTAAATATATGACACAAGTACATCTATATTACTCTTGGTCTATATAGAGGGTAGGAGAGTAAACTTGATCACCCCAAGAGAAGCCTCTTTGGCTTACTGATCATTCTAAACTGGTTATTTTTAAGAAACTGCAACACAAGAAAAACTCTGAAACCATGGAAAAGTCACCCTATTGTAAGAGACATTTACATGTATAAGGGAAATCTCCATTCTTAAGGGGGTCTCCCTCGGCACCAGGAAGAGGAAGAGGACTTTAAATCTCTGGAAGGCCATGACTTAAATCTGTATAACAATCACACACTTGTTTACCGTGCTTTTCCTGGTCACCTCCCCGTGTGGCATCTTTTGTCTTTACCTGGAGTGTATAAAGGTGACAGCCTCAGCCATTTGTGGGAGTAATTCCATCTCCCTGGGTCTCTCCCATGTGGACTGGAGGTCTATTTATTAACATCTTATTTTCTCCCATTGATCTGTCTCATGTCAATTTGATTCTTAGACCACTTAGAAAAACCCTGAAGGGCAGAGGAAAATTTTTTCCTCCCCAACAAGGTTTAAAAGTAAAACTTCCATGTTGCTTTATCAACTAGAACGCCAAATTTAGACAAGCTTCTCCTTAACTCCAAAATGGTAAGAAGAGCAGTTCATTACTTTAGGTCAAAGAAAATGTAAAGAACACAAAAACAAAATAAAAACGAAGGAGAACTTTCATGTAATCATCTGCACCTTCCTCTTAACTGACAGTAACTGCTGTGCCTCTTCTCCACTGCCTGCCTTCTAAGCCTCCTTGTTCAGAAGCGCTGAAACTACACCATATTCTTACATGTGGAAGGCAGGCACGCACAACAAAGTTTTGATAAACCATACAATGGTTTTGCCTAAGATACAGATTTAGATCAACCATAGCTTGTGTAAATAAAGTTTATACACTGTTTATAAAAATTACTGATTGGGGCATCTGGGTGGCTCAGTCAGTTAAGCATCTGTCTTCCATTCAGGTCCTGATCTCGGGGTCCTGGGATGGAGCCATGTCAAGGTCTCTGCTCAGCGGGGAGCCTGCGGCTCCCTCTCCCTCTGCCTGCTGCTCTTCCCACCCCCACTTGTCTTCTCATTCACTCTCTGTCAAATAAGTAAATAAAATCTTTTAAAAAAATAGTGATGAAAAGTAGTCTATAAGTTTGCCAGAAAATAATATAATTCACCCCATTGACTACAATAACTTTATATTGGCTGTTACTTTGCCCTGCACCCTACCAGAAAATACTGAGAATGCACACAGACAAAATAACTATCACCCATCCAAGGTCACTAGTCCCGTTACCACTGTCCACATGGTCAGAAGGAGTGTCAACAAGCAGGGCTGTACTTCATCCAGAGGCTTGTCAGCAGTTCCCTTGTGCAGGGCTCCAAGCTTACCAACAAATGTGGTCACCTGCTTTACCTGACCAGGGGAGATGGAGGACAACTCATTGCCCAGGGACAGAGGAGAGGCCAGCTTCTGTGAGCAGCACGGGCGCACCCAGCACTGGGTGACCGGTATTCATGGACTCATAGAGAAAAAAAACAAAAAAAACCCTTAAAAGCTGGAAAAAAGATAAGTTGAAAAAAGATAAACTGAATAACTGTCTTAATTATGATCCAAGCAGCAAATACATCTGTAAGCCTCAAGAGTTCTTTGAAAGGCATTTCCATGCTATAGGAGAACCATAATCACTGCTCAAAGACAGGAAAAATATAAGCACCAAATATTTTTGTTAGTTTTCTGTGTAAAACAACCAAAATCATCAGAAGTGAGTGTTTTAAAAGTTACAGTTGAGTCATCTGGAAAGCACTCTGGCCTCAGTACAGCCAGATCAGGAGGCAGAGGGAGTCCACCACAGGGGATCGCGTGTAAGGGCAGCCGGCACCCGCTCTCCCTCAGCCCACATCTCCTAGGGCACAGGCAAGGCCCCAGGACAGCACCTCAGTGGGCCCAGGACAGGGCCAAGGTCTTGGGTTCTGGGCCTTATTTTGCTTATGATTTGTCTTCTTTGGCTGTCTTAAGAACCAAATGAGATCATGAATACAAAACAATTTAGAAAGTCGATGTGAAGTGTGGCCATCCATGGAACTGTCCAGCTCACCGGGCCTGCCACCCGCGCAGCAGCCCAGCAGCCCCTGCCTCCTGGACTCCACACCCCCGCGTCAGAGCCATGCCCTCTTGTGAACTGGGCTTCCTTTGTTCTCTGTCAGGGAAGCCGTCATAAACACACATGTGTGCTTCCTCTGCCTCCTGTGTGGGGGATGCAACATATCGCTTTGACCCTGGGAAGGCAGCAAACCCTGATACCACTGACCCAAGACTCGGGTGCAGGTCCCCACACCTGCTGCTCCCGTGCCAGGACACCTTCCCACCCACAGCCCACTCTCCACCAAGCGGCTACACTAGCTGACCAGTCTTTCCCTCCGACCTGTCCTCAAGGAGCTCAGCCCCAAGCCCCAGACCGGTTCAGCCACTGCATACATTTGGGGCTAACAGGCTATATGTGCATAGGTGGCCTTGGCCACCAGACCACAGGCTCCCCAGGGTCTTGGACATCACTGGCCATGCTCTACCACCCCATCAACAGCAATAGCCCCTCCAAAGCGTTCACTGGAGTGAAGTGTGTTCAATTGGGGGAGGCAAATGCATAAATACAGGATTCTAAGTAATAAACAGAAACCACTAGAGATCCATCTGAGGAGAGTGCTCCGCAAAGTGACAGACGAATGGATGGACGGGTGGACAGACGGGTGGACAGACAGACTGACAGAGAGATAGATGGACAGACAGACCGATGGATGGACAGATGGAAGGGTAGATGGGTGGAGAGATGGACATATGGACGGACAGGCGATAGATGGATGGATGGACGGACAGACACACAGTAGCTCTGCAGTCTGGTGAAATCCAGTGTCGCATCCGCAGAAGCTCTCCTTGCTTTGCTCTGCCTGGATTCTTCCCCAGAGAAAAACCTTCTCAGATTGTGCCCTGATTTAGTACCCCACATTTACAACAAACCATGGTGAGATTCCGGGTTGGAACGAGGGAAGCCTTTCTTCTTCTGGAAACGGGAGCAGGGCATGCATGAAAGGGAAAGCAGACAAGCAGAACTGGCAGATCGCTGTCAGACCGGCAGACGTTCTCAGGCAAATTCAGGTTTACAAGAGTTGATATGAATGTTGAAGACAAAGAAATCAATTTCTCTAAAGTAATCTTTGCCCAATAAGCTCTTGAAAGTGGGCACAGCGGTTTGAATAGAGTTGTGAAGGAATTCTCAGTTAGAGAAATCCTGTTACGACGCTCCCTGGTGGTCTAGTGGTTAGGATTCGGCTCTCGGGAAATCCCGCTGACCTGGAGCCTCCCATCATCCGCCCGGAGCGGAGGGCCTTCCCAGTCACCCACCTGCCTGCTGAGGTCACCTCTGGCCATCATACAGGTGAAGAGAGGCCCCATGGTTTCCCATCGGGCTTGGATTTAATGTGACCGCATCATTCATACATCCCCCCGCACATCACTATATGATGATGCACTGTAACACATAACACGCGGTCAGACGTCACACGTACAGCGCACTCCACACTCGGTACACTAACCCTGCTAAAGTCTTCCTAACGTATCTAAACACTAAGTAGGGCTGCACTACCAGGTGTTCACTAGGCTCACTAGTCAATACTTCAGGAAAAAAGGAAAGACACAAGTATGCATGTGACAGGGATTTCTGGAGCAACTGGCCATTCTGAGCAGTACGTATCAACCTCCATGCACACTATTCTAGTTATTCACAAGAAAGGATACGGCGATAGCATCTCTTTGGGCCAGTGTGACATTCATGCAAAATTTAAAGTGTTCTGCCAAAAGAAAGTCCACATACGTCCTCCGGTTCTCAGTGACAAGTGCATATTTCTACGTGTATCTCTTGATTTCTGCCTCATTCTTTGTAGTGACTTAAGACTTAAGACTACAAGATACTAAAAAAATGAAAATCACTGGTACAAATTCTAGGTGGAAAGCCCCCCAATTCCTTTTTCATGAAAATGTTGCCCTTACCACTTCCCACAGAAGTGGAATTACTGGAAGCAGAGTACCCTGCCCCATACTAAATGGGTCACTATACAGCAAAGAGCTGGCAAGTCCCACAGGTTTGGGGTGGTGCCCATGTTCTCAAACTATGAACATGACCTCAGTGACAGGGCAGTCTTTCTACTGAAATACAGTGCCTTCCTAAAGACCAAAAAGGAAGAATTTGTGTTCATCAAAAATAGTAATATTCTTCCAACACAAGGAGGGGTCAGCAAGCTTGAGTCCACTGCCAGTTTTTATAAATAAAATTTCCTGAAATACGACAGCAGAGGTCATTCACATAGGTGCTGTGTTCTCTCGCTCCGAGGCAGAGATGAGTGGCTAACAACCCCTGGAGAGCCCGCAGAGTCTGAAATGCGCACCATGTGGGCCTTTCCAGAGAAAGTTTGCCCTGTCCTCAGACAGTAGTTCCCTACAGACATTTTCATAGAATATGTCTTGGTATTTTATTTTAAAGTAGTCTCTTTATCATGAGGCTTACGCTCTCACTGTACTGGAGAATAACAGCATCGCTTAATGATTTTATCAGTTATTGTTTATAATCTTCTGATTCATAGAAATTCCACAATAAAGATACTCTTTACTTAACTAAACCCCTTCTGTGCCAAATTTATAAGTAAAGCTATATTCCCTATGTAGTTTTAAAATATTATCTAGAATAATCACTTATAAAAGCTGAGGACTAGGAACATCAAAATGTGGGAACTTGACGATTTGAATGCTCTCTGAAAAGAATGTTCTGGTTTATTTAACATTCTCCTTGAGTGTTCACCAGAAAGCCTTTTCTGTTCTCGTTTTGCTAAAACCCTCTCCAAAACATGTCATGTCCACATCCCTGCGTTCCTATAGAGCATTCGAGAATCTAAGTTAGCCATTCAACAATGAAACGCTTTACCTCTGGAGAAACATAATTTCACCTTGAGACCAAGGATATATGTAAGACAAGCACAACCGTTTGGAATTATATTGATCTGAAAAATAATCTTGGAACTTAACCAAATTAGTACTTTTTAAAAAGTTAAACACCGGGGCACCTGGGTGGCTCAGTGGGTTAGGGCCTCTGCTTTTGGCTCGGGTCATGATCCCAGGGTCCTGGGATCGAGCCCCACATCGAGCTCTCTGCTCGGCAGGGAGCCTGCTTCCTCCTCTCTCTCTGCCTGCCTCTCTGCCTACTTGTGATCTGTCAAATGGATAAATAAAATCTTAAAAAAATAAAAAAAAATAAAACGTTAAACACCTCCGACTCTAGAAATGGGATGAAGACAATAACTGTCGCGGACTCTGAGGGTTCTCTGGGCAGCACAGGCCTCTGGTGTACCGGTTACAGCCCCCCAGGCCATTTCCAGTTTCTGCCCAGCCTCGGGGCTTGCTCCTGGGGAGGGGAGACTCACCTGAGGCGTCCACCTGCTCCTCAGGTGCACACCCCGAGCCTCGCTTTCAGGGGGCCCCGTGTGGCCCTCCAGCAAGAAGAGTCTGGAAGTACAGGGCTAGCGATCCTCCAAACAGCCCTCCCCAGTGAGGGGGCGGCCAGGGGTAGAAGCTCCTGCCCCCACCTCCTCCGGCCGGGCGCGGTCTGGGCGGGAGTCCCTGCTGGGCTAAAGCCCTTTCTGTGCACATCTCAGCAGGAGTATGTCACCCCCTCCCTCCGCTGGCCTTTGCCTGCTTGCCTGTGACCCTCCCTTGACCTCACATCACCTCTCAAGCTCTGCTTTCAGGGGAGACCAAACGAAGTAGCGGGAATTCTACCCAATCTCTCCTGGGGAAACTGAGTCCCGAAGAAAAGCCCTGGAGCCAGAGGTCTGGCCTTCGAGGATGTCACAGACACGCGACCACACTCCGATCCGGCGAAGCCACAGGAGTCACCAACGCGGCGCCCGCGGACGGCGCCCTGACCTCCCCCCGCCCCGAGTCCCCATCCAGAGCAACCACGAGGCACACCCACGACGCGTCACAGGTGCTTCCGGTCCAGGACAGTCCTTACGTGAGCTGGGAGCGTGAACCCAGGCAAAGTCACCCGGCAAGCTAAGCAGCAGGTCAGGTCACATCCTAAAACAGGAGCCCACGGGCGTCTTCTCCGGAAAACGGGCCAGACGGGCGCGGGCCGGCGAGCAGCTCTGCGGCAGCGCCGGGGTCGGGGCCAGGATGGGGCGCCAGGAGCGGCGCCGGGAGCCCAGCGAGCGGGCCTGGAAGGCCGGGCCGCAGCCAGCCCGGGGCCGCAAGCATGTTCCCTGCAGAACCTCTCATGGAATCCGTTTCCTTTAAAAATCAAAAGCAGTATTTTAAGGATTTCTGAAAACGGCTTTATATTTTCGTCTTTCTAAATTCTATTTTATTTTAATTATTTGACACAGAGAGGAAGAGAGCTTGCACAAGCAGGGGGAGGGGCCGAGGCAGAGAGAAGCAGGCTTCCCGCTGGGCGGGGAGCCTGACGTGGGCCTGGGTCCCAGGGCCCTGGATCGCGACGGAGCCAAAGGCAGACACTTCACTGACTGAGCCACCCAGGCGCCCCTTTTTATCGTAAAAACCTAAGCTGAGCTTCTCATCCTTAATACAGAATCGAAACCAAAATATTACAATGTAAAAGTTTTGCAATTCAAGGAAATCCCACAGTATTATGACTTAAAAGAGATTTAGTTCTCCTTTGAAGGAAAATTATCGAAGGGGAACTAATGTCTGCAGAGCACCTTTCTCAGAGCAGGAAACTGGGTTCTCCGAAGCCAGGCAGAGTGCAGATCTGAGCCCAAACGTGACTCCAGAACCCGCGTTTCCAGGGCACCGCGGGCTCCTTCTTGGGACCCTTCCCTGAGGGTGTGGCACACTGCGTGAGTGATTCCTGCCGCACACTCTGCTGGTCGCCGGAGATGCACGGGTAGCAGACCCCAAGCCTCCGAAGTGAAGGACAGAAGAGCCGGCCGGCCGCTCTGGAAAAGGACACACCATCATCACGGTGCTCCGTCCGGAGAACAGCAGGAGGAGCACTCACCAGGGAGGCATGCTGAGTGACTGCATGGGATTCTTTTTAATGTTTATGAAGTAGGACCTGCTGAAAAGCAGAAGCCGATTCAATATATATTTTTTTTAAACATGTACACGTCCAGGGTGTGTGAGTGGCTCAGTCAGTTAAGCAGCTGCCTGCAGCTCAGGTCCTGATCCCAGAGCCCTGGGACGGAGCCCCCACAGTCCTGTCCAGTTGGGTTTCCTGCTCAACAGGGAGCCTGCTTCTCCCTCTGCCTCTCCCCACAGCCCATGTTCATGCATGTTCTCTCTCAAAAAAATAAATAAAATTCTTAAAAAAAAAAAACCCAGACATGTCCACTATACAGTATTAAAGAATTCAAAAATATCGTAACAGATAAAAGTGTAATTCCTCAGATTATTTGCAAAGTTTTAAATTAAAATAACATAACTCACTAATAGTTTTGTTTCAGATAAATGCAAACCAGATGTAGCGTGTTTTTTAAAGGCCTTTAAAATGGAGACTCACAGGGGCGCCTGGCTGGCTCAGTGGGTAGAGCATGTGACGCTCGATCTCAGGGCTGCAACTTTGGGCCCCGCGCTGGGTGTAGAGATGCCTTAAAAATAAAAAGCTTTAAAAAATAATAATAAAATAAAATAAAATGTAGACTCAAAATGCACCCTCAAGGAAATAACTGCTAAAGGGTCCATTCTGACCTTTCAAGTTAGACCGAATTCAATTAGGAAAGAAAAATGGAGTAGACAGACTGGACTAAGACCACTCCTGTAATTAGTTAAGAACTCACACCAATAACCTGCAGAATTCTACAGTAAATTAATAACCAGCTGCAAAGAAAAAAGCTAACTATACAACCAAATCTGGGCTGTGGTGTCCTCTGGACAGTGGCCCAGAGACGTGCGTTGCTTCCTCGGGAGTCACACGGCTCACCTGAGTCCCTCCAGGGCCGCCGGGCCTTCCCAGCAAGGACTCCAAGCAGCACGGAGGCCCCCAAGAAACACTGCTCTTTAGTCAGGCCGGGAGGATGTGAACAATTCAGAGACACAGGAGAAGGGAGGCCACGTCTGTTGGAAGTGCCAAGGATCCACAAATGAGGAAAATGCCTGTAACAGCCACTCCAGAAACAGATGCCCCTAAATGGAAGAATTCTAATGACAATCACTTTTTTTTTTTCTCTAGCTCTTTCTCTTTCCAAAAATTCTTCCCTTTTATTTTCAACACATTGTCCTTTAATTCCTTGCCAAGAACGTGGAATTGCTCTACGGCTCCATTTCCTGGTGTCAGTGTTTCCAGAGGCTTCCTGTAACTATAAACACCTTTGCCGGCCGAAGGATGCTTCTGGCAGCTTCGTCCTCCAGCTCCCTGCCACCTGCAAAGGTCCTTGTGGGGGCCACCATGCTGCCCCTTCATGGAAGACCGTCTCCTGGGGCTCACTCCGAGTCCAAGGCTGTGACGAAGGCGTGCGCTGGCACTTCCTTTGTTCAAGGCTCTCTGGCCAACGCTCCACGTACCCGATCTCCTGTCATCCTCACACCAACCCCGGGACAGGCGAATCAGCTGCGACCCTGGGAGACACAGAGCCAGGGGCGACCCCTCGGAGCACCTGCTGTTTCTGACCGCCCGGCGGCCCAGCCGGAGGCAAGAGGGATACTGCGAAGAGCCGTCAACAAGGAGCAGAAGGAGCAAGAGTTGACGCCGGCCCCTCTCTGCGCTCACAGCTCTTCTCGGAGGCCCGTGTCCACCTCGTGGCCGCGGCCGGGTCGCCCCACACCCAGGCCGCAGCCCCTGACCCCGCCGGCGCGGGGCACCCCCCAGCAGGCCGCGCCCCAGACGCAACGAGTCCCAGGGATTCTGGCGCCCCAGGATCCGGTTCCAACAGGAAACCAAAAGGATGAAAAAGTCACTTAGGGGGAAAAATGACAGGTTTCCTCACGACGGCCCATTGATAAAAAGAAGAGCACGGTTCGGAAACACAGAAGGGGTCAGAACCACGGACGCGGCCGAGTCTCCCGAGAAACGGAGCTCGGCGGCAGCAGGAACTCGGATCAGGAGCGCCTCCAACACAGGGCCTTCCCCGGGGACAGGCCCGGAGGCCTCTGTGGGGCTCAGCCTCCCACTCCCCTGCCCCATCCTGGGGGGCGGCGGGCTGGGGCAGCAGGGGTCGTCCGGGCTCTCCTGGAACAGCCGCGGCCGCGGGGACGCGCCAGGGCCCCCGGCTGTGCGGCCGGAGAAGACCCCAGCAGCGCGAGTCCGGCGTCGGGGAAGTTCGTGAGGGCGGAAGGCAGACCTCGGAGCTTCGGACCGGGTTTTCACAAAGTCCAGGACCTGGGAAGGAAGCAGCAGCGGAAGGAAACCCGACGGTGGACTCGGAGGAAGCGACACTAAGTGATAAGACAAAGCCAAGGTCGGGGTGCGGAGCAGGACACGGGGACGTCGGCAGGGCTGAGCCCCGCCCTGCGGAGGAAGGAAGAGCCCCCGGCGGACACCTGGAGAAACAGGGAGCAGTAACTTCCCACCCAGAACATCATCAGGGAAGAGACGGCACCGAGGACCTGAGGAGTTGGGCGCCTCCGCGAAGGCCCCGCCGCAGGAGGGGTCTCCGGGGTCCAGGACCGGGGCGCAGCGGCTCCCGGCCCAGCCCCGTCCTCCGGAGGTGCACGAGCTCCCGAGCCCCTGCCCTGAAGGAAGAGTCACTCCGCGCAGCCTGGGGGGGGGGGGGGGGGGACAAGCCGCCGCGGCCCCTGCAGACGGCGCGGACCGGACCGCCGAGGCTCCGTTTCCATTCAGCACAGGAGCGCCAGGATGCGAAGCCCACGTCTTCCCTGGGAAGACTCTCCGATTCTTGCCAGAATGTAGTGATTTCTACCAGCTGAAGCGGCTGGGCAGCTCTCCAAGGCTTTAAACAATACTTCACATCTTCCATGGGAACCGTGCACTGCTCCCGAGTCAGACACTACATTAAAATAGAAGTGTCCCCCTCCTCGAGCCGTGGGTGACGCTGAAAAGGAGCTGGTAAGATGAGGCACGAGGAGACTGGTGCTTGCGGTTTTGTTTTGTGGTTTTTGTTTTTTAATATTCATGGTTTGACATTTGGGGATCTTGTGTAGAATTAGCGGGAGGCCGGAGGAAGACACAGTGAACAAGCCTCGGGTCTGAAAAATCCAACCAAGACCTCAACAGGAAGGTGACAAAAATCACAACAAGGAGGGGGACCTCCTCAGCCACGGGGCAGGCGACCGACCTGAAACGGCGTGTCGGAAAGTCACTGTTTGGAAATTCAATTTTCAAAGAGGTAAATTACGTTACTCAAAACTGAACACGTGGGGCGCCTGGGTGGCTCAGTGGGTTAAGCCGCTGCCTTCGGCTCAGGTCATGATCTCAGGGTCCTGGGATCGAGTCCCGCATCGGGCTCTCTGCTCAGCAGGGAGCCTGCTTCCTCCTCTCTCTCTCTCTCTCTTTCTCTCTGTCTGCCTCTCTGCCTACTTGTGATCTCTCTCTGTCAAATAATAAATAAATAAAATCTTAAAAAAAAAAAAAAAAAAAAAAACTGAACACGTATGAAAAGTATAGGGGGGGGGGTCTCTACACCTCGGGCTCCCTGTCCCCCCGCATGCCACCGAGCAGGACAGGTCCGTGCTTTACCGGGGGTCTGCCTGGCTCCCACATGCAAGTACAAACAAACGCAAGGACAGACGTCTCCTGTCCTTTCCGGCACAGGAACGTGTTCACGCCGCTGCACGCTTCCTTTCTGCCCACAGCCAGGAGCCTGGAAGACCCTTCGTGTGCATCTCTATCACTGGGGCAAATTTTATTGAGGCAGGTCCCGTGGAGACACTTTGCGTGGTTTTCAATGCTCTCTTTCAAGTGGTGCGGCAATACTTCAATACCCTGCCTATGCGCAAGCGCCTCTGAATGGTAAACTCCCAGGAGAATTATCGCTTCATTGGGTACATGCATTTTTAATACTAATCAATACTGCCCAATTGCTGCTTCAAAGGTTGTACCCATTGATACTCCCACCAGGACTGTACAGGAACACCTTTTCCCTCACAGATGTGCCAATGGTGTGTTAGCAAGTTTGTTAATCTTTACAAATTTGACAGGTGAAAATGCTACCTTGGTGTTATTTCAAATCACATTTATTGTATCATGAATGACATTGAGAATCTTTCTTTTTCTTTTGCCTTTTTTTTTTTTTTTTTACATAATCATTCACTTCTTTTTCTAGAACGATCCGTTTATTTCCTTTGACGATTTTTTATTGGGTTCTTTAACGTAACAGTTTCCAGAAGCTCTGTCTGTATCTGGAGTGTGAGCTCAATGCTGTGGCAGGAGCGGTCAGTGTGTGCTTCCTTCTAGGGTGGGCTGTGGACAGCTACAAGAAATCCTACGCTGCTGGAGCTCAGAGGCGCAGGTGGGAGTTGAATGGCCACGGACAGAAAGGCCAGGAGCTCACATAGAGCAGCTTTCCAGGAATCTAGCCGGACTTTACTAATGGTACTGAGGGTCACAGAAGGTCTGTTACTGTAGATTCACACATCAGTCTTTTCTCTGAGTACTTCTGGATTCTGGATCTTGAATCACATTGAATGGGCCCCCCCCCCCATTCCAAGCCTAGGAAGCAATCAGTTCACTTTTTTGTCTTACGTTTCTTTAAAAAACAAAAACAAAACAAAACAAAAAGCTATTCAAACATATGATCCATTTGGAATTTCTTCTGGAGGTGCAGAAAAAGGTATGATCTAATCTTGTTTTTGTCTACAAGACTTCCTAGTTGTCCCCAAATCATTTTACTCAATAGTCTACTTTTAACCCTAGAAAAGATAATATACTTTTAAAATATTCTAAATCCCTTCATGTGTCTGGGTCAGTTCTAAGACTCTTTTATTCCAAAGCACTGGTTTAACCTATTCACATGCCGGGACCACACTGTTTTAATTGTTGAGGTTTTATAACGAAGTCTTCCCTTAATCTGCCTTAAAATAATTGGATATGTTTAATCATGAGACACAAAGAGTTTATCCTAAAAAGGCAGATGATCGATGAGACAAGAATGTTTGCAGAGTAAACTTCTGGTCTTGGGACAACAAGAAAATCTGAACATGGATATAATCCTAACAGCAATGATAAAATATATAATTACCAAATCTAGGAAGCCATAGTAATCAGGCTCTGCGGATATCATTTTAAATGTTCATTTTGGAAGCTGTTAAAACTATAATGCAGAAACACATAATCACATCATGTATGAATAGGTACAATTTGAATTCCACACACTCAGGATGCTTTCTTCCAGCCGTGACCTGCTCTTCATGCAAAACTGCCTCTTACCCAGTACTTACCAACTTTTAAAAGTCCAAATATGCTCACATTTTTATAAATAATTCATGATATCCACACACATGGCACTGTTTAAATACCTTCATAAGCAACGTTTTCTCTTTGCTACTGTAGAAAATGTTTTTGTCAAAGTAAGAAGCTTTCTATCACTGCCTCAGGAAAGAAAACAGAGGCAGCCGAAATGCTCCAAACACGCATCTCCCTCCTCGCCATCAGCAGGTGGTGCTTGCCCCTCGCTGAGCTCCCCGTAGCTGGGGAGCCCTGGTCATTGGTGTCAAACAGTGGTTTTGGAGTACACGGGGGAAAAAACAAAGAATCTGATGATGTCTGAAGTTATACTAAAACCCAAGCACCACGTTACTTACTTCATTTCTGCCTTCCTTTTGGGAAGACTAACATTCTTTAAGGACCATTTTGATCAGATTCTCCCACCTAAACACCTTCGCTTACTTATTCATGAGAATTATTGTCTAATTGCTTGGCAGTGTGCTAGGCACTGAGGTTAAGAAAATGAATAAAACATGCTTCCTGCCCACGGGAAGGAAGGGAGACACACACTAAGTGGAAAAGTACCGGCCCCAGGCACTGGGGGTGGGCAGAGATGGGGGACGGTGAGCGGTGAGCGAGGCCAGGGAGAAGGCGGGAACTCCCAGAGGCCAGGGAAGGGCAACTGGAAGGAAAGGAGGGGCCTGGGGGCGGCGGGAAGTTCGCCAACTACAAGCAATTTGGCGCTGGAGGAAGTGGAGGGGAGAGGGGGTGGCGGGAGGAGGGGGAGTCACACCAGGCAGAGAGCTTGGTCCCAGGCAATGATGCCCTTAGAGCATTCTTTCCCCTGTGCACCCCTCTGGTCATTGCTGAACGGTGTCATAACTGCCTTGATCTTGTCTGCACCCCACCTGGAGGCCAGGAGGAGGTCTGTGGACACAGCCATTGCCCGTGAGCAGGACAGCAACTGGAACACGGGCGCTGGACGAACCGTGCCTGTCACGTGGCGCAACGACACTGTGCTTGGCACCCCCTGTCCGGCCCCAGGATACACACAGAATGACCTCCGCACGAAGACTCGGCAATCTCTCCTCCACTGCTCACACTGCCTTTATCTTCTGCCTCTCTTCCCCGTGACGCATGGGCCCCGGACCCCTCTGTGCGCGCGAGCTCGCTCTCTCTCTTTCTCTTTCTCTCTCTCTCTCTCTCTCTCTCTCTCTCTCTCTCGGGCTCCAGCCACAGCTCCTCCCCTTGGGCCTCCCGCCAGCTCTGCACACCACACACCCTGCCTCCTTCAAGATACGGCTCCAGTTTCGTCCTGCTGGGTGGTTTTCATCAAGATGTGCACTCAGAGCTTCCAAGCGTCCACACTTCCCGCCTCCGGGTGTTTGCCCGTGGGGAGAGCAGGTGCACTTGACTCCCGCAGGGCTCTTGCACACAGCCGGCGGGCGGCCCGGGCTCCGCAATTGCGCGGGACTCCCTGGACTTTCCTCCTGGACAGCTGTGGGTCACTCCCGTCACCGGCCCGACCATCCAGTTACTGACCCGCCTGCGCCGGCAGGGCCCCTGTGGCCTGGCTATGTGCCCCGACTCTGCTCACTACTGGGGGGTGCAAGGTGGAGGATCTCATGTCGGCTTCCTGCACGATGCCCTACCTGCACCTGACGCCCCCAGCCCCCACACTGGCCTTCCACAGATGTCCCTGCAGAGCCCCCTCCAGTGGCCTTGGCGTCCTTCCTCCATCTTCTCCCAGGCTTGCTCTGTTCTCCTTCTCCTCCTCCTCCAAACTCCTCCCAGCAAGTCACACCCCCGGGTCCATGCCACCAGGGGAAAAGCCAGCTCTCACCAGCCTGCAGGGGAAGGCCACGGGGCTCTGTCTCCCCTTTCCTGCCCCACGGCTACACCTGTCGCGCACTGGTCTCCGGGGACTCTGCCCCATGGAAAACAGGTCTGCCTCTCTGCCACCACACTCAAAATCCCTGGACGGGGCCCTGAGGGCACGGTGGCGCCGCCAACTTACTCGATCTGCGGGGCGCCTGGCTTCTTCCGTGCAGCAGAGCCCCCTCGCGATTCCAGGACGCGGTCTCGGCCATCTCCCTCCTCTCGGGCTCACTCTTCCTCTGGGTTCTCCATAGTTCTTCCTTCCGCTCCTGTCACACAGTCTTCTGTCCCTCCTGCTCCCCCAGGTCACGGCAGGTTTCCATTCAGAACTGCGGCTTCTCCTGCTCCCAAGAAGTCACAGAGCCTCATCTCCCACCCCACTCCTTCTGCGGCTGCCCAGAGAGCCCCCCTGTCATTCCACACCCCCTGCGGGGGACGCCACCGCAGCGCACAGCTGTCTGCTAGTGACTCCATCAGGCGGCACTCGGAGCCTGCCGGCTGCGCCCTCGCACAGTCCGGCCCGTGCCCAGCGGCCACACCGAAAGCCCAGGCACCCCTCCGGCCCTCTCCTGCCTTCACCCACACACCCGGTCCACCTGCACCTGCCTCCAAGCTCCTCCAAAAGCCACAATTCACTGCCACGCGGGTCTCCCGGTCTCTTGCCCTGCCTACTACAGGGGACCACGTGTCCTCCGTCTCAACAGCCCCTGCATTGACTCACGGAACTGCAGCCAGAATGAGGTTCTTGGATCACAAAGCCCATAATCCCCAGTAGTTTAACACCTTCCGGCAGCTTCCCTTTGCTCCTGCATAATATGCAATTTTCCCCCAACTTACAAAGCCCCAACTGGCCCGTTTGCTCTGTGGGTTTCCCTCCACACCACTGCTCTGGTCCGTGCCCAGGCTCTGACGACAGGGGACCCTCCTCCTGTCCCCTAACCTGAGACTCCCTCTGCTTGGGGCACTCTGCACTACTGGCCGCATGGGCCGTTCAGACCCCAGGACAACTTCCCCTCCACAGAGAAGCCTCCACAGACCACCGGAATGAAAGGAGCTGTCCCGTCAACTCGCGATTTTAACTCCACGCATAGTTCTCGTGGCATCTGGCACTTTCCATGCTGGGTGGATTCCTCCCTTCGCAGGATCGGTTCACGTCTCCATCACAGCCCGCAGGCGCCCACGCAACCAGGGATCCCTGTACCAACAACAGTGCTGACCAAATCGGTGTCAATTCCAGCATTTTCTGTCCTTCTATCCTTTTCTCTGGACAAGGAACCAGCACCACCATCACCAGCCCTGAACACACACACACACACACTTCCCTCTCCAACCCAGGAACCAAGGAGCCACCGGGCCCCTGCCTCATCAGCCACCAGTCCGAGGAATGTTACCTGCTCCTCCGGCTTCTGTCTCCCCTACTTCTCAGGTGCATGCTCTCCGTCTCCCACCCGTCCTCAGTGGGCAGATGACGAGTCTGCCCCTGGTCACACAGCAGCCCGGCTCCACCACGGGAGGCAGTGGGCTTCCCACCTTCTTCCTTACCCCTCTGCACGTGGAACGTCAGAGGGGCTCAGCTTCCTGTCCCTCAAGCCCCCTGCGCTCCCTCCGCGAGGCAGGGACTGAGTCTGCAGCCCTGCCCAGCTCTCCTGCTTGCTGTGTGCAGAGAGCTTGGACTCTGTCCCCGTGGGGTTGGATCCCGGCACACAGAGGCCCAGGCCAAGTCCTTTTCAACGAGTGGCCTTCCATTCCCACGTTCCCTTTCCACAAGCCCCACGTTGTTGTTTTTTGTTTCTTTTCACCCTTGAATTTCCCAAACAAATATTAGAGCACCTTCAACACGCATGTCAGCCACGGTGGGTCTCAGGGATAGAACCAAAAAAGACAAACTCCCTCCCTCAGGCGCTCACCGAGCTTGCTTTCTGCACAGGGAAGCAAGGCAATCAACAAGCTGGCCAGCAAATGAGCAAGAGAATTCCAGAAAGTGGTAAATGATACAAATAAAATCCGAGTGCTAGTCGTCTTCTGTTTCCTTCCTAAGATCTGGAGCTACTCTATCACTGTGGAGTTTTCCCTTAGACCAATTTAGATCAGCTGGAGGAGCTTGATTTACATTTTAAAAGGAAATTAAAATGTTTTGAATTACAACTAAGAGTTTTCCTTTTAAGGGAGAAATATTCCTTTTTCATGAAAATTATTTTTTTCTTTCCTTCTCAGAGTGCCTCAGCTGTTTTTAAACAAACAAAAATTAACAATATATTAATTGACGAGATGCTCATCTCCCCAGGTTTAACCTGCTTTATAGTAAACAAAATCCTAGCATTTACTTAATTATCTAGTGCCCTGCATTTTTTTTCCCCTCCTGAGGAGGAAGGACTTTTAAGATCCACATTCTCAGCAAGTTTCAAATAGGCAACACAGTATTATTAGCCATAGACAGCACGTCCTACATGAAGGCCCCCTGACTGACTTATCTTGTTGTAATGTACTTCTTTTCCCAAGGGATTGAAGACGTTCTATGTGCAAAATTATCCGAGGGTAAGACATCGGATTGACGCGAGGGAAGACACTGTCCTTTTTCCGCTGCCTCTGATTTAGATTTTTAGGGATTATCTTTGTTCATGCAAGCTTTTTGAAACTAAACAAGGAGTTTTATGAAATTTAAATTAACACCCTTAAACAGTTTCGGCCCATTTAAACAGCACAGCGGGTGGATTTCGGCCCGTCCAACTACTCCAGCGAAAACAGACAAAACGTCTCTACGGACATCCGGTCATCGGACATCGGACATCTGGTCTACCATGACCGGCAGGCACCCTGGCCCGGCAGGGAAACTCCACAACTCTGCTTTGTTGATCGTCTTCGTAGCTATCTAGATCCTTACTTCAGGTCCTTTGAGGAAACAGTCTTCATTATTTCCAACGACCTCAAATGATTTGCACTGAGTAGGGACTTAATAATTACCCACTAGTTGGCTGTGAACTGACTTGACCTCCATTTCCATTGTGATTCGGGTCTCACATCCTCAGTAACCTCTGTCTCACTAACGCCCATACAAAGAAGCTGTGTGTCCAGTTTGGTGTGGCTCCCGCGTGTCACACACATGTGCCCTTCAGAGGAATGCCATCTGTTTATCTCTGTGTGTTCAAGTGCTGGTCACAGAGGATCTTCAGTCTCAAGAACCAGAGCACAAGGGCTTAGCGGGTGATGCCGAGCATATTTCGAGCCTACCCTTCATGGAGACGCACACTTTCTGTTATGAACACGTGAAAAAGACACAATGCGCTGTGGTCTAAAGCAGTGTCCCACATCTTTGCCACGTCCTCTTCCTTGCTCCCTTGGTCCCCTCCGTCCTGACCAAGAAGCGCTTTCCCCCTTTTACAGCCCCGCACCATTCAGAGTCGGCAGCTGTCAAGAGACAGGACGGAAGGAAGGGAGACTTTCTGACTCTTCGGTGTGCTTACTTTGAGCAGTATTTATTCTCAAGGCCTCTTCTCTGCTGAGATACCTCTCCTGCACTCTCCACCACAGCACCAAGTGCAGACAAGGTGAGTTGTTTTTTCCAGAAAACTGAAGCATATACCAGTCTGTCACAGCATGACTTCTTGACTTTGCTCTGCGTGCGTGCGCGTGCGCGCGCACACACACACACACACACACACGCATGCATGCACGCGTGCACACCCATGCAAAGCGGAATTCTCCATTCTCTCTAGAAGGATCTGGGTTCTCCAAGTACAGAGACGGCTTTCTATTCCAGTCAGCAACTTTGGGAGCTGTGATATGCTGAGGCCCTGAGCCTGAGGACAAGGTCAGAGGTCAACATTTAAAGGTGGACGGCAGATGAGGGGGAGTCAGGCATGACCAGACACGAAGGCAGCATGACCGCCAACCTACGAGCCCTGGACGTCAGCACTAATAAGCCTGCTTCCAGGAGGCTCTCTCCTGATTGGTGAACCCCTCATGGACCGTGGCCAGGCCAGGGCAACTGGCAATGTCTTTTAATAAAAGTTTGCTCTGTGCATTACTGAGCAAACCAGTGAGTCAGTGTGGACCAAAATGCAAAACCCAAATGGACAGGAATGGAACCAGGATATCCAACTTCCAACCCATGATTTGCTTTTTGAGGATGATAAAAATAAAACCAGCGTTCCTAGAAACAGGAACTGGACACACCAGCCTTTATGTGACAACTTGATTGTTAGACCCAGAAGAAACCAAATGGAAAGGCAAAAAGAAAAGGGGAATAAATGTGCAACAATTAAGACACATCTGTAGAAATTTAGGCATTTTTCCATTCTTACAGAATCCAGAATTCATTCTTATCGGCAAACATCAAAAAGTCTGCCAGGATTCTGGTACTTCACCAATTCAGACAGCTGTAGCGTCTCATCCAGTGAGACAGAAACAAAGACCCTAAAAGTGTCAGAGCAGAAACCAGCTACTGTCCTTTGAGCGTCCACTCAGCATCTTCCCACCTCTGCCCAATAGTAGATCGTGTTGAAGAGTACTTTCATACTTAGCACCTTAAAAGACCTTGTAGCCTCTTGATCCCATTCAAACCCCAGGCTACTCCTTACTGACTTGGTTCTAGGGATGAAAACACACACAAAGACAAAAACCCGCAGTTCTTGAGTGTGATGATCACGCGGCTTCTCCCAGCCAGAACTTCCTGCAGAACGGGTCCCTTCTGATGGCTTTCTTCTCTAGGTCCTCTGTCCTCCCAAAGGGAAAGCCTGCTGGGAACCCCCTAGTTCACCCTCATTCAACCTGGACTGTTCATCTTTATCCTGTCCCACAACATCCCTGGCAAGGTACCCCCTCTCTCCCAAACAAACCCCACTAACAATAAATACAAAGAGAAACCTCATTATTTTAGGAAACCCTGTTCCACCCAAATGCCCACACCCCTGTCCCCTTGCCACTGCCCTCTCCCCAAAACAATGCTCCTCACAGGCAAGGCATGGCACCCTTCCATCCCCACACATAGCCCAACCGCCAAAAGTGGAAAGTAGACGTTTATTTGGAATGCACAAATGCACGTGGAAGGGGACAAACAGGGACCCCAGTTCTAGGCCCAAGACTTAACCAATATGCTTCAGAACTGGTGCAGAGCTCCATGGTCTCACCCCACCTTCTATTACTAGCAAATCTGTGCCCCTTTCAGTAAGTAAAAATGTCCACATCTAAGGTCAGCAAGCGCGAGGTCCTCCGTGCCCAGACCACATCCCTCCCCAAATGTAGCATCTAAAAATCAACCAACACCGGCAGGCGGGGGCCTGAGGAAGCAGGTAACTGGAAGCTGTGTCTGACTAGGGGAGACTCCAGGATGGACGGGTCGGGGAGGGGGTCCGGGGACCACGCCTAGCGGTCCTATCAGGTCCACGGGCAAGTACGGGCAGAATCAGCCGCTGGCAGCCTGCGTGAGCGCGGTGCAAAAGGCCGCTGGGCCACGCGGTCCCGGCGGATCCCCGCACCCCGGAGGCGGGATCGCTGGGGGCTGTAGGGCCCGCGCAGGACAAGCTCGCAGGCCCAGGGGCTGCCCCCGGCGGTGCTCGGCGGGCATTGTTCCAGACAAGTACCAGCACCGAGGGAGGGCTGGACCCCAGGAGCCCAGAGGTGAAGACTGGCCAGGGCTGGGGCGTGAGCGGTGGGAGCAGGAAGCCAAAAGGCGACCCGGGAGAGTCTGCCGGGAGAAGGCGCCGCGGAAACGCGGTTCCCTAGCGAGCAGCAGACAAAGGCTCGGGTGCGCACGCGGTGGACGGTGGCGCCCGGGCTCCGCGTTTCGGGCCGGGAAGAACCGTGCCCAATCCAGCTGGCGCCGGAGTCGCCCCGTGCCCCGCGGATGCGGCTTTCGCCACCCCCCACCCCCAGCCCCGGGTCTCGCGTCCTCACCTGGCTCGCCCTCCATCCACAACAACTGCGATCCCCTATCCTGCGCACCGGGCGCCTCTTGCCTTAACATCTCCCGCCTCCTGCCTTCCAGCAAACCTCTGCCTTGACTATTCTGCTCAGCCTTGCCCCCCTCCCCCGCGACACGCCTTCCACCACCCCTGCTCCAGCGCGCTCTCAGCCCGGCACTCGGGGCTGGGGAGGCGGGGCGGCCTTAGGCGGCCCGGGGGTCCGAACCCGCGACGCCTTCCTCCTCCACCCTAACGCCCCATTGTCCCTCCATTTACCAGCCCAGGCACAGCTAAAACCTCGGCATCTGGAGTAAGTGGACAGTGAAGGTGCACCCGTTTCACTCCGCGAGTCCACGCTCCGGAACAGGGTCACTGCAGCGGGGGTGGGGGGAAAGCGACCCGGCCACCGACACCGAACCCGGGGAACCGCCTTCGACCTTTGGGAGCGCGGAGCTCCGGTGTCCTGGCCTGCCCTCTCCCGGCCGGGGGACCCCAGCGGGCGGGACCCCCAAGTGGAAGGCAGCGCGTGTCTTCCAGCCTCACTGGCCCCAGGCTAAGGTGAGCGGAGCCTGGCGTAAGGGGCCAGGGTAGAGACTGCACCAACGGGCCGGGCAAGCGTGGCCACAAGCCGCACCCGGGGACCCGAGGCGGGCAGCGGATCCCGTTCTCACCGTGCGGCACCCGCCGCCCTCCCGGGTCGCCCTTCCCCCCGCAAGCACGCGGAGCCTAGGAAACCCCGGTGTCCCGGAGCCGGCGGACACTCCCGCGCGCCACCAGTGTGCCTCGAGCTTCCCGTCCTCCCGTGAAGCCCACTGGGCGCCAAATGCCCCGGACACAGCCCCCTGCGCGCCCCCGACCGCGGGGAACGAGGAGCCCGGCACTTACTGGGGCTCAGGAAACACTCCGTCAACCTTCGGAAGCAGCTCGCGTTGTTAGAAGGTCCATCTTCCATGTCGGAGCCGAAGAGCAGGGGGGACGCGGCGGCGAGGGCGAAGCCGGCGCCTCCCGGCCGCCGCGGAGTTCGGCCGCCGCCGCCTGGGCTGGGACCGGGGCAGCCCCCGCCGGCACCCGGGAAGCCGGGGGAGCCCGCGCGGCGGGCGGCCGGGCCGAGCGGGAGCCGGAGCCCGGCGCGGGCTGGGAGCAGCAAACCCTGGAGCGCGGAGCAGAGGAAGAGCCGCCGCCGCCCGCCGCCGCTGCCACCGCCGCCGCCGCCGCCGCCGCCGCGGGGACTACTGCTGGGAGGGACGCTCAAGGGAGCTGCCTCTGGTCCTCCTCCGCCGCCGCCGCCGCCGGCATCGCCGCCGCCTCCTCCTCCTCGCGCCGCCGCCGCCGCCGCTGCGCCCTCCCTTCCTGGGAGACGCACGGGGAGGTGAAAGGCAGACGAGGAGGGGAGAAGAGAAGGGGGGGGCGGGGGGGGCGGCGGCCAGAAGTAAAAGGAAGATGGAGAGGAGGAGGGGACAGGGGAGGAGAGGGCGAGCGCCAGGGGAGCGCGGGCCGAGCCCCAGCCGCCGCTGCCGCGCGCACACTGGGCGCCCGGGCCCCCCGCGGGGCTGGCGCGGCCTGCGGAGGAGGGGGGCGGGCGCGGGGGCGCGGCGCGCTCGGCCCGGCCTTCGCCGGGCGGCTCCGGAGCCCGACCCGGGCCCACCGCGCTCCCCCCGCCGGCCACGCCGCGCCAGGGCTCCGGGCGGAGTTTGCCGGGGCCGGATCCGGGCTCGTCCCCGGCCGCGGGCAGGGGGGCGTGGGGGCGGGGAGCGAGCGGCTCTACGGGGCTGGCCATGGCCCTCCTCCCCGGGCCGCGGTGGGGCAGGCCGCCGCGGGAGGGGCGCGCCGCGGGCCGGGACTCGGCGGGCTCCGCCCCCGCAGGACCTGCCTCCCGCGGCCGGTCGGCCCGAGCGCCGCTCTGGTCCTCCTCTCCGGTCCTCCGCGCCCCTCCCGGCCCAGTCTTCACATCGCGTCCCGCTCTGGGTGCGGGAGGACCTGGGGCCGGGCGCGGGTGCCCCGCGGCGGCGCCTGTCTGCCGGCTGGCGCGCACAATCGGCGTGCTGCCGGCCCGGGCGAGGGGCTGCGGGGACGCTGCCGGCGAGCGTGGCGTGGTTTGTGCGCGCTCCGGCGGCTGAGCCTCGGTGACTGCTCGAAAGCAGCGGAGAAAAGCGCCGCAGTGTCGCTGCCCGTGGAGGAGGTGGCGGCGGCGGCTGCAGAAGACGCCCACTGGCGGAGCGGGCGCTCCCCACGCCGCCGCCGCCGCCGCCCTCCCCCACGTAGCGCGCCCCGCCGCCTCCCGGCCCCCGGGCGCCAGGCCCCGGCACCCCGAGGCCCTCTTTGGACGCGGGGCGCCCGAGACACCGGGATGGGGCGGGGGGAGCAGGGGAGCTCCCGCGTCTCTGCGGGGCGTCGCCACATCTGGGTCTGGTGTTCCGGATTCTAAATTCGCCGCCCAGCAGCTGCTCCAGCTGTGCGCTGCTGGGCTAGCCACGTCGGCCTGTCCCTTGTCCGAGCCAGGGAACCCTCCCGGTGGCTGGCCAGCAGCTCCAACCGAGCTGTGCTCGGAGCTCCTGGGAGAGGAGTTCAAACTCGGACGTTTGGTTGGAGTTGAAACCGACGCACAGTGTTTCCAATAAACTGAGAGTAAGAAAGCCTGTTCATCCCCCAGGACTCCCTTTGCAAAACACACTTTAAAACGAACTTCGTGCGCGTCGCCCAGTTTGCCCCGGTAAGAATGGAAAAGGCATCTATGGTCAAAAAGAAAAACTGCGAGATCATCCCCCCAAAGTCCTGAGTACCACCTCCTCACCTGCGGCTTTTTGGGACAACACCCTCCGCCTCCATGCCCCCCTCCTTCCCAGCCCAGATTCCAAACAGTTGCTACTGAACTGAAGGGAAATGTGCCGCCCAATGGGCGCTGGGAACACGGAGCCGCTCGAAGTTTGGGAAGTTGAAGCGTCAGAGCGCACAGATGCGCGGATGCCTGCGTCCCAGCCGGCGGGCTGCGCGGGGTCCTCACCGCACCCGGGGTCCGCGCGCGGTGGGACGAGCTGTCCAAACTCCCTCAACTCGGTCACCTTCCCAAGACTGGAGCACGCGCACCGAAGCCCAACTTCCACAAAGGGCAAGACGGCCACCTGGGCGCGCGGCGCGCGCGGCGATGCAGCCGCTTGGCTGACACAGGGTCGGGGGCCAGGGGTGCGCCCGACCCCGGGGCCAATTCTCGTTTTCCACGACGGTCCGTCCAGTTCTCAGGTGTTTTTATTTTGAAGTGTGCTCCAGATTCTCCCCTAGTCTCTGTTTTTCCCCACTCCCGTCGAAACAGTCTATACTGGAGAAGAGCATATTTGTATCTGCACCAAACTGGGGAAGTGGGGCGCCTGGGACTTGGTGCGACTCCCCTTCTCCCAGCAAAGGCTGAAGGCGTTTCTGCAATTGCGGGGCGCACTCCGAGGGTCGCGTGTAATGGGCGCCAGCCCTGGCTCTCACTAGGTCGTAATCCCTAAATTTGCGAAACAGGAAAAAGATTCCGGTGACCCTTACCTTACAGAGTGCGTATTTTGTTGTTGCCTTTGCAGTTTTCCGACGAAGGAGAAACTAGAACGATCAGTCAGCCTCCGGGGCGACGCGCCCGAGAGGCGCGGACTGGATCGCTGGGTACCTCTCCGGGCGTCGGGAGTTTGCCCCGGCTGCGGACCTGGCGGCGCGGGGTGGGTCTCGGGGGGGAAGGGGGGCAGCCCAGGGGCTGGAGAGCACATGCTTCTCCTCGGAGAGCGTGGGGTTCATTCCTTCACTCGCAAAAGGCTTCTCCTTGTGGTATACATTTGTTGCCTTTTGGAAAGATTACAGCGGCTTTCCTGTTACAAGAAAAGGTACATGCAACTCGAATGCGAGTCTCCGCAGACGCGCGGAGAGTGGCGCGGGAGCCGCCAAACATTTGTTCTCTGCGTCTTCGTTGAATCAGAGGCAAACTTTAGATTCTCTTTTCTGGAATAAAACTTCTTTCTAGGTTTTCGTCCTTCTTTTCTTCGAACGCCGGCTGGAAGGCACAGGTTTCCCGGACAAACTGAAAACGACAAAGCACGACAAGGGGAAGGGAGCACGTGGCGGGGGTGTTTACTGATTATCGATTACATTGGTTCCGTGACTCCGGGAGTTCAGCTCTGCTAACATCAGTGTAGTAGGCTCCCGGCCACTTTTCCTTTCCGGGTGAAATACTGTTTAGTCAAAGATTTAAATTACAAACACAGGGTCTTAGAGGCTTCTCACTCACCCCTGTGTTCAGGTGTTGCAACACCGGCAGGATGTGCCTCTTGTGGCTTCTTTTCCTTCCCTTTGAGCTTCTCTAATGACATATCACAAGAGGGAAGATTGTCACTAAACGTTTGTGACCCCAAACCTTTTATGAATAAACACACTGGCCCATAATTCAGTAAGCATGGCTTTCTGGTCCCGCCCAGAACGTTTGCCCTGTAGCTCCGCGTCAGGTTATCAGACCGCGGCAGAGTTTACACACAGCTGGAAATATGAGTTGTAAGTCCAGGAGCATGGGATGAGCCCTGGCAGGAACCGACACCCCTACAGTGCTCCTTGTGAAATAAACGATTTTCCTCGTTCTCCACTGAAAAAAAATGCCCACCTGCTGGAAAGAATAAAAACTAAAATCATGTTAAGAGGCCAGTGAACACTAGCAAAGCCGCCAAGATGATGATGATCAAAGTTAGGTGTAAAAGCATTTGTCTCTGCCTTCCCCCCCAAAAATGATCAGGAAAGTTTATCTGGGTAATGAAAACTTGTGCTTCAGCGCTGCCTGATTCTACTCTCATCTGAATTATTTGTTTTTAAAAGCATTTGAAAACATGGGGCAAGGTAGAGTCTCAGATGATTTTTAAATGATTTACTCATACATTTATGAATTCTTTATAATACTTTAAACATCCACCCCTTTTAATAGCCCAAAGTTAAGTTTACAATAAGTATGGTTAAATTTTCTATGATTTTGGCCAACATGAAGGCCTGTGCCTTAACTGATTTTATTGATAAGCTGTTTTCTCCTTTCAAATACTAGTAACCTTTCTTCATAAAGATTGGAAACAAGGGTTGATTAAATGTTAAACTCATCTACTTATACAGGTTAAAGAGACACATTGTCCTCCCTTGGTTTTGAATTTTCTGACTTACAGAAATCCACAGTTATCTGAGCAAAATAATTCATAAGCAAGTGGGTCTTGCTTCCAAGCTTCATAGAAATCTGTGCATTTTGCATGCTGGTTTTCAGTTGATTGCTAGTAAATTATCAATTTATATGTCACTCAGGTGTGAGATATCATATCACAGAGACCCTCTGCATTCTAATGAAATAATTTATTAGTGATTATCTGGCATGCTGAAAATGGACTCGGGGTTGAGCATTGACTCACAGCATCCTAAGCCCCCAAATGCCTCCCTCCTGGCTCTAAGTTTGTCATTCCAGGAAGCCTCCTTCAGCGTTTCTTTCCTCTTGCCTTGATGTCTGGACTCCTGAAACTGATGGGCTTTAACCTGTACATATGGATATTTTGTATCAAGTCTCCGGAGAAATGGAAGGCAGGTATAATTTGTGTTGACAGCTCCATTTTAAACAGCTTGGTAGCAGGGTCCTGTTACTCTTACCACTTAAAACTTTTAGTAAAGGCCAGCATACACTAGGCATTCGATGACTGCTTCCCTACCTGTCGCCTGCATGCCCACTGCTTACAAATTTGTATTAGTGTTGATGTCAATAAATCTTGACTAAAATGAGGGACGCATTCATTCCTACGGTATTGTTGTAGTCAGCCTAAAAAACAAAGGTCGTTAAAATTTAGTACGGAAACATTACTATAAAGTCCATATGCTATATGGCACCGTCTTGAAAAAGATTAATATGATTTTAAAAAACTCAATTTCTTCAGCTACCCTTAACATTCCTAGATCTTCAGACTATATTATTTTTATGACTTCAAATCAATTAACTATAAAACTGTGCTTTTTTATTGCTTTATGCTGTAAAACAAATAAAAACCAGTATATTATTTTTCATTCAAAAAGATCAAAATAGTGTTTAATTTTCAATGAGAACATTTCTGATAATAGGCAGATTATTTAAACACTAATATTCTAAATAAGACTTCTTAAATACCCACACCTTTTGAAAAGGGTGGCGTCAGTGTGCTGCTAGATAAATAATAAGATTCAAGTGGGAATTTTCATTAGTTGAAAGCAAAACATTGAATTCCCTCCTAAAAAGAAGCTCGGTTTAATATCTAATAAACAACTAGCCTAGAGGATACTGGTGTTAGAAAGTACCGCTGTGGTTACATAATCAATATTAAGTTCTTGAGATAAGCACATGAGCGTTAATTCTTATGTAACACGGTCATGTTGCGACTCAGAACTGGATTCTGGAGGTGTTGTCATCACAAAAACAGCAAATCACTTTAGAGACCCACTGTGATTCGTAGAATGTTGAAATACCTTTCATTTCTCAAAAACATACAAATCAGAGTATAACCATGTTGTGTTGAAGTAATACCCAGTGTTGTTTAAATAGTCAACACTCTTACCAAACGTTTACAGGGCAGAGATAATCAATTATATTTGAGACTGTGTTTTAAGAGTCCAATAGAAACAGTCTCTGAGAATTAATTATATATATATACATACATACATGTGTGTGTATATATATATTATATATATATATCTTAAAAGAAAGAAATACTTTAAGAGACCCACAGCCCAATTAAAGCATTTAAGTAGAAAGTGACTAAGGAGGCATTCAGGATAAAAAGGGTATACCAGGGAATGGCTTAAGTTCCTCCAGATGGTATGGCCTAGGAAGTACAGGAACACCTTAGGTACAAACGAGCATGGAGCTTCATGAAAGGTCCCCCAAATTCCTACTGAGTCTGTCCCACCATGATGAGTCCCTTAGTGCCAACACAAATTATTGTGTGGCTTGTTAAGTTTGTTCAAAAGAAGCACATCATCATCTATGGCTCAGGAATCCTTTTCTTGTAAACATTATTTTATTTTATTACCCACATTTTTACAAGGGGCCTTGATATTGATTCAAGGAGTCTGATGCAATGATGAAAGAGAGAAAAATCATTGGCTCTTACAGATTTGTCTCAAAAATGAGGTCCACAATGGCTCATTGACTCCAGAGAACGTCTTCCTTTCCATTCACCTCAAAAAATTAATTAATTAAAAATTTAATTCATTAAATAATTAATAAAAGAAGCCAGGCATGGCCTGGGGCACAGAAGGCCACTCCAAGTTGTGTTCCAGTCTAGACCAGGACTGGAAGGGCATTTAAGGGCATGCATGGGAGGCCGAGTTCATTCACATGGGTGAACTGTTCTGACGTCAGGCCTTGACTTCCAAAAACCAGTTTCTCCCTGAGCTTCTCTTAGTAAAGTGCTCAAGGAGAAGGAGAAGGAGAGAGTTTCACGCAATGGGCAAGCGCCTCAGGCTGCTATTGTGCATTACACGATGTTAGACACACGGTTCCCAGGCCACCCTTCCAAGGATTTGGGTTGACAAAGGCCCTTGTCTACACAGTCAGCCCGTCTTGCTGGTCGTGCCTGTCCAGTATCTATAAAAGCATCATTTCACACGGGAGCTGTACTTAGAACTCCATCTAGTAGATCTTTTGAAAGGGACCCTTGTGGAAAAAAATAAAAATAACCTCAGAAGCCAGAAGACAAGCAGCGCTGGTTTTCAGCTGCATGTCTTATCCACATGACTTGACGGGGAGCCCGAGCAATCTGCCAGCATCTATCCGATGGGAAGCTGAAGAGAGAAGCTGAGAAAGGGCATCTTCCGTCCTCTCTGGACACATGCATTCCCTTTGGTTCTGAAATTGGGGATTAATAACCTCGTGTTCATGTGCCACACTGATTAATCCTGTAGTCAACAACAAAGATTGTGAAAAGAGGGGGATGTCCTCCCCCGGCAGCGGCCCCCAACACGAAGCAGTCATCTGACAGGGCTTCACTGTTTCAAACAGAGTGGCCCATGAGCGGAGGAGGGCCAAGCCCAGCCCGAGGTGGCCTGAATTCAAAGCTGTCTGCTCACTGGCTGCAGGTCTCCTGTCAGCTGACGGCACCCCAGCGCTGAGCTGGGAAGTTTAGCGCTCTTCTTCTCCCCTCTAGCACTGCATTCTGGTAGAAATCTCCACTGGACAGTTCCAGAGATCTCTACCCAGGACTCTTGCTCCTTTGGCATATTATCCTGCATCAGGACTACTGATGTTCAGAATAATCCTACATTAGGACATTTGCCCCTCTCAAATAGCTCATCATCATGCCTATCCGTAATAAAAAATCAATGACAGCATATCAACCCAAGTTGAAAAAATACACAGAAAGGCCAAGCATAAATCCTCCTGATGTGAAATCCACCACAGTTCTCCATTTTACATTCTGCTTCTGCGATGATTGTCCGCTGTGCCCGGACCGCCTCGGGCGGAGGGACAGGACCATGGCAAAGCAGGCAAATGCCAACTTCGCAGAAGAACACAGCAAGGGCAAGTAGCATTAGAGAGTTTGTTGGTTATTTGTGAAAGAATTCAGCTGGCCCAGCCCGAGTCTGGATACTTGTGGCTGAACAGAGTGCGAAGGGAGCATCTAGAGGCCGCATTTGCTCAAGTGGGTCACCTGGCAGGGGGCCAGGGAAAGGAGTCCTGCCGCACACGGGTGGTTGGGGAGCTTGTGTGGACTCAGAGAGAGAAAGCTGCAGACGGACAAGTTATTCGTGAGTTCTGTGCGGACTGTGACCATCCTGTCCTTCCAAAGGGTCTGAGGGAGGGCCTCTGGTCCCACAATGAGTGTCCTGATCTGAGGCTGTGTGTCTTGTGCTGCACATATGGACATACCCCGAACCCACGCCCTAAAATGGCCAACAGAAAACACAGCTGAGTGAGATACAGGAGAGAAGAGCGGCTTGGAGGCGGTCCCCGCTCAGCCACTGGCCTCCCCCACCCCCGCGATGCCCAGGATTCACACCCTGGGGCTCGGACGGACCGCCACGGACCGCCACGCATGCAGATCCAACTCACGAGATGAGGAAAGTGTAGAAACATTCACATGCGCATTCTGAAAGATTCTCCCCATTGGTTAAAAATTAAAAAATGGGATTGAACAATTAAAACCAAGTTACAGATGACTGCGGGTTTTATGGGATAATCTCATAGAGTCGACAGATCCTGACATAATCACCTGAACTTAGATGTGAGTAGTTCTAGGAAGTTCTTTTCCTCGTTCCTGGTGTCACCCTGAAGCAGAGGCTTGCTTACGGGAAGCTGCTCAGGTTAGAGGCAGCAGAGAAGGCTGATCCTTCCCTGGGACCTCAGAACAGCCCCAAACGCCAGCACCACGCGCGCTTCAGGTAAGGAGCAATTATGGCAATACGTGTGTTCAAACAGAATGACAAGAGACGGTGACATGGGCGCCCTTTCGATGGAGTATGATAGAGTCTGAACATAGCAGGAGCGTGGACTGTGTCATCGTATTATCATGCCGTCTATCATGGTATCGTACAGCCACGGCCGCAAGGGGTTATTGATCACATCCCACTGCCTTTTCGGGAGCTCCTGGCCCCTGAAGGAATGTTGCTGTAGGTACCCGTGGCCGAGTTATCTGATTCACTTTTAAGAACAGGCTGCACTGGGGAGGGATGAATTTCATCCACTTCCATGTGTCAACGAGAAGCCACACTGTCTGGGCAAGAAGTTCACTATTTTGGAAGAACAAAGTGTAAAGGATCCTTGGGATAAATTCCCAGAGTCCACTTGCTTTTGTGAACGTCATCCAGGGACAGGCAAGAGGGAAACACTCTTCTGTTTTTAACGACCTTGATTAAATTGTCCTAATCCTCTCCCCAACCCTCCTGGACTCGTAAACTTGGTAATTCTGGTTTTTTGGATGCACAGAACACAGTAGCCCACAAGCGATCACAGAGTCCTCCAACCCCTGACGAGAGTAAATACAGCCCAGGTAATCTGGCCACTTAGCCTCGAGCACTGAGCGCACGCGCCATTACACAGCCACTCGGGAGCTAAGTCAACCCAGGACGAGGAAATCAATTGCTCGTTCTGCCACCATCACATTGGCTGTTCTGTGTTTCTCTCTATACATGTGTTCATCATGACTGTGCTCCAAGACTCCATTAATTTCCTCCCATAACAGCCCTCAGAGGTACCTTGTATGACGAGGATTTAAGCCCATTTTGTAGATTTTGCATACATGGCATAAACCTGATGAAAAGCAGCTACAGCAGGCAGATTAGAGCTCCTGATGTCCCCTTTGGTTATATACTGTGTGCTTTATTGTCTAAGGCAAGATGCTAAAATTCCGTGTTTCTAGATTTCTGCTTATTAAAGTGAGATGATTTGAAACAGGGCTCAACAAAAATCCTCTTCCCATATAAAAGCAAGCCTGCACATTAAATCACTCTAACTTATAGCTGGGTTAGTATATATACTACGAAAGCCTATCCATCTGTTTTCTGTTGAATTCTATTTCTTAAGTAGCTGTGAAATACAGGTGAAGTCTGGTTTTCTTGTTTGAACTCTGATTTCAACAAGTCTAGTACAAGTATGTTTTCAAAAGGGAGATTAATAAAGGAGATCACTAAAATATCCCTTTGAATTGTGCATCTGGAAACTGATTCTAGTTAAAAAAAGATTTCCACAAAGTCTATCAGAAAACTCCCTAACTGCATCAGGGGATGCCCGCCTCACATGTGTGTGACTGGTCAGTGGTAGAAAGCCCTCCAGCTCGACCAAGCTCTCACAGAACTGGCAAATCGCTGCGGCCCGCTGCAGATGTGAATTCTTATTGCACATATAAGAGTACATCCCCCGCCCTTCACGATGGATTACAATAAGGTGACAGCAGCGGGCCTGCCCCACTCCTAGCAATCGGTCCCTGAAACTAACCCGATAACGTGTCCGACAACTGTCATTTCTACCTGAACCCTCCCAGAAGACAAGTGTCTCCGAGCACCGTGTCACTCTGAAGAAAATACAATTAGTGAATTTTTAAAAGAATTTTTCACATCTCTTATTTCACATGTTACGTGAAGACATGGCAGGGTAGAAAAATTACAATGGCACTTCTCTGGCACTGTGACAGCATGAATGTGGTGGTGCAGACAGGACGGACGGGGGGTGGTCTGCGGACTCCAGCTGGTGGGGGTTCATCTTCAGGGTAGAGTAAAAGTGTAGAATCACAATCACAAAATACAAATTGAAAGTGTGGTAACCACGGGAGAGTCCCAAACTCTTGTGAACGGTTTTCAACAAGAGCCCGCACTGAACGGAGGCGGTTCTGCTGCCATCGCGGAAGCGTGCTTCCAGAAGCGGTGGGCTGTATCCATGGCGAAACAGGAGTTCAGAAGGGTTGACAATTTAAAGGGGATGAAATCATCGTTTATTTGTTGACGAAGCAGTCACTAGGTACCACCTAGCTCTGAAGAAAAGATAATTAGTGAAAATGTGAGCTCTTCAACAGATAGACGAGATTGAAGGAGCAGAAAAGGGCACTGGCCAGGACAAGTGAGCATCCCCGACTTCTGTGTGAGTGTGCAAACTCCGCCCGTCCCCTTGCTGAGTGTGCAAACTCTGCCCGCCCCCTTGCTGAGTGTGCAAACTCCGCCCACCCACATACGCTGAAGCGGACTGACCAAAGTCAGCACCACATAAAGGGTCTGTAACTCCACCTTGATGAGAAAGTTCTATCCCCAAAATAAGAAAAACGTAGCGTTGAATATTATTTACCTAACTCTCCATATTGATGTATGTATTTGATCAGTGTAGCTTCTCGTTGGCTTTGGAAAGATGAGGGTTAAACGCCGGGTCCCCAGACGGCAGGAGGGCCTGCTCCGGGGTGGCCAGACACACCCTGGGAACCTCCACCCACAGCTCAGGCCTCCACTCCTGGCTTCACAGATCTGCCTTTAGATTCTCTTATTTTATGTGTCAGTTTCTGTTGTTTACGACTCTCTTTTTGCACTTTTCATCTTTTGTTTGTTTCCTAATTATTTATCATGTGTACTTGGTTCCTTCATTTCTAGCCTTTCTTCTTTCATCTCCAAGGCACTTCTGTTCACACGTTTTCTCTGACTTGAACGTCTGAAGATCCCATAGTCTTCAATTTAAAATATTCCCCCTTTCATGTGATTCTGGACGGCTCTCAGTTTCAGTTTTAATATCCTCCCGATGCACACATGACACAGAAGCCTGATTATCAATTTCCACGAAGTGAAGAGTATTTTCAGCTACATTATGATTTTGTTTTATTTCATTTTGGATTATTGTTGAAGAGTATGGCCTGTAAACCTCTATTTTTAGACTTTATTCAAGTGTTCTCTGTGTCCATTTGAGTGTGGCCTCGGGTCCAGAAGCCGCCTCGGGTCTTTCCTCTGGAGGCACTGGCCAGGCTCACCTCTTGTGTTTACCTCCTTCCTTACCTCTGCAGAACACACAGAACTCCTCTGGGCTTCACTTTCCATCTTTAAAGTGGGAACAGTGACGATACCCATCTCCTGGTGTTGTCATAAGAATGAAAGAAGTTTCTTTGCATAAACATGCCTGGAACGGGGCCTGGCATGTTGTCAGCCAGCACTCGATAGATTGAAACATAACTTGGAAAAGAAACTGGTCTCTTGGTTTTGAGTCCTAGATCTGCCACACACTCGGAGACCCTAGGCAAGTCACTTTAGACACGTACGGATTCAGAGAGAAAAATGCATGGAAACCATTAGACCAATGTCTGGCCCAGAGCCAGCACCCTGTGACTGGGACTTGCAATTTGTGTTAGGGGATGTCTGCCGGACGACTAACACTGCTCTGTGTTTTGGCTGATGAGCTCTTAGCCGAACTGATGGTTCTTGAGGCCAAAGTAAAGCCGCCCTGTCACCAAAGGAAAGATGCCACTAGCAGTGAAAGCATCCAAGAGGTCACTCTTCCAAACAAGACCACAGAGCAGAGCGAGCCTCCCAGCTGTGAACAACGGGGCGCTAACGTCAGCTGGCGGGTTTTCCTGTGTTTTGTGGGTGTCTCCCACCCCGATTCTCAAAGCTACAAAAAGGCGGCTCCATCCTGACTGCCTCTTCCGCGATCCCCGGTAGACTTGCTCTCCTCCGGGAGGTCCCGCTCCTCGATCTTGATGCCCATGGCATGCCCCAACCCGCCACCACCAGGATCTTCCTTTTTAGGAAAAAGGTTAAAAATGGTTAAGGTTGACCTTTTAGAATGAGTCACCTCAATGATGAGAATGATGAAGACATCAAAAAAAAAATTTTTTTTTAAGATTTTACGTATTTGAGAGAGAGACAGACAGAGCATGAGCTGGGTGGAGGGGTGGAAGGAGAGGAGGAAGTAGGCTCCCCACCGAGCAGGGAGCCCCACCGAGCAGGGAGCCCCACCCCCCATGGCGCTTGATCTCAGGGTTCCCTGGTCCCAGGATCATAACCTAAACTGAAGTCAGACCTTTAATCTACTGAGCCACTGAGGCGCGCCCCAATTTGATTTTAGAACATCAACGGTTTTCTCTATTCCTGTGTCTGCCCTTAAAATATGGCTAAATTTTTGCTCTTCTGCCAAGAAGCAGCTCTTTGCATGCTTGTGAGAGCCTGACATTTAAGTGTCTGCTTTGTTTGCTTGTTTTTGTAAACCCTCAACCTTCCCATTTCACCCTCAGAAAGTAGAAGTAAAACACGACCGCACGCCGGCAAACCATTCACACTCCGTATGCAAGCCTGTATGCACGTGTGGGTCTGAAACAAGGGCTTATTTTTATCCATAAGAGTAAAGTATGTTATGCTCTAAGTAGATGCTATATGCTGAAAAAAGAAAAGAAGCCTTTAAAATATTTAATTCAACTTTTTCTTGGATGATCTGCCTTCTATGTTTAGTCAAAACAAGATTATTTTAAATCAGATGTGCAAAACTCTCAGGGGTGCTCACACGTGTGGACGCCCCCAGAGGAGCCTGGCAAACTGAAAAGGAATCCCTTCTCTTCCCTGATGTACCTCAGTCAGGCCTGTGAGGAAAACCCAGCAGGCTGCGGGAGGACGCAGGGGCAGTGGCCCGCCGACCCCCGCAGGCGGACAGGGCATCCCTCGTGGGCTCGGTGATGGAGGTGGTGGATGTGCTACGTGCCTGGACGGGCGGCAGAGAACAGGGCTCTGCAGCGTGGCTGCGCGGGGCTCACAGACAAGCTGGCAGCTGTGAGCCTGCGGGGGTGCGGGGCAGGGAGGGAAGGGGGCTCCAGCAGAAGGGGCAGCCTGCGCGAAGGCACACGAGGGGGCATGTGAGGCTTCCCGAGGAAGAGCAAGGACACCAGGGAGCCTGGAGCCGATGAGAAGGGAGAGGTTGGGAGTGGCCCCGAGTCAGGCAGGTAAGGGACTAGCTCGTGGGAGCCGCTTGGCCCACTGACCTCGGTTTCTCTTCCTCATGAAATGGGGAAACGTTGGTGGACTCCCAGGATCTGACTTTAGTTTAAAAAAATATTGACTAGGGACGCCTGGGTGGCTGTCTGTGGAGTGACCGACTCTTGGTTTCCGCTCTGGTCATGATCTTATGGTCGTGGGCTCGAGCCCCATGTCGGGCTCCGTGTTCTGAGCAGAACCTGCTTGGGGTTCTCGCTCTTCCTCTCCCTTTGCCCCCCGCCATTCTCTTTCTCTCTCTGTGTCTCTCAATCAAATAAATCTTAAAACAGGAAAATAAAATAGGGGCACCTGGGAGGCTCAGTCGATTAAGTGTCTGCCTTCAGCTCACGTTGTGACCCCGGGGTCCTGGGAGCAAGTCCCGCATCAGGCTCCCTGTGGAGCAGGGGGGTCTGTGTCTCTCTCTGCCTGTTGCACCCCATGCTTGTGCTCTCTCTCTCTCTGTCTGCATCAAATAAGTAAATAAAATCTTAAAATAAAATAAAACAAAATAAATCATCTACATTGTACGTTTATGTGTTTTTCCTGAATGGGTCCAGAATGAATGAAGGCTGGGGTGTTATAAGATCCCACAAAGTCAGGAGCCACGCTTGTGCCTCCCTTCCTGGGTGTCGGGGTGGAGCGTCCGGGGGGCCTGGAGGCGAAGACCCCAGGGAGCGCTGGAGGGGACTAGGACAGTCAGCGCCCCCTCCTCTGGGGGCACAAACATGCCCTCCAAAATGGAATTACTCTCGGAACCATTCTCGAAGAAAACTACAGAATCTTTCTGAAAGTACCCTCCTTCCTCATTTCTGTGATGGCTCATTCTGTGTGGCAGTCTGGCCACGGCACCCACGTGACTGCTCAGCCCCTAGTCTGGATGGTGCCGGGAAGGCATCGCTTAGAAAAGATTCATGTTTAAATCAGCAGACTTGGAGCCTCTGCCTCTGCCTCTCTCTGCCTCCTCTTTGGCTCTGCGGCCCTGCGGAACCTGACCAGCGCTCTTGCCCACAGTCCCTTCCGGCACCTTTGCATCCAGACCTTTCTCTTCTGTGTTTCTGGGGGTGGGGGAGGGATTCGCGTTTATCTCTTAAGAAGCAATAACCTTGGGAGGGATTTAAAAAAATTTAAATCAGAAGTGTGAAAGCTCGATTCCCATCACCAATTCATTTGGATTCCAGAATAAAGTTCTTCATAATTGCCCTCCCCACCCCGCCTTGGCTCTCGGGAGCCGGGGCTCTTGCTCCCCGAGCTCTGAGCCGCCCCAGCCCCCGCCCGCCGGGCTGCAGCCTCCATCTGAAACCCTCTCCCAGCGCCACATCGCAACCCTCCTCCACCCACACCCGCGTCTCTCTCTCATTCTGTCTTTGTACTAACAGGTTTTGTGCATTAGCTCTTCCCAAAAGAGGGGGAAAAAAATCCCTTTGAATGATAAATTAGCATGCACGTTCTTTTTAACACGTGGTGGAAATCTATCCTAGCAACAGCCACCGGATCAACTGTCATCCACAAGGATCCGGTCTGTTTTCTTCTAGAAAGGTTTAAAGCAGTCAGCCAGACTTCTCTAGATTCTCTGATGTTGAGGAGAGCACTAGGAGATGAAAGAAAATGGGAGGTTATCTGGAAAAACAAATTGCGCTGAAAGAATCCACTTGGAGAGCCTGCATTTTCCTAAAGGTATTCGATCCTGTGTTATGCGTGAACGACACAGGAAGGATGCGGCCTGTGGTCAGCTCAGGTAAGTGTCCAGGTGGCTAACATGAGGGGCTGCTGGTTTACAGCCCAGGACCCAAGGGATACATAGTGATACCCAGCAGCACCCAGCACAGGAGCCCACAGTCCTCCGGGGTGTCCAGTGCGAGGGGCTGGCACATGGATCACATCGGGTCCCCTCGGAACAAGCTCACCGGGTGAGTACACCGGGCGCGTGCCAGCGGAGGGGTGCTAGCACAGGGGCAGACATTGAGCTCTATTTAAAAACGAATTTAGGCAGGTAAATCTTGGTTTATGCCCAAATGATCTGATCCTAACCTTAACGTTCTTTTTTTTTTTTAAATTTTTTATTCTATTTATTTATTTCTCAAAGAGACAGAAAGAGAGAGTGCGAGCAAGCACAAGCAGAGGGAGCGGCAGGCAGAGAGAGACGCAGGCTCCCCGCTGAGCAAGGAGCCCGATGCGGGACTGGATCCCAGGATTCTGGGTTCATGACCCGAGACGAAGGTAGACGCTTCACCGACTGAGCCACCCGGGCCTCCCCTTAACATTCTTTATGCCAGAGGTACTGGCAGAAAAAAAACAGAGGGCATCGAAGTTGATTCAGAAAAGTTGTAGAGAACCTTCCATCAAACTTCCCACCCAGCCTAGAAAAGGCTACGGACAGGAGAGGCTATTTGGCCCGGGTAAGTCCGGATTCTGTGCTCTCGGTCCTCACCAACCCTCGTGGGGCTGAGAGCCGGCCTGCTCCCGCCAGTACTCCCCGGAGATGTCATGAATTGGCCAAGGGGATCTCCCACAGCCGTCCAAGTACTGAACACTCAGGAAACCCTTCCTAGGCTCCCTAAGGATTAAGGGTATTCTATTTCACAG
The DNA here is from genome assembly GCF_964662115.1 of Mustela nivalis. NCBI lineage: Eukaryota > Metazoa > Chordata > Mammalia > Carnivora > Mustelidae > Mustela > Mustela nivalis. The sequence continues at coordinate 3,264,500 of NC_139024.1, read as the reverse complement.
TTTGGGAAAATGTATAGAGTGACATGAGACCAACAGAATGGCTGGTGTTCCGTTGTTTTTGACCTACAGAAGCGGCATTTTTACATGGCTCAGCTTCATACCTAATTATGCCCACCGTCACTTTCCTTTTAGGGCACAGACCCACGGGATTTCATGTGCCCAGTTCAGGGTGCAGAGAGAAAGGTTTCTTTCTGGCACTCTAGAGTAATCTCCGTCGATGGCCTCATGGGTAATGTTGGGCACCCATGGTAGGCATTCTGGGTACCGTTTGGATGCTGTTAGGTATTGAGTACTATTGGATACTCATTGTGGATACTATAGACTACGACTTGGTACCCATGGTGAGTACTGCTGGGTGCTTTGGGGTACCTACACCGGGCACTGTTGGGTATTGTTATATATACCACTGGGTACTGGGGTGTAAACAAAAACCATCATGGATTGTGTTGGTTAGTTTTTCTCTTAAGAAGGGTAACACATCATTGGGAGAAATGAAAAAAGTCCATCGTGGAATTTCTTCTCTAAGGTTTTGGGAGTAACACAGTGAAGTAAGATTTAATGCCTACTATAAAATTTTGCAAGTCCTAAAATATAAGTGAGTTACTGCCAAAAAAAGCAAAAGGTCACAGTTCAGCTGTAGCAGCCTCCACCAAGCAAGCAAGATGAAAAACTATACTCTCTCACTCCAAAGGCAATCTTCCAGCTATAATTTGAGATGTATTTCCTAGAGATAGATACCATTCAAGAACAATAAGAAAAAAAGGAAAAATGGAGTCTTGCTTACATAAATTGATCTTGAAGTTCAGTCATAATCTGTGGACAATCTTTAGATGAAATATGGGAACCCTGAGAAAGCTCTACAACTATGTAATACACATATCCCAAAATGGTTCCCTTCCAAAAATACCCATTCCCTCGTGCCTAAAAGCATCTATTTCCTCCTATATCTTTTAGGGTGACCTATATCTTTTAGGATGCTAATATCTTTGCACACCATGGAACCTATAATTCTGAAGACCCTCAGATTACTTTGTACCTTGCCTGTGAAAGCTCCCACACAGGACACATATGGGACTGTCCACGTGAGGGGAGCACCAACCACCTTCAAACTATCATTACTGTGACAACGTCAGCATTGGCGGGGTACCACGGGGAAACTAGTGCACCTCCTCGGACACATCCACGTGAGTCCAGATGATCAAATCAGCGTCTGTGTGATTAAGTCAGTTTCTGAATGGAGGACAGAGACATGTCCTACACACAAAGGATCACAAAGCCAGTTTCCTAACACTTAGGTCCATGTGGATGTAGACAAAGAGACAATTTTAAAAGAAAATTCCGAAATCATATTTTTTAGGCATCAATACTAATATCAGTGATTGCTCTGGACAGATCTGCGTGTGCGTGTGTGTGTGTGTGTGTGTGTGTGTGTGTGTGTTCCCTTTAACAGTGGCTCAGCATCATCTGGAGGATCTCAGAAAAACAGATCGCCACACCTTGGAGTTTCTGATTTAACCCGGGGTGGGGCTGAGGATGTGCATTTTTAACAAACTCCCCAGGGACACGGATATTATTTCCTCAAAACTATAAGGAAGTCTCCAATTATTTTTTAGTTCTAGATCTCCCGCCTTCTGAGAAGAACGAGTCGCATCCAGGATGCAGCCGGCATCTCTGAGCACTTGTTCGGAAATGCACGCGTGTTTACCCAGGGCGGCTCTGGGCTGTGTCACCTTACACAAAGCATGGCCTTTGCAGTCACAACTGTAGAAAGAACGGGTAGGTCTCACAGAGGCCATGGCCACCGCTGCGCGTTCTGCCCCAGCAGAGCTGCTAACGGGGATGAGAAGCGTAGAGAAGGTCACTGACGTCCGAAAGCAACTTGATGACACTCTGTCCTTCCGCATTAACGGTAATGAGTTCAATCTTTCTGAAATCATTTCTCATTATCAAAGCAGGGTTTCACAGCTCAGAGAACAGTGGGTGTAATTCCAGAAAATCTATTTCCCATGTGGCCGTGATGAAACTGCTCTAAGTTGTCTTAGATCCGGTTTTTGACTTGCTTATTTGCCACCAGCTGATGAAAATAGCCACATTTATCTAACTATCGTGTTTACCATCACCTGGAAATAAGATCAACAGCTTCGGTCTGGAATCTGGCTGCCAGCGGGTATGTCCCTGCTTCCAGAAAGCTGGACTACACTTCAGGCCCAAGCGGTGGGCCTCCCAAGCGTTCCCGCAGACACCTGCCTTTCCCGCGGTGTAGCACTTGGGTGAAAACTGTCTGCCTACTTGTCTGTTTCAGCCTCTCCCTTCATCCCTCACCCACCACCCAAAGGAACACCCGGGGCAGAGACCAGGTCTGCCTGGACGTCGTGTCTGACATGGCGCAGAGCTGCTCCCCCGCAGCGGGTGTGTTCACACAACAGGTGAAGGACGGCCCGGGGGGCGGCCAGGAAGACGCAAGCTGTAGACAGTGACACAGAGAGAGGTCCCGAGGGACCGAGTGTCAGAGCACCGACACAGATCTCCAACGGCAGGGGGGAGGGTGCAGCCTGGTCCAAAAGAACGTGACTTTCACCACACTGACGACCTTTGAGCGTCACCCACCAGACTTCTAGGGAACAGCCCAATCGACTGGTATCCGGGGGAACAGTCAGACAAGGGCTTGTTCAAGAGCAACCGGAAACGTGGGCAGGCACGCCACTCACAACTCTCCAAAGACCCCAGTAGACCAGCTGTCCGGTCACAACTGTCCACCCGTGCTCTGGACGTGTGCAAGACAGAAGGGCTCCTCTGAGCTGTGCTTAATTTGAGGTCCTGCTTAAATAATTTGAGGTGATTTGCATTCCAGATAGCTGGAGGTCAAGCATCATTTTTAATATAGTTTTTAAAATAGTATACCTTCCACAGTTGGTCAAGGCCTCCCCGATCATGTGACCGAACACACCCAACACGTCCCGCTCTTCGCGGGGACACTGGGCTGCCAGGTGAGTCTGAGGGAGTAAGCTGCTGTGTCGGGGCGGAACGGAGTGGGACTGACAGCAGAGTCCTTGAACGTCATCTACTGTCAAGCTTTTTGTTGTTTCTCTGTTCTTTAATCGCTCTGCTCCTTTCCACAAACCTCCTCCGCCCCATGCATCTCCCCTTGTCCACTCTGCTCCAGCCACACCGGCTTCCTTGTTGCTTCTCAAGCCAGGAGTCCAGGCAGAGGCTCTGGGGCCCTCACCCTTGCTGTCCCCTCCATCTGGAATGCTCTTTGCCTACACATCCCTGCTCTCCACCTCCTTCAGATGGTTCGCAAAGGTCACTTTCTCCAGGAGGCCTTCCCTGATCACACCACTTACGATGACAAGTCTCCCCCTCACCACACTCCCCAGCCCCTCTCCCGCTTTGCCTCCTGATACATTCCATGCTTTCTTAATTCTTCACTGAGTCCCTCTCATGAGGGTCCCCTGGGGCTGGGAGGTTTGCTCTCAGCTGTGCCCCAGCTGTGTGAGCACAGGGCCACACAGTACATATGGGTGTTCGATAAATAATTGTTCCAAGAGCAGGTACCTGCAACGTGGATGGGCCCCACACCCGCTGCACACCACACAGTCAATAAATATTTGCTCCAAGAAGAAGTGAATGAATTAACAACTTCTCCTAGATTCAATGCTGAAGCAGCCACCTCCTGGGCAAGTCATTGTCACCATTACTGAGTTACAGCGTGTCCCGGCAACACCCTCTACTGTTTCCAAATCAGGTGCACCTTGCTCACCCCAGCGTGCCTGTGTTACTGTACTGAGTTTTCCAGATGCCTGAGAAGAACCTTCAGGAACCCATGTCTGGGCATCACAGTGATAATGGTCTCCAGAGGCCACATTCAGAGTCAATGAATATGGTGAATCACTGAGGTTAGATTTTTAGCAGAACTTATTTGATGTTAGCATTACATCAGAGGTTCTATGTACCTTTCGATCGTGTTAACCTCCTTTCGGGTTGGAATAACAGTGGGACTGGCTAAAACAATGAAGTGACTATGGAAATCAGACGTTAACCTGACCTCCTTGAAGTTGAATCTGTGGTCGTCTAGGAACAGAACAACTTTGTTTACTCCAAAGAATGCATCCACAATTTTTGAAATTATTTTTTTGACTAAAGGCACTGACCAGTACCAGAAATAGGCTAAGACTGTGTCCTATGTAACCCTACAACTTGCTCTTTGAAGTCCACAAACACCTTTGTGACTCTCAAAACCATCAATTTCCCTTTCAGCAAAGGTTTAATTGTATGGAAGCATGAAGTGTCAGCCCATGAAAGCCTGGAGTAAACAATCTTGCTTCTGTTTAAATCTTACAGCAACTGAATCACCTACACCTGTAAACTTAGAATTTGGAAATGTCATCAAATGAGAACATTCTACCAGTACCACAAAACAGATCAAAATGATGTCCTACGCTTGCAGGTGAGTCAAAGGATCCTTCTTCGAGGTAGATGACAGTGGGCGCATTGTCTTCTTCTAAGGCTATATTTCAGTTGATAGTTCCCAAGCTAACCAGGAGAAACTCAGATGCAAGTGTTAACTGCAGCTGCAAATTCAATAAGAAGGGCCTGCCTGATCATCAGCGCTGGTCAGAGACAGACAACCTCTGCCTTTTCTGTAGAGATGATGTGTTACATTAGTGCCCCAAAGCTTCTCCGCCATGCAACTGTACTCTCACCATGCCTAACCATTCAGGGAGCAGCTGCCTCTTCTGAATGAGCCAAGTCCTACAAAGGATGCACCCAGGACGCCTGGTCTGGTTGGGCAGGTGTGGAGAAAGCAGAGTGTCAGCCGGACACCAAGTAATTCAGTCTTGGGCGATGCCGAAGCTAGCAGAACACTTCTCCTATGTCTTCAGTGGGCAGAGCCCCTGAAGGACACAGTGTGCTTTGGGAACACTCTTTAGTTTTGATATATAAAATGTAAAAGCAGAATTTATAATATGATCTACTTGATTCACTGTATCAAAAGCCATTAAGAAAAAACAAAAGAGGATAATATGAAAATGAGGACACGTAATCTATGACCTAATTGTTTCTGTGAACAGGCCGAGAGGTGGCCATTCTTCCATTTTAATGGCAGCTGCAGGGCCTGGCTGGAAAGCTCGGCAGCAGCATTCAGAGCTGCCCCTCACGCTCCGTGCAGGGACACGCTCACACCGCACGGACGCCCCCCACACTCCGTGCAGGGACACGCTCACACCGCACGGACGCCCTCACGCTCCGTGCAGGGACACGCTCACACCGCACGGACGCACCCTCACGCTCCGTGCAGGGACACGGTCACACCGCACGGACGCCCCCCACACTCCGTGCAGGGACACGCTCACACCGCACGGACGCACCCTCACGCTCCGTGCAGGGACACGGTCACACCGCACGGACGCCCCCCACACTCCGTGCAGGGACACGCTCACACCGCACGGACGCACCCTCACGCTCCGTGCAGGGACACGCTCACACCGCACGGACGCCCCCCACACTCCGTGCAGGGACACGCTCACACCGCACGGACGCCCCCCACACTCCATGCAGGGACACGCTCACACCGCACGGACGCGCCCTCACGCTCCGTGCAGGGACACGGTCACACCGCACGGACGCCCCCCACACTCCGTGCAGGGACACGCTCACACCGCACGGACGCCCCCCACACTCCGTGCAGGGACACGCTCACACCGCACGGACGCCCCTCACGCTCCGTGCAGGGACACGCTCACACCGCACGTACGCCCCCCACACTCCGTGCAGGGACACGCTCACACCGCACGGACGCGCCGGCTGTGTCTTCAGCACTGCGTCGGGCACATCCACGCACGCGCTCACGTGTGAACCGTGCGGGGCATCTTTCCTCATCCTTCCATGGGCAAGTCCTCTGGGATCCTGTGAAACTGCGTGTTTGCGCTCTCGGCCCGCTGGGCCCGTGCCCGATGAACAAGTACTTCCTTACTTGATTCCCCGTGAGCGTGACTCTCCGTCCGGGGCTGCTGCTCTCAATGCTCTGCTTCCCACCGTGGCAGCCGTACTCGGGGCTCGAGGCCCTTCGCCTTCAGGACGGGCGGCCTGGGCGGGTGCTCGGGGAGGACCTGTGCTCACCCCGCTGGAGTCCGGCTGAGTGGCTTTGCTTTGAACATGAGGCAGAGAACCAAACTCTTGGCAATGGTAACATTCAGCATTTCAAGTAAAGAAGGCAGATAGAGCACCTTCTCGAACAGAAGACTGTAATATTGAAATCCTCGGGTGGGAAGAGAAATAGCAGGTTTTTTTTTTTTTCCAATCAAATCATCAACTATATTTGTCTTTGCTCTTTTTTTTTTCTCATTTTTTGGTAAGTGCTTTTTAGAAAACCCTTAGAGAATACAGAAGATGTTAGCAATCTGGAGGAGAGCCCACAGAGAAGCCCACAGAGAAGCCCGCACGGAATCCACTCGTTTGACGGCTGTAATGGGCATTAACACCTGCACGCATCAGGACCTCGGCAGCTCATCGCGGACGTCGGCTCTGACGGAAACGCGAGTATTTGTGGCATAACCTCCGTTACAGGCTGCTATGCCTCCGGAAAGTTTGGAGAATGTAAAACGGTTTGATGTTAAGCAGAGGGATGTGAATAACACAAGAACTGAAACAATGGTTCTTTTAATTGAATTTTTAAAATTTTCCCTATTCCAAGTTTTAGCACACCCAAAATAACTCAGACTAGGGCTAATGCCCCCCCTTCCTTTCTGCACCCCCAGCCCCCGTGTCCGCCTACACTCCCTTCCATCCTGTTACTTTCCGTGCCTCTCCCCGCCCCGCCCAGCTCCCCGAGCGTCGCCCAGAGCCAGGGTGCCGGGTGCCAGAGGCATGTTTTCAGTGTGGAAGTTGTGCATCCACGACACCTGGAAGACGCCTTCATACGGAATCAAAGTTCCAAACAGAGGGACCCTGAGTGCTTCTGTAGAGATAAATGACTGTGACTTTGCATTTCACTCTGATACGAGAAGAACCGCAAAATCGAGACGTTCGGGAGATAAAAGGTTTCTGCTCTAGCCGGTCATGCCGTACCGTGAGACGAACTCGGAACACTGTATTGCCCGACCAGTTTGATTCTCCCATGGCTTCCATCAGCCAAGTGCGATTCTCAACACTGACGTTCAGTAGGTGGGCAGTGACGGCCAGGCCTGACTTCAACACAGATCTTCCCGTAAAAGGCAGAGACTAACATTTGCGTGACGCATCAGGCTTGATCTTTTCCGTGTGGCTCCTGTGGACGCCACCTACGATCTTCCTGGGAAGTGTGGTTTCGTGCCCCACACTCTAGGCGTGCAGCCATAGAGCCAGACCGTAAGTTCCCGGAAAGTTATTACTGTTTTCAACAAACACTACGTGGTGCTTCGTCTTTGCCAGGCACAATCTGAAATGTTTCCCAAACCTTCGCTCATTTAAGTGTTCGACATCCTCGAGAGGTAGGACTAGAAAACGGAGCCGCACAGAGGCAAGGAGCTGGCCGTGGGCACCGCTGGTGAGTGGAAGGCTGGGACGTGAGCCCGAGATGCTGCCTCCGGGATGCTGCCTCACTGCTCCTGCCCTAACCCCCGCCGTGGCTGGGCCCATGGACCCCACACGGGCCACTGAGGCTGGGCTTCACCCGAGACACAGAAAACACAGGACAGGCACCGAGTACGCAACACACCTCACAGGGGCAGAACTTCAAGGAATGGTGTCTAGCTTGTGTGTCCTCCTCCAGGGACGCACTTTAAACACCTAAAAAGACTGATTTATGAGCCTTTGAAAAGGTGGCTCAGTGGGTTAAGTGTCTGTCTGCCTTCGGCTCAGGTCATGATCCCAGGGTCCTGGAATTGAGCCCCGCATCGGGCTCCCTGCTCAGCGGGGAGCCTGCTTCTCTCTCTGCCCCTCCCCCTGCTTGTGCTCTCTCTCTCTCAAATGAATGAATGAAATCTTAAAAAAAAAAAAAGGAAGTTAAGGGAAAGAAAACGCAAATTGAAGAATTAGCTAGAGTGTAGTATCACTGGCGCTCACACCCCGGGTTCATCCCAACCCTTTCTGATTTGGACCAGGACTTGAATGGTTTCCTGGAGAGGCTGCTGGAGCCTCAGATATGCCGCTGACGGCTCCGGGCATTTCCCTGGGCTGGAAGCTGAGGCAGGAGGCCCAGCTCAGAGCTGTCTCAGTGGCGCCAGTGGGCCCTGCTTCACTTGCTCCTAAGTGGTGGACTGAGTCCAATAACGGAGGGTGCAGCCAAGCAGTGGAATGGAATATTTACTAGTCTAGAACATTCTCCAGGACCTATTGTTATTTAAAGAAAGCAGGATGAAGAGCAGCGAATGTAGAATGCTACATTTTGTGTAAGAAAAGAGAAAAAAATAATATGGAATCACATTTGCGTTATTATATAAAGAAACTCTGTAAAGCTATCCAAGAAATGAATGGAAGTGGTGCTTGCTCTCTCTCTCTCCCTTGCTGTGTGTGACTCTGTGTGAGTGTGTGTGTGCACAGTGCACAGGTGAGTGAGTGAGAGCACGTGCACAGGTGTGCGTGTGCACGGGTGTGCATGTGCACGGGTGTGCATAGATTGGAATGGTGAAGGTGGCAGTGATAGGAGTGAGACTTTCCAAAATATCTTTTTTAATATTGTTTTTATTTCAAATCATGTGATTTTAAACGTAAACAAATTTAAGTGATGTGTTAAACAAACCAACAACAACAGAAAAGCAAAAACCAAAACAACAGCCCTCAAGCGTGGTGCTCATGCTGGACATGTACAGGATGAAGGTAGAATTACAGGAAATCTACGTGCAGAATTCATGTAGGACTAATCTAAGCTCTAAAATCTCTCAGAGCTCGCTTTAAATATGGGCTTTGCCACCTCCTGTCTGTGTGACTGTCTGTTTTTTTTTTTTCTTTTTTTAAAGATTGTATTTATTTGTTTGTCAGAGAGAGAGAGAGGGCACAGCAGAGGGAGGGACATAGGGAAAAGCAGGCTCCCCGCTGAGCCAGCGGCCCGATGGGGGACTCAGTCCCAGAACCCTGGGATCATGACCTGAGCCGAAGGCAGACACTTCACCGTCTGAGCCCCCAAGGTGTCCCCAGGTGACTGTCTTTAGCAGAGTCTGTCACCTGCACGCAGTTCCTTTTGGGCTCCCCCTTCATTGTCCCCAGGGTTCTGGACGGAGGTGGGGGTAGGGGTGGGGGGGCACAGCGCACTGCCTTGAAAGCTCCCGACGCTTGGTGTCCTCGGCAGGTGGTCAGTATACAGCAGGGGGACTCAGACGCCCGCAGGTCTCAGCTCTGCTGACCTGGGAGTAGACGCAGGTGGTGGCCTGGCATCCACGGGGCCACCCTGTCTTCCTTTCGTCAGCAATGTGGCTTCCTTTGCCTTTCTTTTCCGCATCACTTTCAGACGCCCCGTGTGACTGTCCTCGCGGGGCGGGTGAGCTACAGAGTGGGGAGCACCTCCTCTTTGGGACCCTCACGTTTGCCCATGATCACAGCAGAACTGGCAGAGGCCAAGCCCCAACTCTGGGCTCCTCGGGGACTGTTACTCACCCCCCACCACCCACCCCTATAGCCTCCTGCCCTGCACAGGGTCTCCTCCAGGGGCAAGGAACAGTCTCTGACTTTGCCCTGTTCAGGGCTGTTCTCCTGGCACGTTCCCTCACGAGTTCTCCCACAAAATGTGTTTTGCAGCTTGCTGCCACGGTAACCTGCCCGGTTGCGCGTCTCCCGGCCGTCGGGCCTGCCCCCCTCCTCTCCTGCTCCTCTGGGAAGCCAGGCATCTCCGCAAATGGTCAAGTCTGATCGGGCCACCTTCTTGGCTCTCCGGGGCCGGTCCAAACTTGGTGGTATGCCTGGAGGATCTCCATGAGGCCACTTACAGGCCCCTGCAAGTGCAGGACTGCTTCTGGCTTGCTGAGTGCCCGCCCCCCCCCGCCAGGCACCTGCACGAGCTCTCCGGTCTCCTCCAAACCTTCACATCCCCCTCTGAAGGCTCAACCCCGCTCTTTCCAGCCCCGGCGCCCTCGGCAGGCCTCCCCTGAGCCTCCAGCCTCCATCCGGAGCCCCAGCAGGGATGGTTTCCACCTTCACCCCCCGCTGGGCTCCCCACGTGGCCTGGAGCATGTGGAGACTTGTCCTGTGTCCCCGCTGGGTTATGAGCTCTGAGTCAATCCTGTTTACCATTTTATCTCATGCTTTACAACAAGCACTCAGTACGTACCTACTGAATTCATGGATTTAAATTAGATCCTTGACACTTTCTGAACACACACCAAATGAATTGATAAGCAGGCAGCCTATGTCATCTCTTGAAGTTTTTACATGAATCATCCTTTGCACAGGTCCTTTTTTGCTCCCTAATTTTAGGTTAAAAGACATGACTTTCTAAAGTACCTAATTAGAGGCAAAACTAACTGTCAAATACGGATCCACTCCAGGCCCAGGGAGCGCTGGGTTCACTAGAGTCCCCCCAAGGCATCCGTGCTGGGGGGGGGGCAATGTCGTGAGGCAATGAGGGGGTTCAGGTGCGGGAGGCGAGGCTCCCACAGCCCAGCTGCAGATCTGCCTTCCCCGCGAGGGAGGGGGAGATACTGGTAGACCCCAGCCTCAGGGAGCACCGTGAGAGCGCCGGGGAGTCTGACGCCAGGACAGCAGCAGCTGCGCTCCCAGGAGAGTCACGTCTGCGTCTGCCGAGAGGGGCATGGAAGGCGCGTAGCTGTACTTTGGGGCCGAACTTCCCAGCAGATCACTGTGCTGTGAGGGGAACAGGCCCCATGTCTTTCAGGAACCTGGGAAAGCAGAAAGGATTCCGGTAGGTTCCGCAGGCCCCCATCATGCTAATTTGGTCATTCCAAAGACTGGTGCTCCCTCTGACAGCCTTGGGCGCCCAGCTTCTGGGTCGCTGGCCCAGGGATCATGTCTGTCCCCTCCAGGCACACTTCCTGACACAGTCCCAGGAGCCACATCCCTCCTCCTCTGCTGGTCTTTCTACCTGCCTCGTAGCTATCACGGACCTGGAGAAATGTTCCTCTTCCGACCCTTTATCTGGAAAGTCTTTTCTGGGCAGTAACACACACTTCCCATAAGCAAGCCCTGCTAACCTCACACAGATTTTATGTTTAGGAGACAATTCGTACCTAACAATTATGTAGGCACTTTTGGCCAAAGAGCATCGATCCTTCCTTCCCTTCCGGGTAGAAGTAAAACTCCTCTACAAAGCCGAGGTATTGTCTAATACAACCAGAAGTGGAATATTGTCTTTTATTTCCAAATCCCACCCAAGTCTATAGGCACGGAGATGTGCCCACAGTCTGTCTGCGCTTTTCAGGAAGCGAGTCCTTCTCCTGCTGACGTCCGAGAGAGGAGAGACAAGCCAGAATAGCCATAAAAATAACCTGAAAGACGCACCAGTTCCGGGAGTCACGGTGTGATTTAAACAAATCATTACGTTCTCTAGTCGGTTTTCTGTGTTGCCTTTTGAGATCAGTGATTTCTTCCTGGCTGTGGCGAATTCCAGTTTCGCTGTGGATCCCTACTCAGGGGTTAGTTCAGATTCTTATTGTTTTGGGGGAATATCACATGAATTCGTGAGGTAAGTGAAACATTTACAACTTCAGTGCATTTTTTAAGAAAATGAGTAGCAAATACGCCTAATCCTTTACAATAGCATCACGGTTTCTCTTTCTGCTGTTGTTTTAAAACCTGCACCTATTGCGAAAGTCATTCAGTAACTGGTTCTGGGGACCTGATTTGTTGGGACAATGCCCCGTGATCGCAAAGGACAGCACTGTAATCTCCACATCTCGGCATTAACTAAATTCATTCTCAGGGTTAATTTTTTCCTAGGGCCAGTAAACTCCAGGCAAGAAGGCAAAATAACACATCCAAGGGCCTCAGTTAAATCATTTTCAGACTTCAAATAATGCCTGCTGTTCTTATAATGCTCATAAAAGTTTTCAGAAGTTCCCTCCCCCAGCTAATACACAATTATATGAAATAACTTATTACATGATTTTTCTATAATGTATTCTGAATTTGATAAATCTAGTTTGGAGTAAACATTTTACTTTTAATGGATACAAGTTGAAACATCTCATAAAACCACACAACACCATGTGCGATAATGTTAGAGAATACATAACTCAAGGCACTATAATGTAATATAAACCAGGAAAAAAGGTGACTCCTGATATAATAGAATTCCTGCCTCTGGGGGCAGTGCACAGGCGTATCCCACCATAAGTTAATTCCATACAGAGACAAACTTACAAAATCAGAGAAGCAGAGAATCCTTTTATTTTCGATAACATTACCTTCAACCTTATAATTAACCAATTGCCAGGCCATAGGTACCATGTTTAACTACAGCAGCCAAGGCAATGTGAGCCACGGCGGTGAGGGCAGCCCACTCCAGTGAGCATGGTGGCAACTGGAGAAGGCGAGGGGCAGGCAGGGAGAAGGGACCAGCAGTCATATGCCACCAACAGAGAGCAAGTCAGGTCCAAAACCAATCCTGCTGAATCCAATGGTGCCGGAGGTTAGACTTCACTGCTTCTCAATCCCACGTCTAAAGACTCTTGCAACGGTGGCAGGTGAGGGGAGAGCAGAGGGGAGCCCAAGGGACAGGCCAGCAGGATGCTTGGGGGTCTTGACCGCATGGCCATGAGGGTCATCTGTCTTCTTTTATGAGAAAGGAGGACGCTGCACTCTGAGCTCTCTGAGCCGCTGTCCAGCAATACGCTTCTCTGAGTCAAAAGGGAACCCAGGATGGTTTTGTTTTGTTTGTTGTTAAACTATCGGGGCCAGGGGATGGAGAGAACGGAATACTGACGGCAAAGAGAAGGTGCAAAGTCAGACTCCGGTACCAAACGAGCCAACCTACTCACAGAGAATGTGAACTCCCTACAAGTACAATTTTAACAAATTGTACTCGAGTTGGCAGCTTCTCCCTGCATTTGCCATCGACCACAATATGATCAGTTATGGGATCCCCACCCCCCCAGGAATAAATCTTTTATTTGAAAAAGAAGTAAATGAAAAAATGATGTTTATTTTCCAGCCTCATTTCTGTAACACATTTTCCCTTGAAGTGAACAATGTTTCTATATAGAGACATAAAAGAGGTTTTTCCCGTAAGAAAAACAATATTCATAACACTAACAGTGTGTCATTGAAGATGGCCATCCGGCACACCACCATGAGGCGCTCCGTGGCCTCCTTCCCAGGAAAGCCGAAGACTATTACAAAACCCCAAACATTTAAAGCCTCTGGAAAACGTTCAAAGAGCACACGCCAAATGAAGGAACATCTACTCAAGAAAGTCTATGGAAATTTGTTGGGAAGGCCCATGTCTGTGGTATTTGGGCTGTGGTAGCATCTCTGTCCCGGGCTCAGTGGAGTGGAGACTTCACCCTGGGCGGCTCCTGCCAGAGCACAGGGCTCCCCTCCCCCCTGCTTCTACTCACACAGCTTTTGTTCCCAGGGGAGGACCTGAGGGTTCCTCATTCTGCTCCCAGCTGCCCGTGTCCCAGGTGAGTGCAGCTTAGAGGCGGTCTCCTTCCTTTTGCCCAGACCTTCCCATGGGACACAGGCTTTATCTACCTCGCACATGGCAGGCTGAGAGCACTGGGCCCAGCTGCCCTCCTCTAGCTGGAAAGGGGTGGTTCCAGACGAGGAAAGGCAAGCGAGGGGGACCCCCTGCCTGCCCTCCACACCTCCCCTCCCACAAGCTCACAGCTGCCAGAGCGGAGGTGTTACTCAGAGAGAAGCTCACCACTGTCCCACCATCAGCCTCTGAGCCCTGGGCTCAGAGATCGTACTGGGGGGAGACGCAGGCCTAACCCACATGGCTCCTGTCTCTGCCCAAGGCACTGACTTCATCTGCAGCAGGGCCTGGGGACGTGGGGGGGCACGCTCAAGACCGGTAGAGGTTGTGGTGAGAGGTAACCGGGGGGACATTCATGATTTTAATGAAGACAGAGCCTAGACTACAGCTGGCTAGCCTGCGGGAGGGAACCAGGAAATAAGGCAGCTGGCGGGAGCCCTCCTAGGGTCAGAATATCAAACATGACCTCAGAAACTTTTCCTTTAAAGGAGCCAGAATTTGATTGGATTAGTTTGTGAAGCAATTTGTGCCCCAGGGCATTGTTGAAAAGAACTGAGCAATCAGCCAGCAAGGCACTAGTGTAGTCTAACAGCTATGGGTGGACAAGAAAAGCAGGAAAAGGGCACCACCAGCACCACTGCCCCCCAGGGTGACGGCACACCCAGAGCTGTGTGGTCTCTCTCTAAGGAGACTTAGCAGAGGCTTGTACTCTATGTGTGTGTGTGTGTGTGCGTGTGTGAGAGAAAGAGAGAGAGAGAGAGAACAGGTGTCACTAAAATAATGCAGCAAATAACAATAAGAACAAATAAACAAGCAAATATGATAACAGGCCCTGGGCAGCAGGAGGATCAGTACTGAGTTCCTATAATATATTATCTGAAATATCCAGTTTCCAACAAGAAACTGTGAGGCATGTAGGAAAACAGGAAAGTATAACCCATGTTCTGGGGATGGGGAAGGGGAGGGAAAGCGGACAATGCGCAGGGAGCAGAAAGTGCTGGTAAGAACACCCCGGTGTCAGAGTTAATGTGGTATTTCAAAGTAGCCATAAGTATGTCCACAGAACTACAGGACACCATGGCCGAGGAAGTACAGGAAGCTGTGATGATGTTGCATCACAAGAGTATCAATAAAGGAAGAGAAATCATGGAAAAGAACCAGGTGGAAATGAGGAAGGTGAAAAGCATGATAAAAACTTGGATAGGGACCTACGACCTGGTGGGAGCAAGAATTCAGAAACTCAACATTTTATAGGCTGATAGAGGTTTTCAAGCTGAAGAAGAGAGAGGAAGAAAAGAAAATGGAAAAATGAACAGAGCCTCCAAGAAAAGCGAGCAATCATTAAGCACACCAACATACAAAGGAAGTGCCAGAAAGACAGAAAAGTGAAGAAAAAATAATTCAAATTAATAATGACTAAAAGTTACCCAATTTATTCAAAAACAATAACCAATTATCTACATACCTAGAAAGCTCAATGAATTCCAGATCTGATAAACTCAGAGACTCACAAACGGACATATCATACTAAAAGTGTTAAATGTCAAGGACAAGGAGAAAATCTTCAAAGTAACAGAAAAACAACACACATGTAAGGGAACCCCAGCAAGTTAACAGCTGACTTCTCAGCCAAAACAATGGAGGCCAGAAGGCAGTGGAAAAACATACTCTAACTTCTTGAAAGAAAACAAAACTGTCAACAAAATTCTATTCCCAGCAACGGTATACTTCAAAAATAAAGAGAAAGTTAAGACTTTTCCCAAAGCAAAGACTGAGATATTTGTTGCTACAAGACCCATTTAATGAAAAATACTGAAGAAAGTTCTTGAGGCAGAATACTATGATTCTAATACACATAAGCAAAAACCACTGATAGAAGTAATTGTACAGCTGTAAAAGACACTATAATGAATATTTTTCTCCTTTCTTGGCTCACCGAAAAAGCAGTTGCATAAAATAGTTTTATAAAATAATAGGTACACAATGTGTTGTTGGACCTATAACATATAGAAATATAATAGAACCATAATATATTTGCCAACAATAGCACAAAGGAAATGAGTAGGGGCAGAGCTATAATTGCCAAGGAAATGATGATGGTAAAGTAATAATTATTAAGAACGTGTGTTTGAGTTTGTAATACAATAGATGTAATACATATAATGATACCACAAAAGAGGTGGAAAGGGAACAGAGCTGTATAGGAGTGACAGTCCTATATGTCACAGGAATTAAGTCAGCATAAATTTGAAGCTGCTCTGAGAAGTTAACATGTATATAGTAAATGGTAGAGCAACCACTGAAAAGTAACTCAAAAATATAGTGACCACTTTACATTGATTAGGACAGTTATCATCAAACAAAACAAGCAAACAAACAAAAACAACAAAAACAAAAACAAACCACAGAAAACAGCAACTGTTGACAAGGATGTAGGGAAATTAGAGCCTCCGGTCTTGGCTGGTGGAAACGTAAAATGATGCAACTACATTGGAAAATGACATGGCAATTTCTCAAGACTTTAAACAGTTTCACTTCTGTGTATGTGTGTCCAGAAGAAGCAGACACAGTGGTTTAAACAGACATTTGTGCACCCATGCTTATAGCAGTCAATAGCCAAAAGGCAGAAACTACCCAGATGTCGGCTGATGGATGAGTGGATAAACAAAGTGCAGTGTATACTTAAAATGGAATGCTATTCAGAGTGGCTGAAATGGTAAATTTTATGATATGTATATTTTACCACAATAAAAAAAAACTGTATCAAGAGAGGAAAAGATAAAAAGAAAACATGCCAGTCTTACTCAGTCACTATTCCTGCTGAGAGCATTGAGTATTGGTTCCTATCAGCCCTTGAAAATAAGCACCTCAGAGAGTCATTTTATTCTTCAGGTGTGGCTTTATAAGTTTAGTCTCATGAAGTGAATCCCTCTCCACCGCTCCCAGCTCTCCAATTTCCCATTATTAACCCCCACCCATGTTTCCTTTGTATCTAACTGAATTTTAAGGGATATGCATGCCTCTCTTAAACACCAAGGAGATTACCTGATAATACCACTAGTTAGCAAGGCACCTTTGGTTGAGAAACCACAGGAGAATCAGGGGACTCCTGGGATCTACTGGGGAATCTCCTCTGTGTGCAGAGACAGTACATCAAGCCTTAAATTCTGGTTGCTTTCCCAGTGTCATAAAAAATAAAAATTGGAATAATCCTAACAATGGCTATTATCAAAGAAGAAGGCAGGCAACTTAGACTGGGACCATATAGAGAGAATACTACTTGTAATCATAAATGAGACACATAGTCTGATATAGTAGAAAAATCAATAGATTTGATATCATAAAGCCAAAATATGGAGTGAAAATAATCATTAGTGAAATTAAAATTAATTTAATGAAATTAAAATTCTACATTAGAAAATATTTTCTCTGGAGTGCCTGGCTGGCTCAGTCAGTTAAGTGTCTGGCTTTGGCTCAGATCATGATCTTGGGGTCTTTGCTTTGAGTCCTGCGTGGGATTGCCTGCAATCGGGGCAATCTGATTCTCCCTCTCTCTGTCTCTCTCTCTGCCCCTCCCCTCCACTCATGCTCTCTCTCTCTCTCTTTTAATAAGTAAATAAAATCATTAAAAAACAGAAAATATTCACTCAATGTCAAAGAGGACAGAAAAAGAGGAATAGACAAAAGAGACATGAGATATATGAAAACAAAAGGGGAAATCGTAGGCATAAATCCAACTATATTAATAATCACATTAAATGTAAATAGATTAAACAATCCACCAAAAGGCAGAGATTGTTAGAATAGACAGAAAAACAAACAAAACATGATTCAACTATTCTTTGTCTACAGAGGACACACTTTCAATTCAGATACAAATAGGTTTAAAGTGAAAGACTCAAAAAGACACATCAGGCAAACAGCAACCACAGGAAAGTAGAAATAACTATAATAATATCAGACAAAATATACTTTAAAACAACAATGACAACAAAATACCTGTAGAGATTAAGGGGGACATTTTATAATGGTGGAAAGGTCAAGCCATCAGAAAGCTGAAACAATTACAAAGACATAGGCATCCAACAACAGAGCACAGAAATACATGAAGCAGAAACTGACAGAATTGAAGACAATAATGGAAAATTCAACAATAATAGTTAGAAAGTTCAATACCCCAATTTCTTTTCTTTTCTTTCTTTTTTTTTTTTTAAAGATTTTATTTATTTATTTGAGAGAGCATGAGCGAGGAGAAGGTCAGAGGGAGAAGCAGACTCCCCAAGGTGCTGGGAGCCTGATGCAGGACTCGATCCCAGAAGTCCGGGATCATGACCTGAACCGAAGGCAGTTGCTCAATCAACTGAGCCACCCAGGCACCCCCAATACCCTAATTTCAATGATGGATAGAACAAAGAGACAGAAAATCAACAAGGGAATAGAAGAATAACAGTATAAACTAACTCGATCTAACCCATATGTACAGAACACTCCTCCTAATGGCAGCAGAGAATAGTCTTCTCAAGGGCACTTGAAACATTCTGCAGGATGGACCATCTGCTAGGCCATAAGACAACCTCAGTGACTTCAAAAGAATAAAATGAATAAAAATGATGGAAAGCATTTTCTCTGGCCATGATAGGATAAAATTAGAAATCAATAACATGGAAAAATTTGTAAAATTCACAAATAGGAGAAAAATAAACAACACACTCCCAAACAACCAAGGAGTCAAAGAAGAAATAAAAGGGAAATCATAAAATACTTCCAGATGAATGGAAATAAAGATACAACACATCAAAACTTAACAGATGCAGCTAATGCAGGGCTTGGAGGGAAATTTATAGCTGGAAATGCCTAGAACAATAAAGCAGAAAGGTCTCAAATCAATAACCTAAGCTTCCCTTTAAGACACAGGAAAAAGAAGAGCCAACTGCATTGGAAGAAGGAAGGGAATCACAAGGATCAGAGTGAAGATTATGAAAATGGAGAAAAGAAAGACAGTATAGGAAATCAGTGAAGTCAACCACTGAACACGACGTTTCCAACAGCATCATTCACCATTGCCCAAAGCTGGAAATAACCCAATGCCCCTCAGTTGGTGAATGAACAGACAAAACATGGCATATCCAAGAAATGGGGAATTGCTCATCCACAAAAGGGAATGCAGAAGTGACACCTGCTACAGCGTGGAGAACGTTATGTTCAGTGAAAGAACCCAGACAGAAAAGACACGCATGATGTCATCCCATTCACACGACAGTCCAGGATAAGAAAATCGATAGAGACAGATCAGATTCATGGTTGTTCAGGAATGTGGGAGGGAGAGGGGCAGGTGGGTATGCTACAGAGCAAAGAGCAGGAGGTTTCTTTCTGAAGTAATAAAACTGTTCTAAAATCCACTGCTGGTGGCTCTACGTACCCATGAATATGGCAAAACCCATGGAGTTCTGTGTTTCTAATGGGTGAATTATACCTCAATAAAGCTGTTGCTAAAAAATATAACCTCACTCAGAGGCTGCTGACATTAGCACATACACAGTACGTGATTACACACAGTACCTTTTTGAAGGAACATTATGTCGAATATAAGAAATCAGAGGGTGGGAAGAAAATGAAATACCTCTTATTACTCAATATATTATATGCATCGGGGATTGGAAAGAATTCGATAGTTTGATTCAAATTTAAATTATCTTTCACTGCAGGGTTGCCTGGGTGGCTCAGTGGGTTAAGCCTCTGCCTTCAGCTCAGGTCATGATCTCAGGGGTCCTGGGATCGAGGCCCGCATCGGGCTCTCTGCTCAGCGGGGAGCCTGCTTCTCCTGTCCCAACCCCCTGCCTGCCTCTCTGCCTACTTGTGATCTTTCTGTCAAATAAATAAATAAAATCTTTTAAAAAACTATCTTTCATGGCAGATTACATGGTACATCCTATACAGTTCTAAGGATTTTATTTATTTATTTGGTGAGAGAGAGAGAGCAGGGACACACGTGTGCACAATGGGGGAGGGACGAAGAGAGAGGGAGAGAGAGACTCTCAAGCAGGCTCTGCCACGGATGTGAAGCCCTAGGTGGAGCCGGACCCAGGGCTCCATCTCATGACCCCAGGATCACGATCGAAGCCAAAATTGAGAGCGAGATGCCCAACCAACTGAGCCCCCGGCACGCTCTCCCCCATCCTATGCAGTTTTATAGCAAGTTTTAGAAGGATCATTCTTGGAGTCCAGTCGTGCCCAGAATGAAATCCCACCTTCCACGTGCACTTAGCAAGTGTGCCATCGGAGGAAGTATGTTGTCACTGCCTCATCTTTGCTCTCAAAATAACATTTAAATCATTCAACTTACTAGTGTCCTTGTCCCCCTCGAAGGACCTCTGAGGAAAAGTTATTGTTTAGTATTTATCTGAGTCTTTCCCTTAGAGGGTGAGGTCATCCTGCTGATGGTTTTGTAACTGGACGCCAGTGAGTGAAAGTGACAGGTTTGAAGCGTTTAGTGAGGCAAAGCGGTCAGCAGCCCAGGCTGGGAAACCGTAGCTCTTCGACTTGTTTTGTGTGACACTGGCATTCTGTCAGTATTCTAGCCAGGAGAACAGGGACAGAGGTCCCATTTCTAGAACTGAATTCTTTTGTGCCTCAGAGGTTAGAGTTGCCCAGTGCAATGTCCTGCATGTGTGGAATGAACAGGTCATTCTAAAGCATCGCTCTGTTCCAGGCAGACAGAACGAGTGGTATTTTGTTCAAACGAAGGTGCTGACTTCAGAAGTCTGGGAGTGAACGCCTAGGAATACAGGGAAGCTACCGCCGTCTGAGTGGCCCCGAGCTTTCTGCAGGTGTTTCTCCTTCTTCTCTCATGGTGTGCGGAACCAAAAAGCCAACAACACAATGAGTCACTGTCGCTAGCCTTTGCATGTTTTCCGGAGACTTCTGGGAATGCCGGACAGTGGGCAGTTCTGTACCGATCCAAGCTTGGATGGCGCAGTTTTCTCCGATGCTCCAAAACCTGCTTTGTTGAATTTCTAACATGTTCTGACACTGTGCTTGGTTATATACAGAAGTCCATAAGATCATCTCTGCCCTCCCAAAAGTCGCATTCTGGAGAGGAGAATGATCTACTCTTCCTGCATGTGTGTCCCCTTGACTGTGTGTGTGCACGTGGGTTCCTGTGTGTGCATGTACACATGTGTGTGCACATGTACGTGTGCGTGTGTGTATGGAGTGGGCTTTGGGAAGACTTCATGGACTGGAGGTGGGTCTTGGAGAATGACTGCCGGAGAGACTACGGGAGAGAGATTCCGCAAGCTGAAGGTCATCACAAGCCATAAAGAGGACGCCGTGGGAGGACGTTTGGGCAGCGTGACCCTGGGTCTCTCAGCGTCCGTGCATGGGGGAGGGCTGGAGGGTACGGCTGAGAGGCAGAGTGGGCCCGATCAGCTGTGTCAGGAGTAAGGTATACCTTCTATCACGGGCAAACAGTACTTGAGCCCCTGATGGGTGGAGCTACTCAGGGCCAGGGTCAAGGTTGGGTGAATTCAGAATGTGCCCCGAGGCAGAATCCGCTTTGGAGTAAGGTCCCTGTGCAACTAAGGGCAAAGGAAAACCATGCAAAGCAGAAAACAGGTACATTTTTCAAAGGCAGTTTTCCACGGACACTATGCCCTTCACCCATTTCCCTGTGACAGTGACCACGTTTCACTTACAATGAAGCCAGAGCACGTTCCCTGGGTGCTGACGTCAATGGGCTTTTTGCCTGAATAAGGACCTCCCAGAGGACCCTAAGGGACTGATTCTAATCTCCAGCACGTGGGCTGGCAGCATCCCTCCATGACCTGGACGGCCGGCAGCCACACGCGTCTGTGGAACGACGCTGCCCCTCTAGGGGACACACATATACCACAAACCCGGCACAGAAGGGGGACCCGTGCAGGAACATTTCAGAAATCTACGTGAGTGCCCAGACAGGGACGTGTTCGGATCCACGGATTGCCGTGGGAGAGTGACGGCGTGAGGTGCCCTGGTGAATGTGCTGAGCCGACAGGCACTGCAAGATTCAAAGCAGTGAAAAGCGAAACAAGACAAAGGCAGCCGTCAGTCATGCACCGGGAAACCGGAGCCGGCAGCGGGCCTCTCCCCTCGGGGGAGCTGCAGCCTCCACGTCATCCGTCATCCGGGGAAGGAGCCCTGCTCCCAGCTCGCTACCATAATGTGCTCCCTCTTTCTCTGATCTGTGCTAGAAACCCGTGAACGCGGGAACTCGGATAGCCTCACTCCACGGGATCTGAACCCCCGGCCCGGGACTTGCCCCAGGAAAGGTCAGACCCTGAAAATAAACAGATTGACGAGAACCCCCTGCAGAAATCTTCGGTAGCCCCTAAACGCCGGGAAGCCCACAGCCCCTCAGCGTGGCCACGTGACCTGAAATACTCCAGACAAATCCGAGGGAGTCTTTGAGAAGTCAAGGGCTTCCTTCACTGACGCACAAAACACCGGCTCCCTTTGGAGAGAGGAAGGCTGTGTTGGCCGGAAGGACCGGGCTGGCGGGTTGTTTGTGACCTTGCAGATCATTACTTCTGATCAGACAAACTGTATCCGCTCCGGGAGGGGCCCAGCGCGAGTTCGCAGTGTGGGCTACGGTCGTCCTGTCTTACACCCCACGCGGGGCTCTGCGGCTGGAATGTGGGGCTCATGGAGCTGTTGTCCTCGCTTCCTGCGGGCACGCCAGGCCCGGCAGGCGGGACAAAAGAAGTTACAGCAACACAGACGCTGATGTGATGCTCTTTTGGGACCACAGATACGAAATATTACACGTTTGAACGCCCGCAACCGTCCAATTTGCTGTTACTCCAAGATCATGCTGTACCTTGCTCTTTGCTCTGTAAATCTCGGGCTTAGGCCAAAAGCAATAAAATGTGATTTGACCTTCCATGGGAACACCCATTTCCCCGTTCTGCGCCGCCTGACCATCTCTCCGTCCGGCAGCCGCCCTCACTCCCTCGGGTGCCCTCTGCCTGACCCTTGCGCATGGCCACGGGATGGCGTGGGAACTGAGAAGCTGACTGGCGCCCATCCAGCCCATCTCTCCTTGTTTTCAAAGCCCTTGAATTTCTCTAAGAAGGAGTGTTGGCGGCTAGTTCCATCGCAGTGAGGGTGTGACTCCTCATGTCCCCAGATCAGATCACCCGAACAGATGGAGCCATCCGTTACAGGAGTCGTCAAGTCATGGCACACACAGCTTCTAGCATTTTCTCTCACACCCAAACACACTCTCACACGTGCCCCAAGGAGAGAGTAAACTCAGCTGCAGCACGGTCACGCACAGCACGATGTTGTCCCTCACAGAGAAATCCCGTATACGTTTGGGAACGGACTCAGCCAGCACTGTGGGTGTTGTTGGCTGTGGTCCTTGAGCAACGCCCACTGCCAAACGAACGGACGCACACAATGGTGACAGCTCTGGAGGGACCTGCTTTGCTCCTTCAGAGAATGGGGCAGTAGCATGGTGACCGGGAAAGAGTGGGAGAAGGAGCCCAGGGTCACCCGTGACCACTGTCAGCGAACCAACACCCACCATCGCTCAGTCCGAGGAGGGAGCGGGTGTGAGGGCGGGGTGACTTCAAGGAAAGCTGGCAGCAGAAACAATGGGGCGGAAACTTCCCTGAAACCCTGGTTTTCCTTGAATGGGCTCCTTTCCAAGAAGAGTTCACACAGAGTTTACACACCGGACGCTGTTTGTCGCAGCTAGGATCCCTCAGGGACGTCTGTCCTTCCGCGCCCCACCTGCAAATGCACCAACGTGGTGACTGTTGAGGAGGGAAGTGAAACCAATGGGATTGGATCGACAGCAAAAAAAACCCTGTGGATTAGGTTTTGTGAACAGGTTTCACAGAACAGGAAATACCCCTGTTTTCAATCTCTAGGAGAAGAGTCCGAGGTTAAATGGTTAAATAAATACACAAAGAGACGCAAAACCAAGCAGGTGCACGGAAACACCTCTCCTCATGGTGAGCTTGACCATCCCACACTTCGGGTCAAGGAAGAGGAACAGACACTCTGTAGAAAAGCACAGCCAGTTAACCCCGGCCCCGGCTGCAGTAATTCCATAGCCACATACATGATTGTAGTGTGTGTCCGCGGTTCCCTCGCTCTCTAGGTTAACCCGATTCTGTCTGTGCCTGTTAAATTCTTTCCTTTCAAAGGGCACCCCTTTCTACTGCAGACCCTGCTGTCCTTGTGACCACACGTCAAGGGCAAACCTCCGTCTCACAGCAGGTGGCCCCCTGCGTCCCAGTGTCCAGCACATCCCCAGCCCCACGATGGTGCCCCTGGGGACAGGACTCAGGGATTCTTGTGGACCTTTCAAAGGCAAAACCTTTTAAACCAGAAATGTTGCTTTTGACTTGGTTATGTTTCCTATAGTACTAGCATGGCACCAAATCCCGTGCAGGTCTTCAAAAAATACTTTTTGGGGTGGTACGACAAATTCCATGAATTCAAGGGATTGTTCAAATAATCTGATATGACACAATTGTATTACATCACATATAACCAACAGTAACGGGACCTTTAGCTGGAAAATGATTCATCTATCGCTTCTGGTTGTAATTCATCTGAAATATAAGATGGCTGTTATCATTTAGGATATAGGTAATTTTGATGAAAGGCAAGGTATAGAGTCTATTTTTTAAAAAGATTCCCTAACTTTAAAAATATGACAATTGCCTTTGCACAGTTACTATAATAACTAAAGCAGTCCTTTGCTGAAGGATGGAGGCTTCATTCAAAGATGGAAGATTTTTATTCATTTGGATTCACACTGAGATTGCTTCTGGTAACACAGGTAATGACAAGAGAGAAGGAAGAGCGGACAGGGCCAGGCCCCTCCAAGAACTTGGAGGTGAAGGAAGTGTTCCTGGTACACCATGCTAATAACATCAGTGGTGGAAACACATCGCAGGAAAAATCAGAGAGGGGCTGACATGCTGTAGTGGTTCCAGAAAAGCACATTCTAGCAACGCGCATGACTCTGCACAGAGAAGAAGGGGTAGAGTCGGAGAAGCGGAAGCATTTCTACCACCAGCAAAACGTCCCCAGCCGGGCAACAAGAGGACCTCAGGGATGTTAGTTTGGTCTGAATGAAACACCCTTCACTTGTTTCCGCTCGCCCTCATTCTGCGCTCCCCAAGCAGCCTTCTGATGACGTATTGGCTTTTGAGACGTCTCAGTATCAGGAAGGAGTTTTCCATGGGTCCCAGGCAGGAGTTTTCTGGCTCTTAGACAGGGCTTACTGCCATTATGAGTCAATGAATTAGTGCTCTAACAAGTACTTAAGTCTGATGTCCCGTAAGGTAACTGGTACAGTACAGTTTCTGACCCCACTCAGCTAGATCCAGGGATTGGAACTGGAGTCAAAGTCCCTGTCCCACTCCCACTACCCTGCATCCCATTCTAATGGTTCTCTTCGTCCTCAGGGTTGACATTCCTCCCTGTTCAAACTTCAAACTGCAGTTAAGTGAATACATTTTGCTAGGAGCCTCCTGTCAGCCAGGATAAAAAGGGAATCTTGGAGGGCTCTTAATTCTCATTATCTAATAACAGAATCCTCTGGGAACTAGTATGAAGGATATTAAAATCCTATCTTCATTTGCCATTTAGACTTTAGGGAGAAAAAGGCTTGTGAATAACAGTTTTATATGGTTTTATTCAAGGAAAAGCAGATTTTTCACAAGGGTTTTTCCAAGAGGACACATTCTTCTTAGACTTAACTCAGGGCTCTCCCTATCAGAGTAGGTGATTAAGAATTTACTGAAGTTTTTGGAAAATGTTAACCCTGTCATCCTCCCAGGGATGCTAGCATACAAAAGTCGTGATCTGAAAGCCAGCTGCTTCAAACTCAGAAAATATTTTCCCGTGGAAACAATAGTCTTAAAATTATGGGAACTCCTGGGGAAGTCCAGGGAATCCTCTTGGATCCTGAATGTGGCTGATGGGATGCTGATGGTAACCATGACCTAACATCAGGTTTGGGATCCCGGACCTGAGGCGGGTGCTGCAGCGGCTCCCCTAGCCCTGCCCTGGTCCCACTCCCGAGTGGGATTCGCTGAAGAACTAAGTCCCTGGGTGCTCACCCAACCCCTGCTCACTGAGGTCCCACGAGGGCTGAAGTGGGACTCAAAGGTCTTCCATGGTGTAGGAAGCTACCTTCTCTGAGCCTTAGAATTCACGTCTCAAAGTGTCGCAGGTGGACAGCTCCCTTGTAAACTACCAAACAACCAGTTTCAAGGAAATCCTGTTTAGGTCTGCAAAAAGTTGAATCACAAATGAAATTCTGAAATGGATTTCTTAGAGCCACCTTTACTGTATTTTTAGGGTTTCCTTTCTTTCTTTCATGAAGTCCTGGTTAGTCGTGGTCAATGATGCTCCTCTCTTCCCGGCTCATGGGCAACCTAGCTTTAATGTTTCCTAATTCTTCAAATGCGCGATCTTGCTTTCACCATGTTTGGGTTACAGTTCATTCAGATTTTAGTCCAATCTCTTGCCAGTCTGCTCTGTTCCCTTCTCCCACAAATATCTCCTCCTTGCCCATGCTAATCTTCCTTTAAAAATACCCTTTCCCTTACAATGGGGAGCAGCGGTGGAAATCGTCCACTTCTCTGCTGGCCCGTCAGGAGCCACTCAGCAAGTGTGGCCACCGGGAATGTGAGGACATTTGTATTGGTTTCACACTGGAATTCAGGTTGACACAGGAACTGAACTCTGTGTGCGTGGGTGTGAGTGTGTGCGTGCGTGCGCGCACATCTTCCTAGGCTCTTTCTCCCCTTGCGGCATCTGGACAGGAGTCAGGAGCTGCCTTTTCCTCTGATCAAGGCTGAACAGAAGGTGCTGATTTTGCTCTTGATCCTCCCACAGACGGGGAAAATCTGCCCTGGCTGTCAGATGTCACCGTTTGCTGCTGGTAGGGTTCTGTCGATCTGTGCTGCCCCAGGTTCAGAAGCAAAAACAGACAGACCATCCTGACCCCCATCTGCGCTGTCCACTGTCATCCAATCCCTTGTTCTGCACCGTGAAGCTCATGGACGCGTTCTGCCTCCGCTCCCCCTGCCCTTCTGCCCCGGGAACTCTCAGGCTCTCCTTCGGCTCCTGCACTGAAGGGCCCTTGTCAAGGTCGCCGGTCCCCACGGGATCCTCACCCCAACGTCCTGCCACCAGTTCTCCTGTGTGTTTGCCAGTCGGTGGCTTTCTCCTTGAGATACGTTCACCTCTTGGTTCCTGGGCCATTTTAACCCAGCATCCTCCTCCCCAGCCTCCTCCTCCCCCTAGGGGACCGATGCTGGCAGCGCCTCAGTCCCCGAACAGGCCCATTTCTCAGGGGTCCCCTGGCGGTGCTCCCTAGGGGGTCTCAAGCAGCACACAGATTTCGAATGCCACACCCGTCTATGATCCCAAAGTATCTGCGGCCGCACGTGTCCCCCGAGCACCACAACCACGCAGTCCACTGGCCCCTCCGTGGCTCTGGGGTAGTTACCTGGTTTCTCACTCTTAGTGTGTCCAAAACATAGTCCCTGTGTCCCCCACGCGCACGCCGCCTCTCCCCCGTCCTGCCCACCAGGACAAATGCACCCGGGACAGAAAACCAGATCCAAACACATCAGTCAACCGGGACTCTGCCTTCTCTCCCTCCTTGTACTTCCGTCCAGTCAACCAGCTAGACTCGCCAACGGTGTCTTCCAAAGGGGACCCCCCGCCACTTCCCCGTGCTCACGCTGCCCCCACGCCCCAGCCGTGCCACCCCCGTGCTCACGCTGCCCCCACGCCACCTGCCCACCTTCATTCAGGCTCCGCCTGCCCACCTGCTCCCGGTAGCTTCCTTCATGGAGACCCGGGGGTCTTCCTAATTACGGATGGATCATATCACTTCTGCTTCACATTCTCTCATGCTTCCCTAACACGTGGGGACCCAAGCCCGTGGCCTCCAAGGACCTTCTGACCCTGCTCCTCTCTGCCCCTGCGTCCTGCTCTCCCCCACGCTGCCCTGTCCTGCACGTTGGCCGCCTGGCCTTCGCGGCTCACACTTGCCTCCCCCTTCCCGAGCCTGCCCAGGAGCTCTTCCTCCTGGTCCTCACGGAAGAGCGATGCAGGCTGACATGTCACCGCTGAGGTCACGTGTGGTCTCCGAGAGGCCCCCACCGGCTTCGCTCTTCCCACACCCTTCACAGTGTGGATCCATCTGCACGGGCTCCCGTTCTAGCTCGCTCACTGTCCGTGCCCCGCGCACACGGAGTCCCGGAACCAAGAATCAAACTTGTGTCGGGCAGGGGCTACGGGTATTTACAGAAGAATGAACGGCCACGGCCACGTGAGCCACACTTGCAGCAAAATGGAGCTCTCCGCGGCCCGACGCAAAGTCCTTTTGGTTTTATAAATATACAAAACGAGCAGCTACGAAGTTATGAGTTCCATGTCACAAACACGCCTGACACACCAACTCGTCTCTTTTCAGCACAGCTACCAGCTTCTCTGCTTTAGAAACTCTGCTTTTGTATGGAAGGAACTTTGCCTCTGAGGTTCTAATCATCCCATTTTCTGAAAAAGTTCAAGTAAATTAGGAACTCTTTGCTGGACATTTTGTTCTGCCATAAAAACCATCAGATAAATGTATGTGAATGATTTTTGCGTTGAAAATGCCCGTGCTTGATAGTGATTAGGGGCGTTATTCTTCGTCGTAATATTAAAGTACTAATTGGGCAGCGGTATTAATCAAGAAGACGTCTGACTCAACTTCAAAAAATAAAAGAGGCTAAATAGAAAAAAAGAAGTGAAAGAAAAGCCATGCAGGTGTTCTAGAAAATTCAGTAAGCCTGCATTCCAGAGCACTAGCCTACACTGAGAACCCTCCTATCTTTTCCGTCCTGGACACTTTTTGTGGGCACTTTGTCGAGGAGCCCCCCGCCCGGGAGGAGGGTACAGAGGAAGGTGAGACGAGCCCGAGGGCTGGTGTGTCGCAGCGGGAACCCCGCGTACCTGCTGCGTGGCAGGACTCCCCTCTGCCTTCCGCTGGCTCATCGCTCATCTGCTCCCAGGAGTCCGCGCTGCTTCTCAGAGTCAGCAAGGCCGGTCCTCTGCTCCCACCTCTCAGTGTGAAGGGACAGCAGCCGGCTGGAAGGGACAGCAGGACAGGATGTTAATGTCGGCGACGCCTACACTACGATCAGGCGCAGGGCTCCACCTGGAAGGCTCCAGCCACAGATGGGGCGTGTGTGAGTCGGGTCTGATGGGACGAATGCCGTCGTGACGCACGAGGCTTGAGAACCACTGTTCTAGATCCATACCCCCAGGGGAGCAGCCTGGCGGGGAAAGCATGACGGAGCAGATCAACAGTGCCCTTCGCACCCGATTCCGGGGAACCACACCTTCCCGATACACGTCCCGCTCCGAGGCGCCCAGGGTGTGAATTCGCAGGACACTCAACTCCGTGAGGACCTTCCCAGGTATTTACCATAAATCAAGAGCGAGCTCGTTCCCTGAGGGAGGATCTGGAGCCTGCTGGGCTTTGATAGCGCTGACCAGGAGGGAAACAGATCCTCAGGGATGACAGAGGTTTACTTCAGAAATGAGTGGGGGGAGCCGTGGGGCTTAGCCAGCCCCTTTCCCCAAAGGTCAAGGAGGTTTGCTCTCGTTAAGGAGGGTGATGAGGCTGGCGACCCCTGGACACCAAGGGCTGAGGAGCAGGGGAGGCGCACAGGAGCACTGGCAGGGGTGCGGGACGGAGCGGAGGGTGGTTGAAGGGTCCGGTTGGAAGACAAAGGTCACCGAAACAAAGGAGACAGGAACCAAGGCCGACACTGGGGCTCTTCAGTGTTCAGTCCGGTCGTCCCTGGGCCACGCACAACAGGACAGAGAGGCGGGGGGAGGACGGGGCTCCCACGTGTGCTTGTGGGGGTGCAGCCCTGAGCTTGTGTCTGTGGGCCTCTGTCACTGTCCACACCTTCCACGCATGACTAGCAGAAGACAGACGAGGTCCCAGGTGTCTGGGACCTGACAGTGGACGGTAAGTCCTCTGGACGGGTTGTGGGAGGATGACTTCTGATAGGTAATCAATATCTTGGATTGACATGTCCCTCACCATTACGCAATATTCCCAGACAGCTTGACCGAAGTACAACCGACCCGGCGGCGGCTCCCGCCCAGGCAGATTCGACGTACGGACACACCGCGAAACCGTCGCCAGCACATTTGGAGTAATCATGGTTGTGCGGAAGCAAAAACACAAATACAGGAGCCAAAGGAGTTGGCTACCTCGTGTCTGTGCCTCCGCCTCCGACCTCTCTGCAGCCGGCACGAGCCCTGCCTCTCGGGCCCCTCACGACCCAGTCAAGAAGGCTCTAGGTGGAGGCACCCGAAGACTTCCTCCCCAGGCTACCCAACCTGCCGGGGGCTGCCGGCTGCAGCGCCACCCGTCAGCCCGGCCCGGCCACCGCGGGGGAGCCCTGGGCATGAAGACAGTCCCGGGCTCGCCGCTCCTGGGGGCCCCATCCCCTGCCCTCCTTTCGGACGGCAGGAGGCTCTGACAGCATCTGAGGCTAAAACACAGAGCCCGGGTATCTTCCTTAAACAAGAGGAGTAGATAGTGATGGAAAACCCACCACGAACGCTGCAGAGAGGGTGAGTTAAAGGTCGGTGGGAGGTGTGGCTCCCCGTGAAATCTGGGGAGGCTGGGGGGCAGCGATACCTCCGTCCTCGGGCCCACGAGCCTGAATAGTGGCCGGGTTTGGGGGTTCAGGCATTGACGGGTCTGTTGTCAGACCAGGGCAAACAGAAATTGAATTCCTTGAGAGAAACCCATTAACTCTCCCATGAATGAAATGGGCGTCTCTGAGACCGGCGGGACGCAGGCCCGCATCTGGAGCCAGGGACAGTTATCCTTCTGTGAACAAAGCCGTGGCTGTTTGTGAACCCACCTCATCCCCGGGGCACAAAAGAATGTGTGTGTGTGTTGTGTGTTGTGTGTGTATGAACACAAGAGGTTCTGCTCGGGGCCCCAGTAACTCCCCCAGGGAGCAACTTGGCAAGAAAAAGGTCCAAGACAGGCTGTTCTTCCCGTCCTGCAGATGGACCCAGAATGGAGAGTTCCGAGCAGGGCAGCTGGAGGAGAGCCGTGGCTCCTCGGGGAGGGACCGGCAGCCCAGGCAGGGAGTGGGAGTGGACGGTCGGAGCCGGGCGGCACCTCAGGGAGCCATGGTACTCGGAGCCGCCCGCCCTCGTGGGGTTTCTGGGACTGGGCCCTTACGTGTGCGCAGAACCGGCCAGGTTTGGAGGCATACGGATTACTAAAGGTTGTGAGATAAGCAACAGTGTTTTTATGCAGATGGAAATCAGGATTTAAAAGTTTCAAATAAGATTAAAAACATTCATCCTGGAACCACACTCTGCCCCTGCTCTCAAAATCAGACAACAGGGGTGCATCATCTAAATTCGATCTAGATTTCCCCCAAATCAGCCATTCAGCAAATTCCAGGAATGCTGTGTTTTGGGACACTGAAAGGGCCGAGTTTCCCTGAAGGAGAAGGAACCTGTAGGACAGTTGTAGGTAAGTGTGAAAGGGAGAAGCAAGGGTGGGAGGAACACTGGAGAGAGGACGCACACACCCGTGCACATGCACACACCTGTGCACACGCACACACCAGTGCACACGCGCACACCCGTGCACATGCATGCACAGGTGCACACACCCATGCACACGCACACACAGCCACACGCACAGGTGCACACACCCGTGCACACGCACACACAGCCGCACGCACAGGTGCGCGCACATGCCCCACATAACACAGGCTAAGCCTCTCTCAGTGTGCAAGGGGCTGGGTGGCACGGGAGACGAGCCCGATGAATCAAGGCCCAGGGAAAAAGGCAGCCAATAAACCAGCCCGGCAGAACGTGAGGATGATGCAGCCCTTCTCAGCCGTGGGGAGCCGCCTTCCTCTCCCCGGCCAGGCACTGTGTCTGGGAAGCTGGGGGGCTCCACTGGAATCTCTCCACCTTCCATGTCTCCCAGCAGAGCTCCACAAGTTACCATGGCACGGAGCTTTCTCCCTGAGCCGCATCCCATTCGACCAGAGCAGGAAGCTCCCCCACCTTCTGTCCCGGGGGCTGGGACTGAACGTGACATTAAATGCAGGCTCCTTTACGCCGGGAGTCCTCCCCCCCAGAGCCTGGACCACGCAGCGGCATCACACGCTGAGGACAAACAATGGGAACAGAAGCCTCACAGAGAGACCACGGAGCCATTCTCTCACCAGACTCAGGCAGCCCGACGAGAGCCCTGCATCCCTGCGGAGTTCTATACACACCAAGACTCAGGGATTCTTTGGAAGGCTTGGGGCCACAACTGAGAAATCCACAGATTACTTACAACTGATTGCGTTTGTGAAATTCCCGGTAGGGATTCCTCTCTATAGCAGCTCCTTCCTTTTCTTTAATTCTCTGAATCTGCTCTTGGTATTGCACGGCAAGGCTGTGAGGAAGCTTCAGGATGCGGCACAAGCCCCCCGGAGACCCAGGGACCTGGGTTCTGAGGTGGAGTGAGCACCTGACCTTGTACAAGGAAGACGGTGGCAAAACTATGGTTTGCTACAAGCATGTTTCAGACCCTCAGGCCCGAGATCAAGATAGTGGGCTTGGAGGCAGCAGGCTGGGGACCTGTGCGAATAGCTGTGAGGAAGGGCCAGCCCGTCTAAGAGGAGTGGACGGGACACGGTGACACTCCCAGGGGGACAGACGCAGAGCAGAGGAGCCTGGACGGTGGCCCGGTACAGAGCACGCACAAGAGGTTCCGATCCCGGGAGCAGGAGCGGATGGTGGACTCACATTCACGGACAAGACCACCCAGGACTCGGAGCCTGACCACGGTGGGAGGGAGTGCTGGAGGGAGTCAGAGTAGTAAGCCCCCGGGAAGGATGGGACAGTGACTTTCCTTTGCATTTTGGAAAAACAGAGAGCTAGGTGAAGACAAGAGGATTGTGTCCTGAAGAAGAACGAGAGAGAGGACGCGTTCAAGATGGTTGTGAGTGTCTGAGTGAAATGAGTCTCTGTGAACCAAAGTCCTTTTCATGACTACGCTTCACTTGATTTTTTTAAAAATTGTGCCAAGCATGCAAAACATAACATTTGCCATTTCAACCATCTTAAAGGGTTTGTTTCTATGGTGTTCAGCACATTGGCCTCATTGTGCAGACATCATCGCCGTTCATCTCCAAAACGCTTTTCATCTTCTCACACTGAACCTCTGTGGCCGTGAAACCCTGACCCCCGGATGTCCCCTCCCCGGCCTGTGGACGCCGCTGTTCCACCTCCCGCTTCTACGGGTTTGCCCACTGCAGGAATTTCAAATAAATGGAATCACGCTTTACTCCATTGTCCTTCTGTGACCGGCTTCTTTCACGAACAAAATGTCCAGGCTGCATCCATGTTAGGGCAGGGACCAGACTCTCCTTCCTTTGCGAGTCTGAGTACGATGCCTTTGTCCGGAGAGACCCCAACTTGTTTATCCATCTGTCGGTGGACCCTTGGGTTGCTCCCACCTTTGGCTATGGCGATTAACACAGCTGTGAAAACGCGTGTGCGACGGCCTCTCCCAGCTTCCGCGTCACATCTTTTGGACGTCTGTTCCAAAGTGGAATTGCTGGGTGGATGGTAATCCCAAATCCCATGTTTAAGTTTTTGGGAAGCTTCCACACGGTCTTCTGCAACCGCTACATCACTCTACATCCCCACCAGCAATGCACGGCATTCTGATTTTTCCATAGCTCATCAACACTGGTTATTTATTTCTTCTTCTTAAAAAAATGATAACCATCCCAATGGGTGTGGCGTGGTACCTCAGTGTGGTTTTGCTTTGCTCTTCCCAAACACTTCGTGATTGTTGGGCCTCTTTTTACGTGCTCGTTGAACACGATTGGCAAATATTCTCTCCCATTCCACGAGTTCCCTTTTCACTCTGCTAATTGTGTCCTTTGATGCATACACATTTTTCATTTTGTTGAAGGCCAGTGTATCTCTTCGTTCTTTTGTTGCCTGTGAGTTAGGTGTTATGTCCAAGAAATTCTCAGCAGATACAGGTCATTACAGGTCATAAAGCTTTCCTCTGACATTTTCTCCTAGGAGCTTTATAGTTTTAGCTCTTACATTTAGGCTTTTGGTCAACTTTGGTTAATTCTTTTAAAGTGGTGAAACATAGCATGGATTTACTTGTTATTCCTGCACGGGGATGTGCTCATCTCCTCTGTATAGTTGCGATTTTAGTACACATCCTGCCAAAGCAAGTGCTAAAACACGGTCTTTGGGAAAAAAAACATATTGCCATAAGCACATGAAAATAAAACTGTTCACGCTACATTTATGACGACTGTTCTCAGCTCCTAACTAGGGCACTCATCTCCTTGTCCTGGATCTACCAGATGTGCCAGCGGCTACAACTTAGGCACTTGTCTGCTGCCTGTGTGCCCCGTGAAGCTTTCCTTACGGTTCCGACCCCGACTCTCACACAGCTCTCTCCGCGGGGGCCAATGTCTCTCCCACTCTCGGTGCCAAGCCAGTGGGAGCCCAGCAAGATTTTTAGGTCCTCTTGTGAATTTTTCACCCTCTGCAGATGGATGCTGTGATGTGGACGTATTATGAAGGGTTTGGATATAGATTTAAAACAGGGGGGATCGGTTTGAAAACCTGCACATGGAGATTCTAGATGCCCAGATACCTTCTCCCACCCCCAGAAGAAACAAAGTGTTCATTCTTTGCAGAAACGAAGCCAGGGAGCCTCTGGGCTTAGACACACTGCGGAGAGGAGAGATGAGGCTGCACTAGCGGAAACAGCATGAGAATCCGCAGATCAGATTTCGAGGTGTCCCTAACAGTGCTCCCACCCCTTCCTCCCGTCCTGCTCCCAGAGCACCTGCTTCTAGGCATACAGCCTGCCCCACCCCTGCCTCTGACAAGAAATAGGAGGTCTCTACCCTGGAAAGACTGAACTCTACCAAAGAAAAGACCTACAGGTACTGACATTTGAGGTGTGGGAGGGAATCTCCTCCTGCAATCACACTCTATCAAGTTCAGCCAGCAACAATTCCCGACCAGAGAACTTTCCAAGGCCTTCCCCAGCTTCCAACTTGCTTTCTCATCCCTCACACTTAAATGAGAAAGGGTGGCAAACAGTGTATGAATATACTGGAGGAAGGCTTCCAACATGGAAAGCAGGCTAAAATAATCGAGTTAAAAGAACCTGGGACAGGGACATCTGGGTGGCTCAGTCAGTTAAGCATCTGCCTTTAACTCAGGTCATGACCACACGGTGCTGGGATGGAGCCCCGTATCAGGCTCCCTGCTCAGCGGGGAGTCTGCATCTCCCTCTCCCTCTCCTCTGTGCTCTCTCTCCCCTCTCAAATAAGTAAATAAATAAATAAATACTTTAAAAAAATTTAAAAAAAGAACCTGGGCTAGAGACCATACAGGAAGGGAAAATGTTCTTAACATTGTAGTAGTCTCAGAAAGAGGAGAAAAGATTTTGTATTCATGGTAAAAAGAATGCTATAAAAGGAACAACTGGAGAACAGTATAGAGTTTATGGGAATTAAAATAAAATATTAAAAACTACAAAGGTCAATGAGGACTTTGTATAATAAAATTGAAAAAAAACATCTCCCAAAAGTAGAACAAAAATACAAATACATCAACAGGAGAGAAGAGATAAGAAAATACAAGGATTAATTTAGCACAGAATAAAAAATTTCTTATCTGAGGATAAGAAATTATCAAAGAAATAATACAGAAAAATAACCCAGAACTGAAACATATTATAAGTCTGCATGCTGAGGAACACACCATGTCTGAGACAACAAATTTAAAGAGACCTTGGCACATTACTATGAAATGTGTTATCAGTGAGATCCAGAAAAGAGCCCCAGAGTTCCCAGAGAAGAAAAGAGGCCACAAACAAAGCAGAGATTAGAAGAGAGCTTCATCAGACACTAGAAGATAGCAGACCATAGTGTCCAAAATTCAGATGAAAAATGATTTTCAACCTAAAATTCTGTACTCATTGCAAATATTTTGGAGGGAGGAACAAATACATTTTTAGACATATGCGATCTCAAGACATGGACCTCCCAGGTGCCCTTTGTCAGGAAGCTACTAGGGTGTGCTCTGCTGAAATGAAGGAATAAACGAGGGAAAAGTGAAGCATGAGACAGTGGGGCTGTGAAGGGACATCCCAGAAGGACAGTGACAGGACCCAGGACATCAAGCCCACAACAGGTGCAGCCCGTCCAGGAAGAGCGGAGCTGGGCATAGTGGGACAGGGCACTCAGATGGACAAGACATGGGCAGAGCTGAAAGACTGCTTTCAAACACATTTTGAATACATTTGGAAACTGTGCTGTCAGCTCTGTGACTGATCTTTCAGGGCATCTGGTGCAAAAATGTAAGAACAGCCAGAAAACGAAGGTACAACTAAGGTATAAGCACATGACAAAACAAAGCTAATGTTAATTTCAGGGAAAATAAAAGTTGTACAAGAGGGGAAAAAAATGGAATCCAGATACCCTATTTGGCTCAGGACCAAATAACACAAATGACAGTTTCCCCCCAATAACCGTGATGGCAACACGCTGATCTGGCAGGTCATGCAGAGCATGTGTATGGGAGCCAGTGACTGTTAGCATCAGCCCCCAGCTCAGTAACAGGAACTCAGGGGATGACGTCTATAAACCAAAGAAATCATCAAGAAATGGCAGTATATTATTTAGTAATGGGGAAATAAATTGCTAACAAGCAGAAACAAGAGATTTGGAAATGGTTGTTTCTTGGAAGCAAGGCATTTTGTTCTAAGTGTTTCAGTTTTGTTTGATTTTTTAAAAAATGATAGTATATAGTTTGGGGGTGATTTTCTCACTTATCTCTTATCTCTTCTCAGAATTTCAATGTGTACACATTCAGGGTTCCTGCTAAGTTATTAAATCTCCAATGTGTATGGTCGGAAAAGATGCCCCTTTAAGGCAGAACACAGAGCAGAATAGGGAGGATTTCAGCCCCATCTACCACCTTACCAGGGGCACCTTACAAAAACAAACTGGAAGCCCCACCAGCCCTGCTCTAAAGGAGTACGCACGGCTATAAAAACAGTGTTAAAAAAAACAACATGGCATAAAAAATGGGACCAAAAAAAGCCCCTACCTGAAATTCTCCTAAAACCAAGCCTCGTAACCTAAATGTCCTGTTATTTCCAAACTTCTTGTTTGGGTGAATGCCAACGATAAACAATACACAGGGACTGAAATTAACACCAGTCAACCTAACACACTGAGAAGTGCTCTTAAATAACGTGGGATTTGGCTGACCTCGCTGAACAGTCATCCTCACGAAGGAAGGCCTAGACAGGCATTTTGGGTGGTTTTTAGCTCATTGAACTAAGGATGGGATGTGACTGGTAAGAGGTCAGGCATTGTTGGGGACAAGTAAAATGCAAGTCAAGTCTCAAGAATCGAAGACAGTCCCACCCCCACCTGCTCTGGCTGGGCCAGTTACGCAGTAGTGTTCTCAGTGCCAGGTCTGGGGAGGTCACTGACGGTGCTCATGCATTGTCTCGAAAAGGGCAAAGGAACCACATGGATCATAGGTATGGTCGTCTGTAAATAGTGTCAGAAATTAAGAATGTCATACGAAACAGTAATATCTTCGATTTTTTTCAAAGTAGAGGGTTAAAAAGAGTGAAATGGATAGAGACTCACCGGATGGAAAGAAGGACTCTCAAAGTCCAATCGTGCTATTTAGAGATAAAATGTGTGTTGCCTTGCATGGTTGGGATGAGAACCAGCCCCCCATGGGGTGGCCCAGGAGGGCCAGGTTGAAGGGCTCTCTCGCTCTGGCCGAGACCAGCTTCCAGTGTTTCTGACTTTGTGCCTTTCATCACTTCCCCTCAACATTGAGCCAAGAAAGAACATTTCAAAAAAAAATTGATTTGGGTGTTTGGTGAGGAATGATTTCATCCCCAATCCAATCATTACTTCTTAACTTGAAAACACTCTTTATTCACTTCAAGGTAAATGACACTTGGGGTATGAATGAAGACCCAGGAGAGCTTCCTCAGAAGAATGCTGGGCTTGAACTGCCCAAGCACCAGGAGAGAGAGCCCATTGTCACCCAGCCTTCCTGTCCGCCCTCTAAGTGCCACTTACAGACTCTGACATCATAAGTGCTTCCAGATTCCATCAGTGGTCCACAATGAATTAAAAAGCAATGGAATCCAGAAGCTTTTTCTGGTAAGCAGTTCCTTTGTAGGAAAAGTAAACAGAACGAGGATATTCCCTGACTTACCCTGTGACAATCATTCACATCAGAGAGAGCTCTCTGTGCCTTTGCGTCCGGCAAGCACAGACCTACTGGTTTGCACACATCGCCCGTCCTGCGTTGTTGTGCTCTCTTCTTTTTAATTAACTCATTGATTATAATGTTTTAAATGGTATAAAGTGAAGACAGCCTATACAAAAGAAGCCAATAGGTAAATGAAGGGAAACTAAATTTCTAATTAAACTCCCAAAGCTGCTGAAAATGTCCTCAGAGCACTGCTTCCTACAGCCTTACCTCAGCTCATTATAAATCCTTGGGGCTGAAATGATACATTTTGTGAATTTTCACTATTTTCTAGACCTAAGGGTTCCAAAGTAATTTCTTCGATGGGCACTAAACCACAAATTTGTAAATGTTAATCAGATACATTTTTTCCAAATTTTTCAAATGGTTCAGAATCCTTTACAGGATGTCAGATAATTTCACCTGATTAGTCTCATCCTGACATTATTTTTTAGGACATGCCATTTTTTAGGCATGTCCAGTGCTGCCATATGAAGCAAACACAATGGGTTTCCTTTGCTTCATTCGCCATTATTAGTGGAAACCAGAAGGTGCTCCCTCTAATCTAATGCTGCCCTGTTTGCTCCTAACTATGACACTGGTGTTCTTACCAACTCATATTCATCCCAGAACAATACCAGGCAAGGGAAGACCCTTGTGAAGCCCACTATATTTCTACTCCTTTTCTAGTGAGCCCCTCGAGAACTCGGCTCCAACGGCAGCCACACGTCTGTGGGTCCCACACACGGTCTCTTGACCTTGTGAATCCCTGCATGGAACCTGTTCCAAAACAAACAAATACATTTTTTTCTTGCATTTGGAAGCTGACTTTGAACTGCATTTTTGTTTGAATTCAACATAATTCCTCTTGATTCAATATAACGCAAGTGTGAACCCAGGCTGATTAGAGAACACGCCCTCTCCTCTAGAGAATAAAGCGAATGATTAGACCTCACCCCCAGACCTCCAGTCGCCCCCAGTCCAGCCGGAGCATGAGAGCAGCACACAGTTGACCACGTCTAAGCCAACGGCGAGAGCCAGGGTCTGGGTCCCAGGCAGCCAGCCCCGGTTCAGAGGAGGTGAGCGCCCCGCCGAGGCCGTGGGGCTCTGGCCTGGGTCTCAGTTGCAATTCTGGGGTCTCCTCCAGAGAACCCCCAGTTACGTGCCGTGTCTCCTGGGCCCACTTCTGCCCTTGCCTGCCCCCTCACTGGTTTTCTCAGGAGACACGGAGGGTGCTTGCTACCTGGTGTACAGAGAGCTCTGAGTCCTTCAAATTTAACATGTGACCACGCCCACAAAAATAGGGAGGTTTCGTTGTCATTTTTCACGTGCACTTGCTCGTACCCAGGGCAGGGACCTGACCCTGCGCCACAGGCCAGGGCAGAAAGCAGTCGCGGGATGCCAGCTCCTCTCCGTCCCCCTCCGAAGCCCCGTGGGGCTGAGTGGAGAGCATATTTTGCTGAAGTTGCTAACAACCCTGTAATTTAATTCCATACTTTAGAAACACTGGAGAGATGAGTAACCCTTCACCCCTTCCCGAGAAGTAAGGTAGGACATGAATCTTAACTATCTCGTTTTAGGCTTTGTTTACAACATAAATGCTGTTTCGGATTAGCTCCCTCCGATTGGCTCCTTAAACATTCTGAAGCCAATTTCGAGGGTGTGGGAACAACCAAGGAATAAAATAAAGATTTGATTATTTCTTTATTTTCCCTTGGAGGTCAGTCTATGAATTTTATTCAAATAATAAAATCTCTCTGTGAGATGCTGAAAAAAAAAAAGAAAGAAAGAAAGAAAAGAAAAAAGAACTTTTTTCCCCCGAGGACTGCATGCCATGAATTATGTAAGCGATGCCGGACGGAGAGCCGTTCGGGCTTCCCAGCACGCGCCGCAGGCTTCCAGTCCAAGCCCGGCACCCATCTACATCGAGATGACAGCGCTGGGGAGTGCTCGTCAGTAAGCCACGAGGAAGGGACCTTCATCCTTACGCGACAGGGCTTCCGCCGGGAAGAGGAGGAGCGTATGGGAAGCTGCCCTAGACTCACGAGGCAAAACTGGGAACTTGATTTAAAATCGCAAGATTACAACAACGCAATAAAGATCACCTCGTGTCATCTCCCGGGAGCTCCGAATTCACCTCGGCAACATGAGGTCCTAGCGTCGTTCCTGAGATGGCGCGTCACCCACAGGAAAGGGGGCAGGGGAAGGCGAGGGGACAGGCGATGCACGACCGTGACCACCCCTGCGACCACCCGCCCCACCGCGGGGGAGTCGCAGCAGACAGCGAGACGCGGCAGAAGAGCAGCGAAGGTTCGGGCTTGCCGTCCGCCGTGGCCCGTCCGAAATGAGAGGGGCTCCTCTCTGATGTCCCTGGGAGACCGGCGGAGTCCCAGCCTTGGCACACACCAAGTGCAATGTCAATGCTGGTTTTATCACGCCCAGCCCGTCCCCTTTGTTCTTTTAAGGTGCGTTTATAGGGGTGATTCCCAGAAGTTTGCTTGAGTTCCCGCCCATGAAGCTGACTCGCGCTCCTGTCTCGGGCACAGGGCGGTGGGCTGTTGGGGCTGTTGGGGCTGTTGGGGCGACAGCGCGCGCTGCATCGGGCCATCTTTCCCACCAAAGCAGATGTGGGTTCACTCCCCAGGGATGCAAAGGGCCAAGCCGTGGGGGGCTGTTCATGAAGGAGAATTTCCTCGTAACAAGTAATTTTCCGAATTCGTGAGACTTGCGCGGTCCGATGTGAGGACCAGTTAGTGTTCCTGGAAGCACGTGGCTGTTTCTCGGCTCTCATTCTTTGTAAAGTGGTCATTGCTTTTTGGACTCACTAGAAAAATCAACCATTTTCACTTTCCACTTCTCCGTTCTTGCTGCCGTGTGACCCAAGGCCTCCCCCGCACACACAGGCTTCCGTCCCCCTGGGCCCCCCGGACACATGCCGCAGGAGCGAGTCAGACCAGACGATCCACCTTCTTCGGACGCGTCCACTCACTGCTGACGGAATGTGGTCTTAGAAGCGCGGCTCCGTGTCTCCTGGGCTGAATACAGAGAAGTCTGCCACATGCACATCGCCGAGCACGTGCAAGGAGCGTGAGGAGCGCCAAGGAGCCCGACCGTTTATAGGAGAGGTTTCCGGGGTTTCTAAGAGCAGGGACCACTCATCTCAGCAGAACGGTCACACTCTGTGACACCCCAGCTCTTGCAGGAAGAGAGGGACAAAGAACACAGGGCCTGCAGCCATTCCCTGTTCTCTGAAGCAATCACAGACACAAATGGAGAAACATGTGAAGGAACTGTAAAACACTATCATGTCAGGAAAAATGAACATTTTTATCCTGGGGAAGAGAATTATCCTCCACACCTAGAAATCTTCAAAATGTTGTATTAGTAATAAGCTTAGCGGGTCTTGTAAGTGAGCAAAACCAGGGACTACTCAGATGACGTGATCCAAGCATGTCAGCAAATCCTCCAAGGGATGAACGGGGCCGGACTCCGAGGGGGGAGAGCGTGGGAGGAGGGTTGCCAACAGCCAGGGCTTCCAACTTAGACCGAGATCTGGGCCAGTAACGTTGCTGGCTGCTTTGCAGGAGCGGGGCGGTGGGGGTCCTCTGGTCAGACCCCCCCACCCGCTGGGTGTAGAGGAGCACAGGAAGTCCTACCGAGCGCAGCTTACGGTGCAGTATTTTACAAGAAGAGCTGCCGACTAAGGGCAAACAAGCTGACATTTCCCTTTGGGGAAGAAATTCTCCACTTCACTTGTGATCCAACTGGAGATTACAGAGAAGCCCAAATGTGTTCCACACCAACAAAACAAAACAAAAATAACCCCAAGGGCGGATGGGCCTGTCTGGGAGAATGGAATAATGCATCGTTGTGTGGACGGGTGGTCCACAGGGAGGGAACGTCTGGAGGCATTTCTGCCCTTCCCACCACCGCTTCCCCTCCTGGACCCCCGGCCTTGGGGCAGACAGAATCCGGGCTGTGCCCTGCCCTCGGTGGGGGCATTTCCCCAGCTGCGATGACTTCACGCCGGACCCCACCACGGAGGAGCTGAGGCTGACTTCACACAGAGCCCAGGCTGCACGAGCTCGGTGACTAACACAGAGGGCAGTTCTTGGGAACTGATGCGACTTTCCTTCTCAGGCTCACACAGGGCAGGCGTAGCCAAATTTTGCTGAATCTTGTGTCGTGACTTACTCAGAGGCCTTCAGCAGAAGTCAGCGTGCAGAGCTCGTCAGAGAAACCAAACCACCACCTAGTGACTCACGTGGAACCCATGCGAGGAAGGCCACGGGCCTTTCCAGGAGCCCAGGGATTGTCTTTTTTTCTTTAAGAGACAATTCTAGCTGCTTATTTTCTCTTCCAACCTGTCCCTGCAAGGGTTCCGGGTCTGGGGCGGCAGGAAGCTGACCCCGAACGGACAGACGCCCACAGGAGTGCCCCATGAGCGGGCCGGCTCCCTGCCTGTGCTCCTCAGGCTGAGTCCACGGTGCTACATTCAAGAATCCAAAATGTCTATGGAAACTGCAGAAGCGTTAGGAGGAAGGTGGTCAGAAGATCAAAAATTACAAAAGAAATGAATAAATCATATGCTTTCTTGTCCAGGCACTGGATTCACTGCCAAGAAAAGTCCTACTATGTTTGTTT
Source organism: Mustela nivalis (assembly GCF_964662115.1). Taxonomy (NCBI): domain Eukaryota; kingdom Metazoa; phylum Chordata; class Mammalia; order Carnivora; family Mustelidae; genus Mustela; species Mustela nivalis. The sequence continues at coordinate 3,221,845 of NC_139024.1, read as the reverse complement.
AGATAATGAAACATAGTTTGAAGAATCATGTTTCTAGAGAAAAATGAAGACTTTTTTATTTATTTTTTTCTTTTTTTTGGTCCGGCTGCTTTTCATTTTATGCTGCTGAAAAGACCCAAATTCAAAGCTGCTTTGTGAGTCTGCAAAAACGAAGAAGAGAAAGGGCTTTTAAGGTTTTTTCTGTGACAGACAACTCAGTCTTGGTCTTTAGCAGTCAACTAGTCAAGAATCCAACAGTGCAAGGGACACGTCCCCCCGCCCAACACGCGTCCACTCTGTGCGACAGTGAGGATGCGGGGCGGACCGCAGGCATTCCGCGTGCCCGTGGTTTCTCCTCATGCCCGGCGCTCGCAGGACGTGTGCCCCCTGGCAGAGCCTCGGAAGGCCTGCCCAGCCGCTGGGGCTTCTCCGGGTGCGTCCCCGCCAGAACCGAACCTGCACTCTCCTCCGGTCGTCTGCTCGTCTCTGCACCCTCCCAGCAGCTTCCGGTGCGAAACCAGAAATGCGCAGGTCTTAACGACGTGGGAGAGGGGGACACCGAGGTAGGTCATTTCCTAAGACTGCAGCCACCCCTCCCTCCGGGAGCGACACGTGGGGGCCTGGCCCTGGTCCAAAACACAGATCGGCTTTTCTGCTTCTCCTTGGAGCTTGCCAGAAATAATGCACATTTTGAGAAATGGGATGGTTCGAAGACACAGGATCTGTTTGCTGTTCCAACACGCCGGTTTTCACCATGCACAACCTGCCCCCTCCACCCCCCGAGACGGTACTGGGATCATGTCTGGGAGCACTGAAGGGTTGGGACATTGCAGTGATACCATTGAAAGCCACCCCCATGTAGGTGGGATACATGAGGTCATGAAGGAGCCCGAATGACACGGCAGGGGTGGCGGTCTTGGCGTCAGGCGGACTAGGCGCCACGTCCACAGCCACTGACGTCCTCATAGGAAATTTAAACCCCTTCTTGTGCCAAAGAGAACCATCTCTAGGCCAGGCCATGAGTGAGCCCGAGTCCTTCGTGTTTTCAGACTCTGCTTTCTTTATTAGCTAATTTATATTATGTAAGAGTTATAGACGGTTCATGTAAAAGAAAGAATTGTCATTTGGGATGAAGCTGATTAGGGAGAGATTAGGAAAAAATGGATCTATTTAAAGCAATAACAATTCAGTTTCAGTGAAATTCAATTATCAGCCTTCTTCAGATGGAAAATCCCCAAAATATACCAGAGATATTTTCATCCTGATTTTATTCTCTTAACTTAAAGACATGAGAAAAGAAAAACATCAGAATATTTGGATGAATTACTTGATGTAATCTCAGATATGGAGAGTTGGAAATCTATCCTGAAAAAGGATCAACTCAGAAGTCATTTAAAGATACATGAAGATAATAAAATAATAAACGACCACCTGGTGGGCGGAAGTAACAGTTACTTGGGCGCTCACACAGGTGGTCGGGGGCCTAACTGCACGGATCCAAAGTCCCTGTGGACCACAGGATTAACAAACCGTTAACTGAGAGGTTTTAAAATCATATCTCAGCAAGGCCTATAGTAGTGATATTAGTAGTGACTGCTTTAAAAAGGTGAGCCTTGGGGTGCCTGGGTGGCTCAGTCAGTTAAGCATCTGCCTTCAGCTCAGGTCATGATCCCAGAGTCCGGGGATCGAAGCCTGCTTCTCCCTCTTCCTCTGCCTCTCCCCCTGCTCGTGCTCTCTTGCTCTTGAATAAATAAATAAAATCTTCAAAAAGAAAAGGTGAGCCTTTTAAAACAATTATAAAGGTTGGAACCCTCTTTTGTCTTCTCAAATAACCATACCTGCTGTGAACCGATTAGACAAAAAAAGAAGAAAGGAAAAAAAAATGCCCAGCTTACTTTAAAGGGCAAACGAGCCTAGCTTCAGAGTTCTGGGTAAAACCACACGCCAGGAGATGGGGGCACATTTCTGTTGTATTAGAAGAATGATCTATGCAGCCAAACTGTCTTTTGAAGGCAACTAGTCTCAATCTCTCTCTCTCTCTCTGTGCATGACTAATATACATTAGCTTTATAAATAGGTAAATATATGAAAGTCATATACGTATGCATGTTTTCAATCAACGTGCCACCTGTATGTATTTCTTGAAAAAAAAATTACTACAAGATGCATTCCAATAATGAGATGACAAAAAAAAAAAAAAAAGCAAGTCCACCCAGAAATCAAGATGGGCAAAAAAACAAACCAAAACAAAACAGGCAGGAAATCCTGAGAGGAGTGAACAGAGGCGCACAGGGAAGGAAGGCGGCGGGTGAGTTTCTGAGGCAGCGGCACCAGGAATCCAGCTCCCCAGGCGAGAGTGTGTGACGGCGACTTGCGAAGGCAAGTGCGGCCGGCGGGGGATTTGCAGAGAAGGTCGCCCGGGGTTGGCATCAGTAACTGTGGGCGGGAAAATGACCCCGTCGCCCTCACTGTATAACCTGATGAAAAGGAAACCCAGCGGTCACCTGAAGCCAGTAACGGCTGACCACGAAGCCTGTCTCGTGGGATCCGTACTGAGTGTCTCCCGGTTCGTTCTTCGGAGTCTGTTAAGCTTTATTGATCCAGGAAATACTGCGGAGCCCCGAAGAGCCCACTCTCCGCGCAGAACTTCCAGCTTGAACCCTGGCTCTGCCCCGATCATGGTGTGGTCGTGGGCGACTTCCCCAACCTTCCTGTGCCTCGGGTTCCCCATGCACCACGGAGGAGCCACGCGGCGTCCCGGCGAGGGCAGACATGCACGCCAGCAGCGCGGCTGCTACACAGGATGTGCTCAAGAAGACACGGTGTCCGTTCTTCACGGAAAGGGAGAGAACACAGAAAACTCAGTGTTTTATAGGAAGTTTCTACCCGGCATCAGAAGTCCGGGTAGTAATAGCCAGGAGGGACATTTCTGTGTTTTTGGCAAAACCGCGACTGAAGACGTGACCGTGGCTTTTAGATCTCTTCATGTGAAGCTTACAAAATGACCGGGCCTGGCTGGGGTTCTGGCTCGGAACATCGGGTTCTCCCTCCACGAAACCCCAGTGCCCGCGCGCAGGAAGCACCACAGAGTACATACCCTTCCACTTTGGATGGAGGAACTCCTCCCGTGCTCTTGTTTGCGGCGGGCATCCGGGGACGTGGAGGTGCAGTTTACTCTGCTGAAACGACCCGCCGCGGCTCTCTGGCGAGAACTCGCGCGCCTCTGCTGCTTCATGCGTCCCCACCATGCTCGACTGTACCGGTCCTTCACAGTTGGAGCCAACCCAAAATGACACTCTGGCCGTCTTTCATATTTTGACAACCCCCCCCCCTTTTACGGGAGAGCACGCATAAGGGCTGAGAGTGTGAGGAGGGGCAGAGGTAGGGGGAGAGAGAGAATCTCAACAGACTCTGCACCCACCACAGAGCCAGACCCAGGGCTTGATCTCCCGACCCTGAGATTAGGACCTGAGCTGAAATTGAAAGTCAGACACTCGACTGGCTGAGCCCCTCAGGGGCCCCTTGACAGCTCTCCAAGGAGTCTGCTGGTACCTGGGCTCTTAGGTCCTTGGTTCCCACTGACAGTGTCCGGGATGCCAGGTCCTGGTCTGGTCAATTAACTACCACCTGCTCCAAGTTCCAAAGGTTCCCATTGCCTGCAAAGGCTGCATTGTTCCAGAACCTGCATGCTCCCAGCCCTCACATGCCCAACACACGGCCGGTCGCTCAGGGCTTCAGATGCTCTGGTGTCTTTCCCTGCACCCTGACCCTCGTGAGCCCTGCCCTTGTCCTGCGGACAGCCTCCCCAGCCAGGCCCCGTCCACACCTGAGATACAAAACAGAATCAAGCGGGAAGCTATCACGTGAAATCTCCTCCTTGAGGAACATACATATGGTGGTTTATTTTGTTTTATATCCTTCTAGGTTAGAAACAGCTTCCTTGGGCTGGCACGAAGGGGAGCGTCTCTCCTGATTTTCCTGGTTGCACTCGTGTGCACCCCTTCCTGGTATAATCTCATATCCTGTTTTCAGCATGGTTGCTTTGGGCTCACTGGTCCTCATTTTCCACTAAACAGACTTTTCTCCTAACGAACTAGCTTCCACAGTGTGCAAAGGTGTTGTCAGGATAAATGGCAGTGTCTGTAAAGTGCTTGGAGTTCTCTGAATAAGAAGCACAGAAGAATAGAGCATTAGTGCACCATTATTCTCCGAGGGAGTGGGAGGAATTGCAAAGAGAAATCATGTCAAAGATGTAAAGAAACTTAAAAGTCTGAGACTTTAAAAGGCTGGGATTATTAAAACACCGGTTGTTTGACAGGAGAAAATTAAACTGTTCTCCTGCCTCAGGAATTTTAATGCCACTTTCTCCTTCCTTACTGTACCCCACCACCTCCCCCTCCTGCACCCAGCTTTCTCAGAAGTCAGGAACATTCCATATATGAAAAATTATTCTACCGCCATGCCATATAATGACAGTCTCGGAGGAAGAAGAGCGATGGCCTTTTGTCAATAGCAGCACACACAGTTGCGGTTACAGCTAGGATCCCGAACGCAACACCCACGGGCCCCAGCGATTTTAAATTTCTGTTCATGGTTATGGCATGAGGTTGTGGGTCTGTGCAAGCTGAGAAGATGGAGCTGAGCTATCAGCTTAAAACCAGGGCTCCTCACGGGCTGCATCCCCACGGAAGGAGCAAACTAGAAGGATCGATCTGCTGGGAAAGAGAATGTAAGGACCACAGCTCTCCGTGGTCTCTTGGTGAAAAGAAAGGTCCCTGAGAAAGAAAAACATGATGCGCACGCACAGCATGGGTTTGTCGTCTAAGACTGTATGGTGTGTCCGTGCGCTGTGGGAACCCTCATGCCGAGGAAGAGGTCTGGGCCTGGGTCTTTGGGAGGTGATACTCTTGGGACACCTCCCAGAAACCAAAGCAAGTCCCTCTGGAAGGACATCACCACCACGTAAGCCACACTGGCTTCCCGCAGAAGAAAATGTCAGAGTGCCACCAGCAGAAGAGGCGAGGAGGGGAAATCCACATGGCAGAGACTCTGCACAACCAACACCACGGTTAGCGCTCCCCCGGATTTCAGAGACCACAAGAAAAGAGCTATATGGCTCTTTGAAATTCTTAGAAAAGGATTCAGAGCCACATTCAAAAAATAAAATATCATGAGGAAAGGGTGAGGCAGATTTGGGAAAGAACCAAATAACAGCTTCTAGAAACGAAAATACAGTCACTGACCATAAACAGAGGAACATGCCACTTACGGGAGGAAGGGTATGGGAGCCACCGGGCAAGCCGGGAGGTAGAGCAGAGGGCTACCCGGACCCAGCGAGCAAAGAGGAGGGGCATGGGACGGAGTAGGATGCAGAGCCCAGCATGTCCTGCTTTGCCGCACCGGAAGGAGAAAACAAAGAGAAAGCCAGAGAAGATGTTTTCAGGGATAAGATTAAAGAAGTCTCATGAGGACTGAAAGCAGGAATTCTCAGGTTAACAAAGCACAAGAGTTTAAAGCAGGATAAATAAGCATGCACTGGAGTTCGGTATCAGTCAAGGTTCTCCAGAGGAACCGAGCCGATAGGAGGTTCATATACATGTCTAGAGAGAGGTCGGTGACCAGAAATTAGTCCGTCTGATTATGGAAGCGGCAGGTCCCAAGTATGCAGAAATGACGCCCCAGTTAGAGCACCAGCGGGAAGCTGCCATAGAAGCAGGAGAGCCGGTGGCCAGCTTGAAGGCCACCCAGCAGAACTCTCCCTCACTCAGCAGAGGGTCAGCTTCCCTCTCCGGTCAAGTCTTCCACAGACGGGGCGATGAGGCCCACCCACACCGGGGAGGGCAATCGGATTTGCTCAGTCTACCAACTTCGTGTCACTCTCATCCCAAAACACCCTCACAGACACATCTGAGGTCAGCTCTGACTACCTGAGGACACGGGGGCCCCATCGGATTGTTCCATAAAATTAACCATCACAGGTTTCTTATTAATGAAATTACAGCGCACCAAAGACAAAAGAAGAAATTTACAGTAACTAGAGAAGGAAGATACTTGACCTACAAAGGAATGAGATGTCGGCTTACAGGATCTTAGTAGATCCGAAGGTATTCACATAATGTCTTCAGAGTGAAAAGTAAGTGTCGATGTAGAATTTCTTACTCAGTCTCATTCAAGAATGAAGGACAAAATGAAGATTATCACAGGGAGACAAGGACGAAGCGTGAGGACGCCCCGGAGGTCAGGATGTTGGAAACCTAACTTGGAAAGTGGGAGGGCAGAGTAACAGCAGCAAACCCATGAGAAAATCCAAGGAAAATGGCAGATCTGGCTTATCTGAAAAAGAATCACTGTAACACAATCGTTACTTCTGTCTTCTCATTATAGTTGGTATTATTGTAATTGTGGTTAGGTAAAACGAAACCAAGTTAGCATTCTATATTTATCAGGCAGATACGAATTCAAAAGTCTGACAAACCCCAAAGTCGACAAAGACCAGATCACCAGAACCTGTTGGTGGAAGTTTGAATTGATACAGTGAAATTTAAGAGCCCTTGGCCGTAAGTAATAAGATTCAATATAAGCATATCCTATTACTAGCAGTTTTACTGCATGGAGGGTACATTTTTTTTTTAAAGGTGTCATCTTACAACATTTAAAAGTATGCACAGCAATATTACATATTACATAGGAATATATGCATACATATAAAAATAAAAAGTTTTACGAGTTTTAAAGATCATTGTAAAAGACGTGAATAAAAGCTGCTGAATTTAGATTAGTGATTTCTCACGGGGAGGGAAGGAAACTGGCTTGGTGACGGGTCCACAGAAGACTTCTTCACGCCTGCAATGATGCACTTTTTGAAAAAGTTCTGCCAAGCATAACTTCTAAATTTACAAGATTGAAAACCACAGACCAAGGGGTTTTCCTAGAGATTTTATTTCCATTCTTCTGATATTTCATTTGCAAAGATGACCTACCGAGACCACGAAGCGCAGAGCGCAGGGAGGCGTTGGCAGCCGGGTGTGGGAGACCCGCGGGATTTAAACTAGGTCGCCCGGGCCCGGGCCTCGCTACCGGTCGCGCCAATCATCTCAGCAGCAGCCTTTTATACGACGCCCAGGCGTTCCATACGCACAATCTGATTTAATTATGACACCCTAGAAACGTCATTTATCTCTGTTTCAGAGAAGAAAGAACTGAGGCTCGGAGAATTAGCTGACAGACCCGAATGCCTTCAAGCTCAGAGCGCCTTGTCATGGCTCCGCGGGGCCCTGGCTCGGAGCCGGGAGCCGCCCCCTCGCAGCCCCAGGATTGTGGCGGTTAATGTCTATCAAGGGCCTCTCTGTTCCAGGTCCTCCCCTGCCCGATGTCACTTAATATTACGATGACAATTGCACAAGTGGAGCTCTAGTCTTTACTCCTTTTGTGGATAATGAATCACAAGGTCAAGCAATTTGCCCCGAGCGGTGGCGTCCCGATCCAAACCCAGACCATCTGAGGCCAGAACCCCCCCCACCCACCTGGATGCTCTGTCCGTAGGGCCAGAGCCAAGGGGGCCCCCACAGCGGCAAGACCTGCAACTGCCCTCTGGCTGCCAACTCTTATCTTTAAGCTTACTCACAAGAAACTGGAAACAAGTGTGTATCTAACCATGACAGCCGGCACAGACCCGACTTAAATCTCAGGCTCCCGGACGGCACCAGGGTCAGCACAACCCTGCTCAGGACGCGTCCTCTTGTGCACGTGACCGGATCCCGCTACCTGCTTCTATCTCCACCTGTGCCGTGTCACCTGCTGCCTCGCACACCATGACGCACCGTGGAAGCGGGGCTTGCCTTCCCGGGCCACGGACAGGAAACACACTCGGCTCCCACCCGCTTGGGTTGGCCCAGAATAAGTTAGGTCATTTACTATGGACAACCAGCACCCGCTAGGAGGTGTTCAGTTCATGCCTACCCTGATGTCTCCTTGTCTTCTTACAGAGGAAAAAAGGTGTTGGGAGTAACTTGTTGCAGAGCCCGGGGACCACCAGCCTGGGTCTTGGCTAGCCTTTGTTATTGGTGGAATGACTCAGTCATTTCATAAACAGCTATTGTGTATCTATTACGTGCCGGTAACTACTCTAGGCACGGCCCATAAAAGTACCTTATATTCAAGCGAATCTATTGTATAAAAGTTCCCAGATCTGTCACTTTTTAAACCTTTTTTACTCTGCAGTAGTTTGAGGTGTTGCCAAAATAGTGGCCAGTGTCCCTAGCGCTGTCACCTGTTTCTCTATGCTGAACATCTCAGGGACCACAGCCCCGTGATCCAAATGAGGAAATCGGCGTTGGTGCGATGCTCACGAAACCACAGATTCTCCTGGGACAGCACAGGGCAGCAGCTCTATTAGAGGACTAGGTGGAAAGATTTCTCACGGTGGTTCCTTGATTGGTTGGACAAAGCCTGCCTGCGTGCCCCCTCCATCCGTGGAGTCGAAGCATCAGCGCTAGAGGACACCAGAGTTACTGGTTCAGCTGGCATTTGTGAGTCTCCATTTCTTTCCCCATAAACGGAAGGAAAGCTGCTGCAGGCGGCAGGAGAGACCCAGGCTGCAGCCGCCCCCTCCCCCGAGCGAATACAGCGCGCAGCCGACCTCCTGTCGCGCGTGACTCACTGACTAAATTGGCATCGATCACAGCCAATTAAGTGAAAAATCAGGATTCAAACCAAGATGTTCTGACTCCCTATTTAATTTCCAACGGGAATGCTAGTAAATGGCATTATCTCCATTTTATAGGGGAAAACATGGAAGCGGCATGCGGTTGCTCCCGCGGTTGCTCCCGCTTTGTTTCTATTTCCATGAGTATTCCGTCGAGAACACTGAACAGGCTGCACTACCTCTGTCTATGGACCCAGAGACCAATGGAACGCATGGGGAATCCGTACCGCAAGGGGGACTGTGGCCTCTGGAGAGTCGTTTATCACCCCTAGATATTTTTTACAATGGTTTTAGAAACCCCGAGACATTAATGCATTATGTATTTCTAAAATAATCTCGTGTTTATAGTAGTGATACCTGCAGGAAGATTTCTTTTTTTATAAAAAAGATTTTATTTATTTATTTGAGAGAGACAGAGAGACCATAATCAGGGTTGGGGGGGCACGGAGGGAGAGAGAGAAGTAGAATCCCCGCTGAGTAGGGATTCCCAAGGCTGCCAGACCTCAGGCCCCTGGGATCATGACCTGAGCCGAAGGCGGACACTCAACCGACTGAGCCACCAAGACGCCCCAGGAAACAGATTTCTAAATTTGTCTAATTCTTAAAGTGTTAACAGCTTGGAGCAGAGGAAGTAGGAAAGCTTGCATTTTGATATCTATAATAATTAAGAATTGCATAGTAGAGACCGAGCCAGATTTTAAACATTTAAGAAAGATTTTTGCACATCGATACCTAATTTCTTTAATTTTAATTTTAGTCCTACTTTTTCATGGAGCTGATCCGTCATCATTTGTTTAAGACTTTCTATAATTATTTCTACTTTCTATCAACATCTTTCTGTTAATATTTAAAACCATTTTATAGTTTACATTATTTGTGGCATAAATAATGCTTATATTAATAATCTCTTTATAGCAATGTCTTATGCACATTTATAAATAAAAAACACTAAAGCTTAAATTTTTCACAAGTTTTAAAAGCAAAACTTAATATTTTCCTTAAATTTGAAGTCGAAATTCTTTGAGTCATTATCTTGCTTCGGGCGGACACTGACAGGTCCCATAGGAGAGAGGTCAATGTGTTTGAAGTTAGATGTTGACCCTGACCCTTGGGGTTTTTACTTAACATAGGGCAGACGCGCTGTATCATCTTTTTAAAAAATACTAAAATTCCTGAATTCTGAGACTCTTCAGGCCCAGGGTTTGGATCAGAGATTGTGGACTGATACTGCCTTTTTAATATTTCAAGTTACTTATTTTCATTGAGTTTTCTGTCCTGAGACTCCTGGTTAAAAGATACAATATTTTTTATTTAAAGGTGATATTCTGATTTACAATATCATTAGTCATTTTTCAGGATACCTTTTTCTTCGCAACCTTCCTGACACTCATTTCATTTTTAAAATAACTTCTGCAAGTTTTAACAGGATGGAAACGTAGTCCATTGGTGTTTTAATTCAATTTTATTTAGATACCAGCTAACTAAATTTTTTCAAATGATCGATAAAAACCATCTCTTGACATCAAGCACTCAGAGTTGTGGGGAAGTTCATATCACAGTCTCTTTATGTAAAGTGCCCCTGAATTTTCTTTACGCATTTACACATAGTCTTCAATTCCTGCTGCGATGAGCTACTCAGATTGACCACTGCCTCTCACATTTATCAGAAACACTTCTCCACGTTTTAAAATATTTTTAGTTCTATTTTAGCTATCCTGGTTTTCATGGCATAGAATTCAGTTCTTTCAGCTTTGACTCTGTAATCCCTTCAATTGCTTTGCTTATTTGAACAGTATCATGTTTGAGTCATTAATTAATGTCCTTTCACAACTAATAAAAATGATACCTTTACTATTTTCCTAACTTAAAAACAGATCAACTTCTGGCTCAGAGAGAATCAGAAGAGTTAGTTCATTCCCTGTAAACCATGACATGTTTAATTCATCATATAAAATTTGGTCAAATAAGGTCAAAACTCAAATCTGGTTTATGGACTACAACCAACACGTACTGGGCTCTCTCACTGTTTCCATGAAGACTGGCGCAGCTTCAGGCAGACCCGCCGGGCTCTGCACAGTATTCCTTGCCGTCTCTTCCCGCCCAGTCTGGCCTAAGATCAGGGACATTTGTCACAAAATGCTTCCTAACTCCGCGACTGTCATGTGCACACCTCTTGGCTCCCCGTGGCTAGGAAGGTGGTGTTAGGACTGACCCTTGCCCTCAAGTATGTTCCAGTTCGCTGAGGAGGCCAGGAGACACTGCAGGTCAGGACAGGTCAGAGGCACCTCAGGAGTGATCCAAACACTAAACATCTAGTTCAGAAGGACCCAGCAGGGCGCAGGTACAGACTGGGTGACTTGCCTCCAAAGAGCTCTCCAAATACTATGTTTCAAACATGATTTTAAAAAACAACCAGTAAGACAGGCCAGGATAAATTAATACAAGAAGAAACTGGGCTTTTAGGAAGTAAATTTGAGAATATTAAAGCCAGAGGCCATAACGTAGGATTATTTGCTCTGCTTTCTAGGAAACTGGCTGGAGGACCAGCACGCATTTGAGCGACCTGACAAATGAGGTCCCCAGGGACGTGGGTACTAACCTCACGTGCACATATGACTAAAAACGACCATTTGCTAGAAGAACTCAGATGGTCCCGGACACTTGTGCTCCAAACCCGAACTCACACTCAGTAACGCCTGCAGAGTGACAAGCACGTTCTCACGGCGAGGCGGCCAAACCACTCAAGGGGAGAAGCCATAAAAGAGATTTTATGAGGAACAAAGTTAAGTGCAGACCAGAAAGCCAAATTTCTGGTCATTTAGCTTGACTGCAGGACATGTTCAGAGTCGCTCCTGTGCTGAGGATAACCATGTGAGAACCGAGGCGTGGTCACAGCTGCTGGAAGTTTCCGGGAGGGATGGCGGAGACAGGCGACAGGCGTAAAGAAGCGCCCGCTGCCATTTATAGAATAAGCAAGTCCCAGGGCCGAAGAGTAGAGCGTGGGGAATAGAGTCAGTAACGCCGTAAAACGTGCCATGATGGACGGGGACGAGGCTTAGGAGCCGAGCGCGGGCAGAGACCCTGGCCTCATTATGCCGCACGTCGGAAACTAACACAGTGCTGTACGTCAATCACACTTCAATGAAAAAATTAGATGTTCTATGTTTAAAAAATATAAGCAGTGAATAAAACGGACTGGATACTTTCTTGCATCCATTAAGATAATCTATAAAAGGCTTTGATCTGTAATAGGCCGATGGGGTAGTTTATAACGACAGCTAGTCCAATGTGAAACTGTCCATGCAACTTGGTCGTAATTTTTAAAAACTTCAGATTCAATGTGCTCGTTTCTTCAGAATTATTGCTGATATATTCACAAGAGGAACTGGCTTATAATTTACTTTTTTCGCTATGTCCTTGTCTGGCATTTCATACGATACCAGAAATGTCACACAGATGTCCCCCAGCACGGTCCATATGCAGTACAGTGTTGGAGATGAGCAAAAGAAATCATGTGAATTATCAGGAAGGAAGATATAAAATGGTCACATTTACAGATGATATTGCTAAGTACATAGAACCCCAGGAAGCATGAGGACAGATTGTTACAATTAATTCTCATTCGTTGGATAAAAGACCAAGTGCCTCCCTACAGCTAGTAACAACTATTTAGAAAATGTAGCTAAAATAATATGCTGTTTTGATATCATCAACAAGTACAGACTAACTAGTGTTAAATCTAATAAAAGGTGTTAATTATCCTTAAGCAAAAAATTATAATCACATCATGGAAAAACATTTTTAAAAGATCTAAAAATACGAAGTGATACCATAATCTACAGCTGAGAAGGCTCATTATTATAGAGTCATCAGTTCTCCCCAGATTAGTCTTTCAAGTTCTAGCCAATTCCCACATAATTCTCCACAGCGTCTTTCTGACAAGAAGACTCTGAAAGTCACCATGGAAGAACAAAGGGCCCAAGCCAGACACGGAGAGTTTGATGAAGAAACAGTGGGGGGGCACTTGCCCTATCAGGTACCAAGACATTCTAATCTATGGGGAACAGACGAGGGGGAAACTGCCCGAATGACAGACAGATGCAACAGAAGACAGATCCTCGACAGGCTCAGATACATGTCAGTGGAAATTAAGAACATGACAAATGTTATGTTTTACTTTTTAAATGATTTTTTATTTTTTTTTAAGATTTTATTTATTTGACAGAGAGAGAGAGCACAAGCAGGGAGAGCAGCGGAAGGAGAGGGAGAAGCAGGCTCCCCGCTGACTTTATTTACTTATTTGACAGAGATCACAAGTAGGCAGAGAGGCAGAGAGAGAGGGGAGGAAGCAGGCTCCCCGCTGAGCAGAGAGCCCGATGTGGGGCTCGATCCCAGGACCCGGAGATCTTGACCTGAGCCGAAGGCAGAGGCTTAACCCACTGAGCCACGCAGGCATCCCTGTACAATACACCTTAAAATAAAGTGTTGTGCAACCGATTTAGATATTGAACAAAATAGTAAAATTGGTTCCCTGCTTTGTATTGTACACTGAAATCAGCTCAGGCGGGAAAAAGACTTTGATATAAAACAAAAACTTTAAAACACTAAGATGAAAATGTGGAAGAACGTTGTTAGGCTTCAGGAGCACACAAATCATACAAATGATTGACCAAAGTGAGAACTTTAAAAATAAAAAAACTTCTATCCAAAGGAACAACAAATAATGAAACTAAAACAAGACATCAACAGCAAGAAGATGCTTATGAGTGTAAACATAAATAAAAAAGGACAAGTATCCAGACTATTAAGGAACAACAAATCCATTAGGAAGGATGTCAAAAATCCAGTGGAAAATAAGCAAAAGAAATGGGGGGGGGGGGAGCAAATACTCAATAGTTATGAAAATATGCTTAAATCCACAAGTAGCAAAAACCATCAAGACCACCATGTACTATTTCTCATGAGGCAAACTGGTGAAAACTGAAACCTACAATGGCTAGTGAGAATATGGATCCATTTCTAACTGGTTCGATGATTCTGGTGGGAGGGGGGATCTGACAACAGCTGGTAAAGGTAAAGTGGCATTTACTCCCTGACCAAATGATTACACTCCTTCCTAGAAAATCTGTCTTCAAACACTTCTCACACACAGAAAAAGATAATGCACAAAAAATAGAAGTATTTTATAATAAAAAACAAAGCAAGGCAAGAAGCAACTTAAATGTTCTTCAAAAGAAAGCCAAATTCATCAAAGCCTATCTGTTTAATATACAGATATTAACATACTACTGGAAAAATAAATGCACTTGAGCTCTCTATCAATGTCTGAAAAGAGCAAGATGCAGAAAGACTAATACAAACTTTTTTCTACCTAGCTTATAAACTGGCAAAATTTCACCAAATATTATTTAGATATATGTGCGTGTTTCCAAAGTATAGAACCATGTCAGTGTCCAAATTTAGGACAACAACAGAGACCCTGCGAGCAGAAGGACAGCGATGAGGCTGGGGAGAGGATCATGTCCAGGGCGGTGGCGGGAGGGGAAAAGGACACTTTGTTACAGGTTAAACCGGTGGAGTTACATGGTTATTCTTGACACTGCTTTTTGTATCTTTCTGAATGCCTGGATTGATTAGCAATATGTTTACAGTGATGATATAAATGCTTGTACACAGGTGGCGTGTATTTTGTGGGGCCTCACCCAATATATTCTGTAAGTAGAAGCTAGGAATCTGCAGTTTTTTAAAAAAATTATTTATTTATTAGAGAGAGAGAGAGAGAGGCACGCTGGGAGAGGCAGAGGAAGAGGAAGAAAATCTCAAGCTGACTTCGTGCAGAGTGTATAGGCCAACACAGGGCTCGATCCCACAACCCCGAGATCATGGCCTGAGCAGAAACCAAGATTCAGAGGCTTAACTGACTGAGCCTCCCACGCGCCCCAGGAATCTGCAGTTAGGAAAAGCATCGCAGGAGCCAGAGCAAGGGGCCACTGGAAAGGAAAAAACACAGCATGCGTCCTCGAAGACTTTTTAGCCTGATGCACAAATATTAATAATAACCAGAGAGATATAAGTGGCATAACAATGACAACAGATGCATGGATCGAGGCTGGGGACAGTCTGAGAGCTGGGTGGGGTAAATGTGCGCATTCATTCACGGTTCTGCCGATGGCTATCTGTGCCCCGGGCATTACACAGAATTGGGGGAACGGCGCGTGGAACCCGACGGGCAAGATGCCGCCCACTGTGGTTTTTATGCTCATATGAACCAGTGTTCAGGTAGGTAAGACACAGAGGAGTTCCCTCAAACGCCGCCACCAGGGAGGGTTTCGCTCATTGAAACACGTGTACTTCTTCATTCTTTCAACAAAGAGTCAGTAAAGCAGAGGGTGTGTGTCAGGATTGCCCGATGCAGCAGACAGCAGTGCCCCGGACCCTGGGGTCTCCAGCACGGGTGGAGCAGACAGGCACAGCCTCCACTTGATGTAAACACACTTAGGTGCTGGCCAATGTACCCACCTCCTTGACAGCCAGCTTTCAAGTTAGGGACATGTATACGCAGAACTAATACATTTTAGGAGATTGTAAGTCTTTAACGTAGCCGTAACACTTAACCCTGAGCTCTGACAACTCAGTATGGTGCTAGGATATATGAATAAACTGCTGAAAGAGCTTACTCTTAGGAACGCTTCTGAAAAACTCAGTATTTTAAAAAAATGTAAAAAAAAAGCTTTTTAAAAAAATTATTTCAAATCATGCTTTAAACATTGTTTATTCTTTCTTCCTGATGAGAATGATGCTATATATTAGTTACATAAAACTCAGAAAATTCACAAAATCAAAAGAAATCACTAGAGAAAGTGGTTAATTCCCCACTATATTTCCTCAGCATCTTTTGCTTTAGAATAAATGTTAAAAATTTAAAAATCATCTAATCAAAATAAATTTTTTAATAAGAATGCTTAGAAATTAATAGCATTTTTATTTTGTTTATATATTTATTTTTTAAAAGATTTTTTAAAAATTTATTTGACAGAGAAAGACACAGTGAGAGAGGGAACACAAGTAGGGGGCCTCGGAGAGGGAAAGCAGACGTCCCACAGAGCAGGGAGCCCGGTGCGGGGCTCTCTCCCAGGACGCTGGGATCATGACCTGAGCTGAACGCAGATGCTTAAGGACCCAGATGGTCCTATATATTTATTTTTTAAGATTATTTATTTGAGAGAGAGTGAGTGCTTCTGTACCTGTGCACACACCAGTAGGGGGAGAGGCAGAGGGAGATGAGTCCCTGCCGAGTGTGGTGTGGGTTCAGGGCTCCATCTCACGAGCCCAAGATCAGCACCTGAGCCAAAACCAAGAGTTGGATGCTTAACCGACTGAGCCACCCAAGCGCTCCTGCCATTTTTAAATTATAAGAGAAACATAAGGTTTCATTTGAAGATGCCAGGCAAAGCACCCTCCTTCATGAGACCGCATTAGATTCACAAACGGCACACTCTGTGTCAGAGAGTGTTCCAAATACACGGACTCAATCTTCACATCAACCCCGTGGAGTGAGCGGTGATGCTACACCCATTTTACAGATGGGGAAATTGAGGTAAGTTACATTGTTAGTAAGTAGAGAAGCTGATCTTTGAACTCAGGTAATCCGGCTCAAGTCCATGCTCAAAATGGTAAAAAGTAATGTAATATACTTTTTTTAATGTACAGGGTAAGTGAATCCACAACGACAAAAAGAATGGAAGGAACAATGAAGTGATGACAGAGTTTGACAATTTTGCCAAAAGCAGAAGGAAAAGAGGCTGTTGGTGGATAAGACCCAAGAAGACGCGGCCGGTGGGCACAGGCAGGAGGAATGCCACGGGAAATCCCTGTGGCCCAGCCTGATAACCCGCAGGCAGCACCGGGAAAGGGAGGTCTGACGGACTGCACCTTCCCCCCCGCTCTCTCCTCTCCACTCCAGTCAAACAGCACCGAGCTCGCGTGGCTCAGCGTTTATCATGGGCAGAGAAGTGGAGAACATTTCTCTGAGGGCACAAACCTATCTACGGGGGACCGGTGAGGCCGGCTGGAGCAGCCAGCCCTCAGGGCAATCCTTCTGACGCTGTTCCATCCAGCTACCTGCTCGCTTAGCCCTGGGTGGGCCTCCATCCTGTACCTTCCATGGGCTCTTCCCCAGAACCTTCCACGGAGCCATGCTGCTCCCAGTAGAGAGGCAGTGGGGAAACAGACCTACTAACCTAGTCTTAGAGGAGCAACACTAGACCCCCAGAGAAAATGTCCTAGTCCTTCTTTCTTAAATATGAATAGTTTGTCTCCAAAAAGGCCCATTAGCATGGAGCTGTCAATTTCACATTTATTATTTATGCTGTTTGGTACCTGGAACACAGAAGTGTTGAGATGGATCTTGCCATGCAAATGGACCCAGAAACCATTAGACAATACTAAGTGCTAAGCCACCTCAGGCTCTAGGAGAGAGGGGGAGATGTGGTCTCGGCTCTGTGCTTGCCTTTTGTTGTGTGGTTTCTAACAGTGTAATGTGAATGCACCCAAATGCTCCCTAAGGTCTGCCCTAACCCCCCCTTTCAAATATTTGCCTTCCCATGTCCTTCAGAGACGCTGGTTGCACAAAAACCACCACTGTTATTTCACTGTTGAAGACATGACAGAAATATTGATGTCTTCTTGCCCATGCCAAAAAGTTAAATACATGAACTGTTACCTGGCAAGGGGCAAAACTCACAGCAGAAAATAGGTGTAGAGCTATGACAGAGGTTCAAGAAGCCCAGTGTTGAAACCTGAGCACCCACTCCACTTGTGTGGGTGTGATCCGACCCACCACGGAAGACGCACCATGATTAGAAAATAGAATTACATCATCCTAAGGGACCAGCTGGAGAACCAGCAGAGTGTGGCTCAATTCATGGACTCTGGTTTGGTTTTCTAACATCTGCCATTGCCACTGCACGATGTAGCCAAGTTATTTAACTCCCTTCTGACTCAGTTCCCCTCTGATGAACCGAGTACCAATCTTGTTAGACGTCTATGAATAAATGAGTTAATGCACAGTAGAGCTAGTACACATGAGATGTGAATTTGGTACGAAGTCCTCAAGAAAGACATAGCTGTCACCATTGTCACCACCATCACCATCATGACCATCATGACCATCATCACCATCACCATCATCATCACCTTCATCATCATCATCATCCATGGACTATTTCTTCAAGTGAAGTTGTTCAGAAACAAAAAGTACAAAATGGGCAACTGTAAAAGCTCCTAAAACATTGGTCAGACCCCAGAGATTTCCTGTGGGAAGTGCCTATGTGTGCCTGTCCCTCCTGGTATACCCAAAAATTCCAGCTACCACCCAAATCCAGTTTTTTAGAACTGTTATTGGCATCTGAAAGAATGTCATATTCTAAATTCCTGCCTTTTAGTGTTGACCATCTCTAATGTGATGAGCGAAGAGAAAGAGCACTTTTGACTCCAGAATGCCTCCCACTTTCAGCTCAAACAGGGGCTCATTCTTTCCTTAGCACCTATTAGCCACTTCTGGAAGCTACCTGGATGAACATGTGTCAGGGGTTCAGGCACAGAATCTCACTCTAACCGACCATTTAGGGCTAAGTGTGATCTGAGTGGGGAGCGGCGAGGCTGACGGATGGGAAACGCTGAAGCCAAGGCAGGGGAGGGGCGGCAGGGCACGGGCCAGAGGAGGAAAGTGGGGGACAAGCTCCGTTCTAGAGCAGGGAGACAAGCCAGCGAAGGGACAGAGGAAGAAAGCCACGCTTCATGCAGAGACTAACGTGTGTGTGAATGACCTGAATTCCGTGGGAATCTGGGATCTACGCCTCCTGGCCGAGGGTGACCTCGCAGGTGAGCAGGGGGTGCCTGCTGGCCGGGTCTGGGCTTGGCCGGGGGGCTCACTCTCCCCACACTGGGAATAGTTGGTCAGGTCACTGTAGGCATTCACAAGACAACAGAGTGGAACAGACGTGTGTGTGTGTGTGTGTCCTACCCCCAGGACTTCCACTTCCATTGAGGCTCTTGGCCCATCTGGAGGGTTTTTCTTTTCCCAAGGCAGCTCCCTTTGGCCTCCTTTCCTTCAGTCGGTGCCACTTCAGACACAGTCATCCTGAGACGGGCCCATTCCTTCACGCTCAGGATTTGGGGCCATTTGTTACACAAGCATGAGATAACCAATATAATTGGTTCTGTTATTTACGCCCAAAACAGTCTTAATAAAATAGCACTGCAGGTGTATTTAAAGTTTGCACATACTCATTCCTTTAGACACTAAAGGGCTCCAAGACAGAAGAAACATCTTTGTTGCATGTCTGTGAGGAACGAGCCTTTCAGCAGATGCTAAGCTATGTTACCTAGAGACATGCGTCCTCGGATGCTTTTCTTTCGTTCTTATTGGAAAGTCAATACCAGATTTAAACCACATTAGGAAACATTGTGTTCATTTATTTGCTATATATACATATTAAAATATATGTATCCGTGTACAACTATAAACTAATTTTACAAAAAAAAAAAAAGTGCTGTTATCAGCACTTGGGAGAAATTTTAGTGATGTTTGAATTGATTATCAATGAAATGCTGTTTGAACAATATGAGAAGCTAAATTACCTGCATTTTAGGAAACCCAGACAAATTAGAATCATTAGAAACTTGATCAGTAAGTCGATGCCATTTTGGAGTGACTCGTTAGCAAATTAAATAATGTACTTTAAACATCAATCCAATGAGAGAAAGAAAGAAAGAAAGAAAGAAAGAGAAAAAAGAAAAGAAAAGAAAAGAAAAGAAAAGAAAAGAAAAGAGAAGAAAGAAAAAATCTAAACATCAATGCACTGGGAGTTCGTAGGCTAAGTGGGCAGAACACGCTTCCCCATGGGCTAGGGCCCCTCAAGTCGAGAGAGAGGACCATGCTTTTGACGGGAGGGGCACCAGGGGGGTCGTGTTATCAGAGCCATTCTGTGGAGGAATTTTACTTCACATTGTGGAAGGCTCATGTAAACAGCTTTCCTTCACCTAAGCCACATGCAGAATTTTGTTCTTGTTTTCAATAAAAATATAAGAACTCTCAGATTTCCCTTCATAAAGAAGAGTCATGATTTTATTTCAGTGTTTAGTTTTTTCTGCCACAGACGCTAACTTGGTTAAGTTTCACCTGCATGAATTCCACAGAGGATGGCAGGCACGTGGAACTTCGGGACAACTTCGTTTAAGTGCCAAAATCTCATCTAATCCGCAGTGCTCCTTGGAGTTTACAATGCTGCTTTACTGAAAAATGCAGAAATACTATCGGTCATGGATATTTCCCTCATACTGAGGTAAGCGTAGTAACAATTCACTAGAAATAAGAACGCAGACAGCAGTTCTTCCGTGGAAATCTAATTCATTTTCTTAGTCAACCCCCAAGTGTGAAACGAGGAAGGTACGTGATTGCAGTAGGCAGCGCCCGTGGAGAGTCCGCCTCTCCCTCTGCCCACAACCCCCACTAGTGTGCATGCTCTCGCTTTCTCTATCTCAGAAAGATAAATAAACAATTTTTAAAAAATAAAATAAATACACAGTCCCTTTGTCAAATAGGTCACATGAGATGTCTATCATTAGGACTCCCTCTTTTTCTCGAACTACCATGAAATTTCCAGAATTTCACAGTGCCTGGTGGTGCTGACGTGAGAGAAAGCAAGCCTGAGCACCGCCAGCTGCGTGGTTTCGGACTCTGGATAGGATCCTGCCAACCTAGCTGGCTGTCTCAGCCACCGGCCGAACCCCGTCTTCCCCTGCGGATGTTCTAACTGCTCTCCCTGAGGGGTCCTGGGCTCCTGGAAGGGCTGGAGGTCGCTCACGTATGGAACCCAGGGTCTGGTACACAGTTGGTGCCTACTAAGGGAGTGCGGAACTGAGCTTCCACTGTATTTGAAACCCAGAGTGAAAGTATTTTCCCAGAAAACAATCCAGAGTAGAACACTTTCCCAGTATAAAGAGAAGAGCTATGTTCTTGAAACGGACCGATACTAACCCGTATGCTGTCGGAGGCACACATGGCTTTAGAAGTCGTCCTAGAAATAGGTAACTTAAACTTTAACACAACACTTCTTATAGATCTGGGCAACCAAAACATACATATACATATATACACACATTTAGATATATGTATATATAATACATGTATATACATATTACAGATGTGATATATACGGGCATACGTGTGTGTGTGTGTGTGTGTATAAAACTCTTATTTTGGTACCTAAGCATATGGATTTCAGACGCAGACCTCTGCAGCCCCTGAGATCACAGGCCGGCCGCCTGGCCTCTGTGAGCCCCCGCTGGCTGCCCTGTGGGGTGGCAGTAGGAACAGTACCTTACTCATCGTCTTCGTTCAAGAATTAATTAAAGGACATGCGTAGAGCACTTAGCCGATCGCCCTTTTGGGGTCAAAAATACAGATATTTTGGGGAGCCTGGATGGCTCAGTGGGTTAGGCCTCTGCCTTCGGCTCAGGTCATGATACCAGGGTCCTGGGATCAAGCACCCCATCAGGCTTTCTGCTCAGCAGAGAGCCTGCTTCCCTTCCTCTCTCTGCCTGCCTCTCTGCCTACTTGTGATCTCTGTCAAATAAATAAATAAAATCTTTTAAAAAAATTAAAAAAAAAAGAATGCAGACATTTTACTCCTATCTGAACATCTGCCTCACGTCACATCGGTTAATCCTTCTAGAAGTAGGCTTTCTGGGCACAGTGAAGAAGCTTCTCTCAGGTGGCCTCTGTCTTGACGTTTTTTTTACCGAAATTATAAAAAGTAAATTTTTGTTTCAATAACAAAAGGTTATTTTTAAACTTGAACAGAAGCCCCGGGGAGTAAAAGTTTTCTGTAGACAGACATGCTTACTTAATACACAGTATTTGAAGTTCTAGAAAGACTAACTGTGCTCTAGTAAAACCACGGGGCAGTTTGCAACAAGTATACGACAATAAAAATTCACAGCTGTCTTAGGACACTTGCTTCCTTGGAGCCATTATTAATGGGAATCGGTTTCAGGAGTGGAAAAAAAGAAGTTTTAGAAGTGCTGTGAATTACAGAATGACGGCAATCAAGCTATGACGATCCGTATCCTTCATCACTAGGAAGAGTGGGCATCTGGTAATCAAGGTTGATTTTTCATGTTTATGTCAGTGAGGTATGATGAGTTATACCATGTGCTTTAGTAAAACAGTATGTATTAATGGTCACTTAACAAAAAAAATCCTCTGTATTTTCTTACAAATCACTTTTTAATTTAAATATTGTACAATTGTATGTTTAATTATACGCCCAATAAAACTGGAAGTAAAAATAAAGATCGCCATGCCCTGTCCAAAAAAAGAAAAAAAAAAATCTAACTGAAAATATTTGTGTGGTTTTTGTTGTTTTTAATGTGAACCCAAAAGCTGGGAGCGGTAGAAGAAAAAGACCAGATCCATGCCTTAGAATGTTCTTCCTCTACCTTAGATAGGAACGAAAGTAAGAAAAAGACATGGCCAGCCCCAATTCCCTCCACTCTCCACTCTGGAAGTGACAGGGCAAAGCAGAAATAAATTCCTGTGAATATTTTTCTTCTTCTACGAGGCTTCTCTTCAGATGTCCTCACGCCTGCCACTCCCAGAAACCCAGATGAAGCTGGCGTGTGGCAGCCCCCCGCGCCCCGACACCGCCCCGGACCTGTGATGGGAAGGACCAAGCCCTGAGTCTTTCTGTGTTTGCTCGTGAGAAGCTGTACTTTTCCTGAAACCTCTTAGTAGCAATTATTATTTTATGCTAATAGGGTCCTGACTCTCACCATATTGTAAAATAATAATTACAAGTTATCACCTTAATTAAGCTTCCTGGTAAGACTCGTAATATAAACACCTGCCCTGGGGAAATGAGGTGTTTAAAACGGTCACACAGCCGGGCGTCTCGGCGACAAGCAGCGTGAGTAAACAAGTCTTTCTCAGGGACTTCTCTCCATCAGGCTCCTTCTATCACCACTCCAAGACATGGCTGTTAGAATCCCTCTTTTCCTGAAAATACAGCACAAAAAGCAGAGTGTCTAGTCTTCCTTATCAAACACGCGTCAAAGCTGTTCTGTCCCTCGTAACTCGGAAGAATGGCTGAGAAACCGCCGGTCGGACGGGGACCGCGGGCTAGAGGAAGCGGATGGCGCGATCAGGGGAGGAAGCGCCCCACACCTGGAAGAGGAGGCCGGTGCAGACGGGGTCTCCAGAGCGCCCGCCCTCAGCCGCTCCTTCAGCACTTCGGAAGGGCCTGGCAGAAGCAGGAACGCGTGCACCGAGATGCTGGAGCCCATCTTCCAACCGCCCCCTTCCTGCCACTTAGTCTGTCGCTGTGCGCGCACAAGACTGGCTTTCCAGGGTGCTGGGGTTCCTGTCCCCAGGCAAGTTCCAGGGGCACTTGGACCCCACACCGCAGAGAAATCGAGCCCTGCATGGAACCCAATGACTCAACTAACAGCCAATGAACAGCTCTGGGGGACAACCTGAAAATACTCTCTGACAATAAGGTAATGCTAGAAATGTCCGGAAAATGATTCTTAAATTTCAACATCCAAAAGACTGGGAAAGTTCTTTTGGAAAAACGGAGGTGTCCAGAAGCATTTTTCTCCAGCAGAATTCCTACTTCAAAAATCTCTGCTTAGGGGCACCTGGGTGGCTCAGTGGGTTGAGTCTCTGCCTTTGGCTCTGGTCATGATCTCGGGGTCCTGGGATCGAGTCCCGCATCGGGCTCTCTGCTCGGCAGGGAGCCTGCTTCCCTTCTTCTCTCTCTGCCTGCCTCTCTGCCTACTTGTGATCGCTCTCTGTGTCAAATAAATAAATAAAATCTTAAAAAAATCTTCTTGTTTTCAAGTCTCACATGAAAAATGGTGCCTCACTGGGAAGGCTGAGTATCGCTCCTGTGTGTATGGGTCACTACCGTTTCCTTTTCTGTGAATTCCGTGTTTGTATCCTTTGTGGCCACTTTCTTTTTTCTATTATTATTTTTCTGGTTGATTTGTGGGGGCTGAGAATTTCTTCTCCATTTCCCCCCCTATTGTTTTACTTTGTTTAGGGTTTGTTGCAGAAGCTTTGCTTTTAAATGAAGTTAAATGTATCAGTCCTATCTTTGATGGCTTCTGAATTTTGAAATAGAAGTAGGCCATTACTTCGCTGGGTTTATAAGAGAATTCTTATGTTTCTTCTAGTATTTCTGTGATTTCATTTTGAAAAAAATTAAATTTTTTATTCATTTTGAATTTATCCTGGGGTGCAGCAGAATTTTTTTAATATTTTATTTATTTATTTCACAGAGAAATAGCCCAAGTAGGCAGAGAGGCAGGCAGAGGGAGAGGGAGAAGCAGGCTCCCTGCTGAGCAGAGAGCCCGATGCGGGGCTCGATCCCAGGACCCTGAGATCATGACCTGAGCCAATGGCAGCGGCTTAACCCACTGAGCCACCCAGGCTCCCCCAGCATGAAATATTGATCCATGTATAGCTTCTTCTAGATGGCAACAATATTTTCCAACACTGTTTATTAACTAGTCCTTTCAGGGGATACAAAATTCTCTCCTGTATTTGGGTCCATTTCTGGTCTTTCTGTTCTCTTGCGTTGACTAGGTATATCATATGCCTTCATCATTGTTTTAATTACTGAGGTTTTGTAATATGTTTTAATATCTGGTAGGGCAATCTTCAATGTATTTATTTTGCCATGTGACCTTTAAAATCACCTTATCTTGTTAAAAAATAATTTTCATCTGTTTATTGGAATAGTGATTTATAAAATAATTTAGAGGGAATTCACAACTTTACAAGGTGGATTTTTTTTCCCAAAAAAATGATATGCTCATTTTGATTTCTAATAATTATCAAGTTTATTTGTGGTTTTCTAAAACATGGCAGAAAACTGAACTCTCATCATATACATTTTTTCTTTGATAAGTATATTCCTCACCCAAGTCATCATCAGGAACAACAGTTAGAAGATTACGGCAGACGCCAAACTGTCTTGAAATTAAGTACTTAAGATTAGGTTTTTATGTTTCCCTGACTTGATTTTTCAATGAAAAAAATGTCCCTTATTTAATAAGGCAACATTGTTGCACAATCTGGTTTGTTCAAAGTTGCTTATTTTAGCGAGGCATGTTATTTGTTGCCTTGAAGTCTGATTCTACTTCTCATTACCTCATCATGAAGTTCTGAAAAACATTCATTTACTTACAGAAAAATAAAATGATATCAGGTAGATTTAAATGACTGTAAATGCAGACATCTGAGGAGACGGCGTGATCTGATGCCCACGGGGTGTCGGCCGCTGGCAGAGTAACAGCTGCTGGGAGCCCAGTGCCCTCCTTGTAAGGCCAGGAACAACCTGGAGGGAACCCGTAGCAGAATGCCACAGCGGCTGAGAGACCTTGACATTAGAGCAGATCTGTCCGGGTGAAGGAGAGAAACTCTTCTGGGACATGTCCAAAAATACATTTTAAAGACGAGGGGGTACCGGAGGGAGAGGACTTAGCCATTTGAGTGTCACAGCTCTTGGCTTTGGCTCAGGTCATGATCTCAGGGTCCGGGGTTCAGGCCCCACGTTGGGCTCTGCACTAGTGGGGAGTCTGCTGGGGGTTCTCTCTCTCCCGCTGCCCCTTCCCCTGCTCTCTGTCTCTGAAATAAATAAATGTATCTTTAATAACCTCAGATGCTAGTCATGTTTCCTGGGCTACCTCCTGACAGTTGAGCTTCCTGACCCAACGGCAAAGTCAACGCCAAGGACAGACGTGTGGGACGCGCTAAATTTCTCGGGTCAATTCCCACTTGGCAGGAGATGAGATCAGGGCGAGCGAAGACCTGCCTGCTTTTCAGGGCCAAAACATCACTTGCTGGGGTCCAGGACAGGGTACTTTGCTTTTCTCTCAAGGAGGAAAAGGACCGCTGAGACCTTGGTTTGTCTGCTTCCATTCTGTGGCGATGTGGCCACAAACGCACAAACCGACTCCTGATGTGAAGAAAAGAAGATGAAGGGTTAGTGTGTCACGTGCAAACCTCATTCATGGGTCTCTGAAGACAGTTTCCCGCTGACGGTATTTTTCACCCATCAGACCATCACGAAATAGCAACATCTGGAAAGATTTTCCCTCAAGGTGAACTCATCCAATCTTCTCAGTGACGATGTGGGGAAAAATAAGATCCAGACCAGTCTGAGGAGGTGTCCAGATCGCGTAGGTCCCTGGGCTTACACAGTGGATTTAATTATTTTCCTTCTCTCGTCTTTTTCACTTTTATTAAACTGTACTTGACGTGGGCTGAGAAGTGAGCTCTAAGCTACGTCAGGACGCAGCCCTGGTTTTATTTCCCTTCTGCTTCATCTCACGTACAATTATTTTGTGCTCAGTTGCACGCATTGGTAAAAATGTGTTGAGCCAAGGCTAATATTCCTTTGATAATTTTGCACAGAAAGTGATTCTGATTCTAGAATAAAACATATGCGATTTAATCCCTGACTCTTTCCCACAAATATTTTCTTTTTAAAGTAAAATTATTTAAATTCAATGTAATGTATTATTAGTTCTGGCGGTACAGGTCAGTGACCATCAGTTGCAGAGAACACCCAGCGCTCTTTCCCTCACGTGCCTCCTTCATGCCCATCCCCGAGTCACCCCTGCCCCCCTCGGTTTGTTCCCTAGAGCTAAGGGTCTCCTATGGTTTGCAGACATGATTTCCTTTTCAAGAGCAAGATACCTCCTAAATTATTTCATGTTCTCCTCTTCCCGTGTCAGGCAGTCCAGCTAGAGCATCCGTCACAAAGCTCTCTCCTGTTGGAATTTAATTGATTTTTCTTAAATGCATGATGGCATTCGGTTTATTCTGAGGGAAAGCAGAGTGTGTGGCTCTCGAGAAGCACTGGAGAGGCACGGATGAGGAGCAGCCATGGGAGGAACGGCCGACGGTGCCCCGCCGTCCCGCACAGCTGCAGAGGGGCCTCTGCCACACGGGGAACCAGAGTCCTAATGTCGCGCCACAGAAGAAGGGTGAGCAGGCGGACTGCTTTTCTCCTTCAGTAGTTTTGCTCTCCCCCGGCCATCCCTAAAGTCTGGTATGTAGGGCTGGAGGCACAGGGCCCACCCCCTTCTCTCCCAGAAGGTGTGCCAACAACTCCAGAGCCCACTAGCAGGTGGGTTTGGCCATCCAGTGGGGCCACAGTGACAGGCAGCCCAAAGGCCCCATGTTCCCAGGCTGAGTGGGGGTCTCCTTGAGCTGGTTCTTCACCTTTGGTGTGGAGATCTTTCCCAGAGGAGTTTGGGCTTGTTCTGGAAACATGCCAGCCTTCTCTGCAGTGGCCAGGATGGCCTGGGGTTCCAAGATGACCAGACGCACATCCACAGCTCGCTGGACACTTTCTCTAGCATCTCCAGGACCACAGCAGTGAGGAATCGCTGGCCCAGAAGCTTCCCTTTGCAGCGATCACAGAGAAGCAGTCTTGGGGGAACTGGACAGGAGTGTGGACATGCTGTCCCAGGGCAGTGTGGGGAACCAGAGCTGGTGGCTCGTGTCTGTCTCCCGTGATTGGTGCCATGAGGCTCAGGTAAAGCTCCTGGCTTGTTCCAGATGTTCCTAGAGCAGCACAGGACCAAGAACCAGGCCAGAGGCAGGGGGCAGCACGTGACAGGACAGCCCCCTCAGGTGTGTGTGACGGGTGGGGGGGGGGCAGGCCACAGCAGCACCCAGTTCCTTTCCGGGACTAAACTTTCATGGTCATTTAATTGATTCTTCCTCCACTATTGTCTCACGGCCGAGAACATGGCATATGGAGGCCAGCCACTCTCTTACTCTCTCCCGGGTCATTCAGTGCGGTCACCGGAAAATGACATTCAAGTACCTCTGAAAACTCACTTACAGGGGCACCTGTCAGTTAAGCAGCTGTCTTCAGCTCAGGACATGATCCCAGGGTCCTGGGATCGAGCCCCACATCGGGCTCCCTGCTCAACGGGAAGCCCGCTTCTCCCTCTCCCACTCCCCCTGCTTGTGTTCCCTCTGTCACTGTGCCTCTCTCTGTCAAATAAATAAATATTTGGATTTCCAAAGGGCATTGGTTTCCACCACCATGACTGCTCCCTTTAGAAGAATGTGTTCTGAATTTTCTTTCCTTTAGGTTGAATTAGGCAACTTAACTTAGAAACACACGGTTCTCCTCTGTGGTCACATTCTGGGTTAGGAAAACATGTGGCTTTTGTCTCATGCAGACTCAGAGTTCAGCGGAAGCACTTCTTCCAACCTTGGCATGTTTCCTTCCTCCTCCTCCCCCTTCCCTTCCCGCGGCCCTCGCTCCCTCCTTCAAACTATGACTCATTCGACTACCCCACTTTAAAGATGAGAAAGTCAAGGCCGGAGCAAGTGGTTCCCGAGCCCCACGGCTGCGGCACGGCATGGCCCTCCCCGTGCTTCTCCCATTGCGCCGGCTCGCGCGGTTTCAGGAAATACTGTAGAATGAAGAGCTGAGTGGTGTGTGTGCGCCGACCACTTCGCAGGATGCGTCCGGAAGACTCAGCTCGAGGGATCCGCCCTCCTGGACTGGGGGCACTTGCGGGGCTCACGTGTTGCTCCCTCACATCACCCCTCGTTTTACCTAATCGCTCAATGCCGACGTTCTCATGATCATTTTAAAGTGAGAACACTGAGTTCACAGACACTTAGGGACTTGTCCCAGGTCCCCCAGCTGACAAGTGGCAGAGAAGCGACCCAGGTCATGGGCTTGGAGTCTGCGGTTGTGGCTGGCACCACAGCCCGCTCCTGCTCTGCTGCTAAGACAGGTTCCCCTCAAGCTGCCCAAGACGCCTGAGAGATAAGACGGGACTCTGGAATGAAATGACATGTCCCACCACGGCGAAGGGATGTAGAGGTGACAGAAATCTGCCCGTGTGAAAAAAGTCAAGTGTGCCCTTGGGCAGCCAGGGGACCTAGGTCTGCGCTTGACGGCGAGACTCCCCCGCTCCGCTGGTTCTCTGGACTCTGTCGGCCGGTCACCGGCATCCTGCCTGCCGGGTCCACCGTGGTTTGTAAAGCGTGTTTCTCATTCCCCCCGGCTTGGCTGGGTACGTGAGCCTGGCTCCTCTTTAAACTGGAAGCGATCAGCACGAGGTTAGGAGGCCAGGTCACAAGGGGACTGAAAAAGCTGGTTCAGTTGTTATGGACAGAAAAAGCTCGGTGTTTCGACGCAAGTCGTGAGTCTGTCTAGACAGTAAATGTGTATGTATTACGGCTGTTCTAATTACTACAGCAGTTAGAGAAATACCACTTTCCAAAGAAAAATGGGATGGACATTATAATATAATTATTTAAAAAATACATCCCACCGTGTGGCTAGCACTACCGTAGTCTGTGGTAAGAAGGAACCGGCTGCCTAGGAGGTGACCATCGGTGCGCTTATTCCTCGTGGAAACCCACTGCACGGCCTTTCCCGGCGACGCTTTCTCAGAACTCATTGCGACTTCGTATCCGTGGTCACCCGACGTTCGATCTCAGAAACATTTTAAAGAAAAGATGGTGGGGGTGGAGGAGACCCGAGGAACCAATTTCCCGTTCCGCAGGCCTGTTCTGCAATTCTACTTTACAATCCCATCATACAATGGATCTAGACAAATCCAGTGAATCAGAACACGAATATGTAATGATTAAAAGTCAGTCAGCAAAACTATAAAAAGTTCACAACACTTTTTTTTTCTTGGGTCACTTTAGTCTGGGAAATGCCTTGTCACTCACACAGTTGTCCTCGGGCAAATACTTAGCGCCTCTTTTCTGAGGGGCATAGACTCGTCTCTCTCAACCGGCTCCGGGACAGTGTCTGTCCGTCTGCACCCAAACAGCAGGTGTCCCTCGGTCCTGTTGCTAACGTCAGGCGTGCAGACTCCCCAGACACACACACACACACATACACACACCCCCAACATGAAAGAGAGTAAGAGGGAAGTGAGGGAAAGAAGAAAGAAAAAGTGGGGGGAGGAAGGAAAACCAAAGGAAAATAAAAAGGAAACCTAATCCAGCAACGACACAAACTTTTAAAGGCTGGGAACGAGAAAAAAGGAAATTGTTTATGCCAAACATTGGCCACAGACTAACGCAAGGCTTGGTCCCAACTCCGGTGACTCACTGACCCACATGTGGTGAGGCCGTGCTGGGCGCAGCGGCTCTCCTGAGCTGCGGGCGCGTTGCCCCGGTTCCCAGACGGGAGCCCCGCGGCGCCCCCACCTCCACGTCTGTGGACATGCCCCCCCCCGTCACTGGCACGCACTCTCCCCACTGGCACCAGCTCACCTAAATTTCTTCTCTCCTTAAAGACCTGATCACCGTCATGCTTTTTCCCAACAATTCCGCGTGCTGCTCCTTTCATCGGGGGCTTCGTTTACACACGTCACAGCGCTGGTCGTCGCACAGGCTTCTGCCCCGTCTGGCCGGATAGCACGGGGCCACACAGCAGCGCCAGCCACGCCTCCGTGGCCGGGCACGACTCGCCCCACAATGACCTCAGTATCGCGCCTTCTACTTCATCCAGCACGAGCTGGAGGCACAGGAAACCTTTTGCACGTAGTAAAAGCGTGTCTTCGTGAGGCTTCCCACGTCCAGGTGCTGTGCCAGCCACGCACCGTGGGCATTCTCCTCTCACGACGATCCCGAGGGTAGAAATACTCCTTCCCATTTTGTTATTCCCCATTTTACACGCAAGGAAGCAGAGGCCCAGGATCCCTCGGCGGCGGGGGCCGGAGTGAGACGCGCCTCTACACCGGCCGCCCGAGACGGGCCGTCACGAAGCAAACTCAGTTCAGGGCCCACGGGAGGAGAAAGCCCGGGAGCACCGCGACGTTTGCTCGGGGCCAGAGCACCACAGACGGTTTACACTGTCTGACTCCGCCACAGGAAGACCCGGGCTCTCGTCCTTGCCCTGACACTTCCTGTTGCCTTTGGGCATTTTACGTACTGTTTTGAATCTCAGTCCTACCACCTGGAAAATAAGGAATATTAGCACGTTCCTCATACGCTCTCGAGAAATGAGAGATACCATAAGCCCATTTAGGAAGATCACACTGGTTTAAATATGCTGTAGTGTTAAAATCTGTTTGCAAAAAAAAAAACAAACAAAAACCAAACGTCGAAAGAGCGAGGTTACTAGGATTTATTACCCTCTTTGGAAAAACCTGCAGAGTTTAGATATAACTTTTGTTATATTCCATTGCGATTAATTGAAACGGAGAAGCAATTTGTTGACAACTTTCCATTTCAGGTTTTAAGATCTAGTTTAGTTTTCTAAAACATCTCCTTTGAAAGTGCAAGAAAAATCTTTTCGGGGCAGAGTCAGTAAAATATCAGTAGGTACACAACAGCGACTGTGTACCCTGACTGTCGAGCCCGTCCCTTCACCTCTCCTCCTGCGGTCCCTGTTCCCTCGGCCTCCCTGTCCCGTCTTCCCCGGGAGAAGCATAAGGGAACGCGTGTGTCTGAGAAAGCAGAGTCTCGATCACTGGCCGGTTAGGATGGCTGGAACCTCGAGAAAAGTTCATTTCTAGCTGCTTTTGCATATCCTGTGCGTGGCAGGATATTCCCTACGATTCACCTAAAATAAAAGTTTCGCCTAGAAAGAGCACAAGTGCCTTGATAGCTTCCTCTGCTTCCAGGCTTATGTGACCTACTTACACACGGCTTACGAGGCCTTGGAAGGGTTTTGCTGGAAGTTTGATGCGTCTTGACCTCACTCTTAATTTGGCACTGAACTAGGGCGGAGTGCCGGGCTGAAAGGCTCCACGTGCAGTGCAGACCACGGCCAGGAGACCCTCCCAGGCAATCCTCAAGCGTTGGGCAAATCACGGTCAATGCTGCACGCTGCCGTTTTGTTTTGCAACCCAGTCGAGTTGTGCATTTCCTGCACTCACGTTCTGGTGTTATTTGTCACGGGGAGGACACTTCCCGCCCGCCGGCAGTCTGTCCGGGCGGGGATTCTCTCTAACCCAGGAAATGAAGTCACCAGCCCACAAGGGCTGTCTCTGCAGGGACTCCACCTCCCCTTCCCGACAGGAGCAGCCCTTTGGGAGTATTTCAAGACAGATGCAGAGATGGTGGCAAATAAATGGATATCCGTGTGTTAAACAGTGAGCCAGGCATGCAGAATCATTCCGTCTCTGCAGAACTCCGGAGACGCGTGAGAACGCAATGTGATTCAGGGCCCTTTTCATGCAGCCGTGGAAAGATTATATAACACGCAATTTTGACTAAAAAAGATGCTAACTACTTGAGGCTTTCAAACTTTTCATTGTGTTGTAATTGATTTTCTGGCTCAGAAATCTTACGCTCTACTTCTAATTTATACTTTTAGCTAAAGTGAAAAGAGATGCCTTCTCATGTTTCTGCATAAAAACACGGACGGATCTCATGATCATTTCATTCTGTACTTGGACTTAGAGGTTTCTCCCTCTCAGTTTCCCCAGAAGACTGGGTCGGATGGCATTAAAAACAATGACATGTTCTTGGGGCGCCTGGGTGACTCAGTGGGTTAAGGGTCTGCCTTCGGCTCTGCTCATGATCCCAGGGTCCTGGGATCCAGCCCTGCGTGGGTCTGGTTTCCTGCTCAGTGAGGGGTTGGCTTCTGTCCCTCCCCGCTTCTCACTCCCTGTGTCCCCCTCCCCGTTGCCCTGCTCCTGCTCTCTCTCTCTCAAATGAATAAATTAAAAAATCTTTAAAAAATGACTAATTCTCAGATTAAGGGGTTAAAAAGAGAAACCAAGAGTTATGTTAATATAAATACCTATTTATTTTTAAATATTTGATTGAGATGTAATACATACCTACACACCATAAGATGCATCTTTTATTTTTTATTTTTAAAAAAGATTTGATTGATTTATTGTTTTAGAGAGAGGGAGAGAGAGAGTAGCAGGAGGGGCTGAGGGAGAGGGAGTGAATCCCAAGCAAACTCTGCACCGAGCGTGGAGTCTGGCAGGGGGCTGGATCTCAAGGTCATGACCTGATCTCAAGGCCATGATTGGAGCCAAAACCAAGAGTCGGTCACTTA
Organism: Mustela nivalis; assembly: GCF_964662115.1. Lineage (NCBI taxonomy): Eukaryota > Metazoa > Chordata > Mammalia > Carnivora > Mustelidae > Mustela > Mustela nivalis. The sequence continues at coordinate 3,189,079 of NC_139024.1, read as the reverse complement.
ACCGCCTGAGCCGCCCCGATGGCCCACGATGTGTCCTTTATAAGTGTGCGTGCGGTGGTGTTTGTACACGGCAAGGTTGTGTGTGCATCACCCCCGGCTTGTTCCGGGACGCGCGTCACCCCCGAGAGAGACGCGCCCCCGCGAGAATTCAATCTGTCCTTCAGTCCCTGCTCCGGGCAACCAGTCACCTACTTCCTGTGTCTGCGGATCTGCCTATCTGGGACACGTCACGCGCAGAATCCCCCGGCGGGTGCTCATGGGGACTGGCTCCTTCCCCTTGGCGTCGGTTCCCCATGTTCACCCCGTTTTCGCATCAGCGCTTCCCCCTTTCTATGGCCGCGCATCTTCCGCCCCGCGCCCCTCCGTCTACCGGCTCCCAGACGCTTGGCTCGTCTCCCCTCTGGGGCTGTCATTACGTGGCTCCTACCGACACTCGGGAACACAAGCTTCCGTGTGCCTCTCCACGGTCAGTGATCCCGGGTCGGGTTTCACTAGTGGTTTTGGTAGGTCCCAGGGCATCTCTTTGTTTAACTTTTCAAGAAACTGCTCAGCTGTCTCTGCAGCAGCGGCACCATTCCCCGCCCCGGGCAACGCACAAGACCTTCGTCCCCACGTCCTTGCTGACACGGACGGCCGCGTGCTGGACATCAGCCGTTCTAAGGGTGAGAAGGAGCATCTCGTTGCGATTTTGATTTGCATTGACCTAATGACGAATGAAGTTGAGCGTTTTTCATGGGCCTGTTGGCCATTTATATGTCTTCTTTAGGGAAATATGTATTCACTTACAACTACTAATTATTTGTCTTTTCATTGTTGAGTTGAGGAGTTCTTTATATACTCTGGAGAGTAGCTTCTTATAACACATGTGATTTTCGAATGTGTTCTCCCACGAAAAAGTTGGTCTTTCCACTTCAAGAGAGTCCTTTGAAGCGCATCGTGTCTGATTTTGATGAGGTCTGGTTCATCCGTGTGTTCTCTTGCTGGTTGTGCTTCCAGGGTCATATGGAAGAAATTGTTGTCTACTCCACAGCCACACAGTTTACATCTATGTTTCTCCTAAGGTTTTATAGTTTTAGCTCTTACTTTAAGGCCTTTGATCTATTTGGGGTGAATTTTGGTATGTAGCATGAGGTGGTAATTCGTTTTACGTGTGCTTCACTGAGCTCTCGAACATTTCTGATTTAGAGGGAAGTGGAAGATTATGCATTAATAGCATCAGAACATCTATGGAAAGACTACTATCATGTAGTATCTCTAAGCTCAACATGTCATAAGCAAATGATAAATATACAAGTATTGATACCACAGGGCTAGAAATCCGAAGAGTAGAAAGGAAAAAAGGTAGGATTTTGAGAATGGCCTCTGAAATCACGTTTCCATGAGTGTCTGTGAAGGGCAGTAACTGTGCTAATTCCGCCCCACATCACACTGCATCCGCGTCTGAACCCGATCTCTTGACATTAAGTAAAAGAAACACAGTGGCGGTGGTCGTCTGCGTTATTCTCACAGCCTCCTCCCTTTGTCTAAAAGCCAGCCACGTAAAACGCACCACAAAGCCAATGCGACTTCCACAAAGTCAAATACGGCCCGCTCTAAGTGAAAACAGTACAAAGAAACCTGTAGAGTCTTTATGTGTGTTTTATGCTCCTCTCGACCAAGCATCTGCATGAAACCAAATCTTTTTCTCCGTTACACTTTAAATATTATTATAGAAACATCTCTGTTCCCACTGTTGATGAAAAGGTCAGTTCTAGACTCATGCTGCCCAGCGGAGCTTTCTGTAAGGACAGAATGTTCTAGATCTGTCTCGTCCACACAGTGACCATCAGCCATATGGGGCCTACTGAGTGCTTGGAATACACCTTATCCAGCTGAGGAATTAAAATTTTAATGTTCTCTAATTTTAATTAAGTCAAATTTAGAAAACCACAGGTAGCTGGTGGCTGCTGCGTGGACAGCATAGATTTCCAACCTGATAGCTCTAGTCTGCCCGAAAACACCCCCCACACATGAATTTTAGAGAAGCCAAGATGGTCTACTGAAATGGTAACCTATTTCAAAAACAGGAAAAAGTCGAGATACAGTTCTTGCAGTAATTTGTGTCGGTTAACTTAAACAGCGAAGCACGTTGCTAGAACCACTTCCTTTTTCTCTGCCAAAGGAAAGAATATATGCTGACTTCTGGCTGGATATACCCTATATGCTGCCAAGCATGTAACTAAAATTAAGGAAAAGTTTAATTGCTAATAGTTTTTTTTTTATATATATATATATACCCTGTGAAAATCTTGGAAAGCACATAATCATAGAAATCTCATTGAGATAGAAATGTGAACCATTAGTAAGTTTGTCTGTGAGCAGACAGGGTCTGGTATTTAAACAAAGATCGGAAGGCATTTTCTAATATGGACTAGAGAAGAGGGAGGAGCCTTCATGTTCTGCCCTAAGGACGATCTGGTCCACGTGGGGGCACTTTAGTCTGTGCGTGGGCAACAGAAATACAACCGATGATTCATGCAACACGCTATCCTAATTGTGAGGGACTCTACAGGCACCGAGTCCTTGTAGATAAAAGATTGTCCCTAATCTATTATGTGATTGAATTATTCTTATAATGGAATTCCAGAAAATACTGACAGATAGACTATCATCTAAGAAAACAGTTTCTGTGCTCGAAAAGGAGTCCTAGCTATCGAAACTTCATGTTGTACGCCTGAAGCTAATATAATGTCATAGGTCAACTGTGTCTTAGACAAATAAAAAGGTGCCCTGGCAAGATCCTAATTTCAATCTCTGTTCCTGAGTAAGCCACAGAAACGCAAGCATTACCATGGAAATATTACCAAATAAAAACAAACAAAAGCAAAGCTAAATGCAGAAGTACAAAAACAACAAACACACACACACACACACACAAAACCATGTAGGCTTTTCTTCTCGGGGTTGGAAAAGAGTTCTGAAAGCCACTGACAGGGAGTTGAAGGGCCAGATCTAATGGCCTCATGCCTCTGAGCGCTCAGGGACTTAGGAATGGTCAGGTCATGTCTGCTCTGTTAAAACAGAAAGCAAACATGCAGAAAGGTGTTACAAGGAAAACAGGATTCTCCCTACCAGACCCCAATCTCCACATCGACTACCTAGATAAAGCATTTTCCCCTGTATCCTTCCAGAATGTTCTCTGTGCAGGTATTTATATGTAACAGGCAGCCTTCTATTTCAAGAAATTATGTAAGCTTTAAGAACTTGAAGATATGCTCTGAATTTCTGCCCCAGAAATAATGGAGTCGCTTCTGCCTCCTGTCCGTGCAGCGCACAGCCTGTTCTCCCAGGAGGGAGTCAAGGCCATGGCTCCGGGTTCACCCTCTCTGCTCTGAAGGTGTTTCCCAGCCTTGCAGCGGGGCTCCACACCGCCCTCCACGCCCCCTCCAGATGTCACCTGCTTCTCTAACCATGTGATGTCAGACGTCAGCACGAGGGAAGGGAGAAGCAGACACCGCCAGCCCGGCCGTCCCACCGCGGCACACACACACACACACACACACACACACACACCCCGGGCACGCACCCCTGCACGCCCCGCTCCCCCTGCCCACGGCCTCTGTGAGCGCCTGTACCCATCCCCCGCCCCGCGTCCTGGCGCTGCACCCCAGGCCCAGGCTCCCTCCGTGACAGGGCACAGGGGCAGAATCTGATCTACACACCGGGGTTTTCAGGGCAGGCTCGTGCTGGGGTCGTATTTCCGTCTCTCCTGCCCAGTACGATCAGTGCCTGAAAGACAGGACCCCAAGAATTTGCTGCCTCGGAACTGAAGAAATCGCAGGGAGCCCCTAGAGAGCCCCGAGGCGGCCGCTCTGGAATTACAGAGTCAGAGAAACCAGAGCCTTCCGGAGCCCGGGCACCCCTCCTGCACCAGCCGCCCAACCGGGCGCCCCACAGGGGTGGGGGCCGCGCCCACCCCGCATCCTCTGGGCCTGCCGTGCCCACGGCCAGGTTCATGGGCGCATGGGGACCTCCCGGGCCCACGGCTACGTCGGATGTGCGGGGCGGCCTGACACGGATTCCTGCTTCCTCCCACGAAGTGAGCAGAAAACCCCACCCCCTCCTCGGAGCTTGTTTGCCAACAACTCTGTAAATGAAACAAGTAACAGGTTTGTGAAAACGGCAAGAAATGTAATTTCAAGGCCCCGATCTCACCTCTGTCAAATCTCCGGTGTAAAAAGAAAGAAGGAAAAGAGCCAACAAAGCAAAAAGGACATTTGCACAGCCCCGTCCTTTCTCTGCCTCACTTAAGACTCCCGGTCGGGGGCCGGCAGCAGTCCCGGGGGCTCTGCGAACTCTCCGACCCTGTCCACGCCAGAGCACTGTGGGGTCCTGCCCCCAGCCACACCTGGGCTAACTGTCTGGGCTGCCTGCAGCGGACTGTGTCCGGGGGACCGGCGAGGGGCTGGGGCGGGGCGACTGGCCCCCAGAGCAGGCCAGTGGTTCCGGCCACAGCCGGGCCCTGCGGGTGTGCCTGGAGCCGGACCTGAAGGGGACAGGGACCGTACGTAAACCCATGCCCGGCCGTGTCGGAAATACTTCTTTAAAAGATCCACTTTAAATATCCCTATTTCTGTGAAAATAAAATAATGTATAACCCTGATAACATCTTATTTAAACAATGCAAAATGCCTTCGGACCCACTGACAAGGCGTTTGGTTTGAAGAAAGTCTGACAAGGACACAGCACACGTTGCGGGATTGTCCTCAGAGTTCCATGCCACGCGCTTGCGTTAGGACACGTAGCCTGACTAGGCTACACGCTCCTTTCATGGTCCTTAACACCCTATGTCCCTCTGTCTGGTCTCGCAAAGCCCTAGAACACGGGGAAGGAGCCCAGCAGGCTAACCCCTCCTCCGAATGCTCTGTCAGCCACAGCCCCCCCACCCCCCACCCCCCTGCCTCTGATGCTTTCCTCCTCCTGCTGCCCTCCCCCCCCTGTTGCCTGCACCAGCAACCTGCTCCTCACCTGGGGGGGTGGGGGCTACTTTCCCCCTCTGGCCTCTGTGTCTTCACCTTCCTTGCTCTAGCTTGCTCTAGCTTCTAATTATTATCCACATTTCTTATTACATATTTTAGTGGGAACTTTACTTTCCAAATGAATCTAGTTGGGAGAAGCTGGGGGGCAGGGTGGGGTGGCAAAGGCTCTGACTCTTTCTTTAGCATAACAAGTGGGGGAGGGGGCTTGCGCTCCCTCTGGCTGGGGAGCAAGAATGTGTGATAGAGGGAAAACCTGAAGGACAGGCTATTTCAGAAGAAGCAAACATTTTAGCATTTGGAGGAGCCCAGCAGGAAACACCCTCCCGCCGGGCCAGGCGCAGATGCTCCAGGAACACATCCCGCCGCAAAACACTCTCTTCATAGACACTGGTGCACTGAGTTCTTTATCCTCAGATGCGCGATTCTGTTATCCAACTCGTTCTTGTCATTTCCCTTGGTCAAACCCTTTTAAAAAATAGATTGGTAAAATGATCTGTGAAAACACGAATCCACACTCTAAATTTTCATTTTAAATCATTTCACGTCAGATTAGTGACCTTTCACTTATTTCTACTCAAACAGCACAAATGATTATTTTAAAATATGCTCATCATATCGGGTCTTTTCCATATTTGGCAGAAGAAATAATCATTCAGGTTTTTTTTTTTTTCTGAAAACATCCTTTCTCCTGTTTATTTGTTTGATCAATTCGTGTCGAAACTCCTAGTCCTCTAAAAGTTTCTGCGTCTGAAATCATGTCCTGCAGAAAGTTTGCCTCTTGTTGTTATGAGAGAAATGTTTGAAAAGTTGTTCTTATATTTTGTGATGACAACTTTTTCCCTATTGCTTATTTTTTCCATATTCTCAGCAGTATAAATTTTAAAAATTAGAAAATACTCCTAATTTCCAAATATTTATTTTTTCTTTCTACAAATCGAAGTCCAGAAAAGTTCAGATCTTCAAGTTAAATTATTCTGACCAGGACATAGCCAGGGACCAAGAATAAGAAAGATAAGGGGCTTTTGCTCTAAATAAGTTCCCCCATGGATAAGAGGCTGGTGTGGCTTAATTAGTTTATTATCACAATTTCCAGGTAACAATCAGTTAAGAAGCAGATAAGAGAAGGAAGAAGAGGCTTTCCAGAATTGTAGCCATGGGTGAGAGCAAAGTGTGACAATAAGTAAAACCCAGAGCAGCTAGACGCAAGAACTCGGAACCACCCGCAAGAACTCAGAACCCCCATTTACAACAAGGAAAAACAGACTTCGACCCCAGAAAGTCTTTAAAGAGATGTCGTCTTGTAATCAGTCAAGTGATTCAATAAGCGTGTTCAGTATCTTTGAGTTTAACTTTTTTTTTTTAAGGTTGAGATGTGTTTTTTTTTTTATTTAAATTCCATTTAATTAACAAATACTCTATTACTGGTTTCAGAGGTGGAATTTAGTGCTTCATCAGAGATGTGGTTTTTCTTAAGATTTATTTATTTAGAGAGAGAGAGGGGAAGAGAGCATGTGTGGGAGCGCGGCGGGGAGAGCAGAGCGAGATGGGAATTCAGGCAGACTCCTGGCTGAGCGTAGAGCCTGATGCTGGCCTTGATCTCACCACCCTGAGATCACGACCTGAGCCAACACCAAGAGCCAGATGCTTGACCGAGTCACCCAGGCACCGCCCCAAGGCTGAGACACATTTCAGAGGTCATTTCAGAAGACTGTCTGCAAACCTTTTCAGTCAAAAAAAAAAAAAATCTGCCCACTGCCTAGGAGATTCACTGGCGTGGAACACCAGCATCTTAAAGAACCTCCAGTAAGAGGCCTTTCAAGCTTGAACACTGCCTCCCTCTGAAGCCAAACAGAAAAACAGACAACAGCAACACTGAAGTAAAATGTCAGTGTAAAGACAGAACTTCTAAAACTGGAAAGGCAAAGTGCATGTGACTTGGACATGATGATCTTTAAGGTTTTTTTTTTTTTTTTTTTAAGATTTCATCTATTTATTTATCAGAGAGAGAGAGAGATCAAGACTACACAAGCAGGGGGAGCAGCAGGCACAGGGAAAGGGAGAAGCAGGCTCCCCGATGAGTAGGGAGCAGGGTTTGTCCCCGGACCCTGAGATCATGACCTGAGCCAAAGGCAGATGCTTGACCAGACGGAGCCACCTGGTACGTCTCTCTTTAAGTTTCATATTTTGCATTTCAGTTCCACTTTATTTTTTTTTTTTAGGTTTTATTTATTTATTTGACAGAGGGACAGAGAGATCACAAGTTGGCAGAGAGGCAGGCAGAGAGAGAAGAGGAAGCAGGCTCCCCGCCGAGCACAGAGTCCGATGCAGGGCTCGATCCTAGGACCCGGAGATCATGACCGGAGCCGAAGGCAGAGGCTCAACCCACTGAGCCACCCAGGCGCCCCTTCAGTTCCACTTTAAAAGTAACTAGTAAATAGCAAGGCTCCTAGGAAGAGTCTTGCAATAACAGAGATTAGAAATACATTTCTTCCAAAAGAATGTTAAAGGGGGAAATCAAATTGTAGGACATACATCAATAGTCGTGTTTTTATGTGTATTTTAAAAGTGCACGTAGAGACTCCATATTACTCTTGAATATACATATATATACATAAAATTGAGTGACGGGGCTGGAGAGGAATACGCTGTTGCTTCCAGGAGGGGCTGGAGGCCGGACTCGGGGTCAGGAGAGCTTCCCGGTTACCGACCATCCTTCCTTCTCCCTAAGGTAATCCTGAAGACAAGCTTTCCTTCTCATGACTTGAGAGCTAACGCGGCAAAATAGCAACTCTCCGTTCTGGAGGGTTGGAATACAGCTCTGTGTTTTATTATTTACTTTTATTACTTTTTTAAAGGCTTTTTTTCTCTGTTTCCTTAATCATTCTATTAAGAAAAAAGAATTCCCCGAGAGCTGGCCCGCGTGGCAGCACTGGCTCCGGGCAGTGACTTGAAGGACCTCCCTTGAAGGACTGCCCGAGGCCGGCAGCCCGGCGTGGGGCGCGTTTCTGGGTCCCAGGGAGGGAAAAGCCCTGGACCAGGGCGCATCCTGCGGGACGCTGTCACGCCTGGCGACAGGCACTTGGACGGTCCTCCCCCGTGTTCCCGCCCAACGACCCCGTCTACGGAACAGCGTCTTCCCAGCGAGCCAAGTGAATTCCCAGCTTTCCAGCTTATCTCCGTGACTTCACCAGGTCAGTGGGGACACAGAAGCAAACCCTTAGGAAACCCGGCCGAGGGACGTCTTGTTGCTACAACAAGACATCGTTGGCGTCTCCGCAGGGCAGGCGACACCAGGGAGCCGCGTCCCAGAGCCAGGGCGGGTGTCTTCCCACCTGCTCTCGGTCGCACAATGGTAGCCGCCGCGACCCTTCCTGAGCAGCCCGGCTGCACACCCGGGCTGGGAAATCATCCGCTATTTTGGCAACAGGATGGATTTTTGCTGTTCGCGAACTTTCAAAAGGTCATGGGCTGAGCACAAGCCTGTTTCCTTTGACTCACGCGCTCCCCGATCCGTGAAACCTGCGCGCCGCGCTGCGCACAGCACCTCATTTGTTGAGGAAAAAACGATGCGCTTTTTGCGCTTTTAAAATGGGAATGTGAAATTTTATTTGGGGGATATTAGACAAAAACGTCCCCGTGTTGGTTGCCCACATCTGAGGGCTCTACTGCTGATTACCGGAAAGAAGAAAGCCCTGAAAGTCGGTCCTTCCGGACAACGGTACACTCGTGCGGCTCAGCTTGTCATGCTGATGCTGAAGTAGACGCGTGAGCCCCACAGTTGGCCAAGATACAAATGTAAGTGATACTTACCTTCTAACTAACACTCGAATTCACTCCCACTTGATTTTCAGAAATTTAAAAATGACCAATGATTACATTACTTCCAGAAAGGGACGGTGTCGTATTCTTTCTTTTTTTTTTTTTCTTTTTTTCTTTTTTTAGGTAGGCTCCGTGCTCAGTACGGAGTCCAGCCCGGGTCCTGAACTCATGACCTTGAGATCCTGACCTGAGCTGAGACCAGGGGTCGGGCACCCCGCCAACTGAGCCACCCAGGCCCCCATGATTGTTTCAAATTCTTGCAAAACTCATTTGAAAACAAATTCAGTCAGCGTCCACACTGCCAAAGTCTTCAAACAATTTTACCAGGTACCTTTGAGAAGGAATAGGAGAAATTTGATAATAGTATTGATTTTATTAATTATTTTTAACTACATGATGAGGAAAAAAATATGAAAACTGTTTCTTATGGTAGATTTTTAGGTATGAAATTCACACGGATGAAAATAAACTTATTTTTAGATTGATCTTTGTTAATTTTATAAACTGAGTAGCTTTTTCTTACTAATTATGCATATATATAATACACATTTAAATTTTTCTAAAGAATAAAAAAGGAACAGAAGTAAGAAAACTTGAGAACTCCGGTTAAATGTCTCTCTGCTAATGAATTACAGTAATGTCCAAATAGACCTAAGGTGCTCAGAGTTGAGGGGTGCCTGGCTGGTTCAGTCAGAAAAGCATGTGACTCTTGACCTTGGGATTTTGAGTTCGAGCCCCACGTTGGGTGTAGAGATTATGTAAACTTAAAAAAAAAAAAAGTAAACATTAAAAAAAAAAAATTCGGAAGTTGATATCATCATGGGTCCTTTGTGTTCATTTCCATGAATGCGTACCACAGCAGCAGACTATAGCAGGCAAATAAACATTTTATAAATAATTGTTTCCACTCTAACTCTTTATAAAACAGGGAGTTATTTCTTTTTAAAGATTTTATTGATTTATTTGACACAGTAAGAGAGAGCACAAGCAGGGAGAGTACGTGAGGGAGAAGCAGACTCCTCGCTGAGCAGGGATGTGGGACTTGATCCCAGGATCCTGAGATCACAACCCGAGCAGAAGGCAGACGGGTCACCGAGTGAGCCACCCAGGTGTCCCATATGTCATCACTGTTACTAGGAATTGACCTTAATAGTGGCGTTCATCACATGGCATTTTAGGATTCTCTTCAGTTCACAAGTCCCCGCCATGTGCTGTCGTCCGACACAGGCTGCGGCTAAGCGGCCCCCCTCCCTCTGCCCTTCCCCCCGCCCTCCACCAGGGCCTTGTTGTCAGCCCTGAAAGCGTCCGGGGTCTGTGTTTCACAGCTACATTCAGCAGAGCAGAGAGCGGTTTGGAGAGCAGAGACCTTCCATGCTAGAACCGGGGAAACTGAGGCCCAGAGTGGGTGGACAGCAGCCTGGGGTAGGATCAAGTCAAGCACGGATCTTTGTGCTTTTCTCTTTCATTCTTTTCGCTTCCCAAGTGAGGAGACACGGGCGAGGCGCACGGGGAGGTGTGGGCAAAGGGGGATCTGGAGCCCGCTCCCGCCCCTTCAAAACTCTCGTCAGTGTCTGGCGCTCTCACTCCGTTCCGGAAGAGCAGTGTGTGGCCCGGAGGAGAGGCCTGCTCCCCTCAGCTTCTGTCTGCACGACCGGCTCCTGGAGGAACAGGGGACGGGGCCTGGACAGCAGCTGGTACCATGCCACATGGCTGACTTGCTGGGAAGTGGCCCGTATTGCTTATGAGGAGCCAGAAACCTTTTTCCCTGGAATATGTGTGTATTGGAGGCATCGAGGGAGCACAGAGACGGGCCATGGGCTCCAGGGGACACCGTGCACTGGGTTTTCTCCCAAGGCGGGAAGCCCTATAGCTGCGGCTTTCCCAGTTTTCCCACACGACGTCTCAGGAGCAGCTGTGACAAGGCCCACGATGAAAACACTGACAACCCAGCCCAGGGGAGAGGACAGCCAGCCCTCGTCTTCGCAACTGGCGGCCGTCTGTTTCCAGGAAGGACGGGCGACGATTCGGAGTTCTCCTAAGCAAGCTGGCGAAGCCGGGGCCTCTCTGTTGGACAGAGGCAAGTGCTGTCCTGCGCTCTCCGCAGAGAAAGGACAGACGTGCGGAACTGCCGCGGGGCCAAGCAGGTGAGCTGGAACGGGCCGCCGCCTCCGCCCGGGGCACTCACAGCTCCGCTCCGTGTTCTGGGTTCTGTGCAGGATTGAGTACACAGGAGGGAACGCAGGTGTGAGACACGCGGCTCGCTTACCAAGCTCCATGCCGGACACTAAACCAGCCGCCGTGAGTCAGTGCTCAAGCCCAGGACCAGGACAGGACGCTGGCAGGGTCGGCGCAGCTTCCGCCCCCTCCTCCCGGCCCCCCTGCCTCCTCCCTGCCAGAGCCCCTTGGTGCCTTAGATTTGTATTACCACGTCCTTAAAAAAAAGTAAGTACGAGGCGCCTGGGTGGCTCAGTGGGTTAAGCCTCCGCCTTTGGCTCAGGTCATGATATCAGGGTCCTGGGATCGAGCCCCACTTCGGGCTCCCTGCTTGGCGGGGAGTCTGCTTCCTCCTCTCTCTCTGCCTGTCTCTCTGCCTACTTGTGAACTCTCTCTCTCTCTGTCAAATAAATAAATGAAATATATATATATATATTTAAAGTAAGTAAAAGGGAAGTTTTATCACATATGCACGTGTCTCCTGAATGCTACGTTGTTTAGCTTCGCTTGGTTCGGGGTCTAGAGAAAAAATGTCACCATACGGAAAGCAATCTTTCGCAATATGCTTGTTTTCACTCTGAATTCTGTTTCTAGGATTCCTCCACGTTACAGCGTGTAGAAGACGCAGCCCTTCCTGCTCTGTGCAACGTTTTGTGGACAGAAGGGTCTTCATTCCCCCGTGCTCCTGCTGATGAACAGCTGGGTTGTCTCTAAAGCTGCCCGGGGGCAGGGACTGGGGCTTCTCGAATGTACAGGCCCAGGAGCACAGGTGCAGCCCGCCTGGTAGATGATCCACTTTAGGACGAGTGTCCAACTGTTCTCCAGAGCTCGCCAACAATCCCTTCCTCGCCAGTGACGTAGAAGGATTTCCGCTGATGCGTGTCCTTGCCAACACTTGAGAATTTTGTCCAACCCGTAGATACAAAGTACGTCTCGTTCACATTTGTCTGGTTACGATGAGACTGAGCCACTTTTTGTGTTTTGATTGGTCATTTGGGTTTTGTCGATGAGTTTCTTGATCATATCTCTTGCCCATCAATCGGATGGTCAGTTCCTAAAACTGACTCTAGGAGTCCCTCGTATGCTCTAGATACTATTCCGTGGGTCACTGGGGTTGCGAGCGTCCTGCCGCAGTGTGTGCCCTGCACTCTGCCTTTCACACTAACTTTTGGTGAGATGTCCCAGTTTCGATATGGCCAAGCCTTGTCTATTCTTTGTGGGTAATACTTCTAGTTGTCGTGGAGAACAGCCTTCCTTTCCTAGAGTGAGAAAGATATTTTATCTTCTTGTAGTTTTAAAACCTTGCCTTTCACACGTAAGCCTTTAATCCACCAGGAACTCACAGTGTGAGGGTGTGAGGTCAGGACTGGGTTTCACTTTCCCCCATGCGTAACAGAGTTCCCCAAACATCTCTTGAACGGCTTCTCCCATTTCGAGTGATACGCAAGGATCCTTTTCACTGTAACAGGAAAAGACGTCATGTTCGGCTCACAGCAATGGAAAGAAATTCTGTAGTGATGAATGTGCGTGTGTGTTTGTGTGTGTGAATAAAGGTCATTTTCTCAGGGTAAAGGGGGAACTCCTCTAATCCCCAAAGTCACATCATCTTAGTGGTTTGTTACTAGATCTGCTTCAGTTCAAGTGTTCAGTGTGCTACTTGCTTCTGAGCGCCGAGGTACACGGACTTAATTAATTCCTTTCCCAACAACTATACTTTAAAAGCAAGTGAAAGAGCCACAGTATTTGCTTTCTAAACGTTGCTTGGCTGTTTGGGGGTGGTGGTTATAAAGTTACTTCATTTTATGTTTTGTTTGCATTTCCTGGAATTTACTGTACAGACGCCGACATCAGGCAAGCTGCACTCACTTCAACCGTCAGGGCGCGGTCTGGGCACAGAGCCCACGGCGTCCCTTTCAGCTCCTGCCTCCCACCCCTGCCCAGGAGGCCACAGCAAGCTCCTTCTCCAGTTGGCTAAGAAAGGAGCCTTTGCTACCCGGCGGTTCACTGCCGCCTCCCCACCCCGCAGGGCACCTTCCCAGAGCGCCTGCTGTGTCCGCGCCCTGCGAGTCCCCTCGAGGACACAAAGCTTAATGAGGCCGTTTTCTCCCCCTTCACTCGATGACCCCCCCTTCTAGAACTGACGTCACTGGTTCTCACATCCTCTCCTACCGCTGCCAGCACAGCGTGACGTGCCCCCCAGCGCCCCGCCGATTCTCCAGCCCCTCCGGGATGAGGTCTGGGCCTTCCACGGGCTTTTCCACTCTGCCCTTCCGACGCCTCCCTGACCCTCAGCAGCACTGCCCTCACGCACGGAGGAGCCCACGCTCCCGCAATGAGTCAGGCATTTTCAACAACTCATAGGACCAGCATCTTGATCCTCCAAATACGAGGCCTTGGACGACTTCCTAAGCACCAGGCCCAGCACTCAGAACTCGGCGCAGTCTCCACTCACCTGCTTCGTGCGGTGTCACACCTGCTAAATTTCTGTCAACAAATAGGTGTATTTTAAATGATGGTGACTCACCACCGAATAAGATGCAGCCCTGCCCACAAGGGGCTCAGAGATGAGTCAGCATATGGGAACACGGATGCGGAACTAGGACCAGTCTGGTGACGGCCACGGCAGAGAAACGGATAAAGTGACCGCGATCCGTCAGTCATTGTACGTGGTCTTGGGTAAAGGTGAATTCGAAGTCTACGTGGACGAGATGAAACTTAGAACCAATACAACATAGTAGTAGAATGGCTCTGCTTTTAAGTCCCGAGAGTTTCCACAGCTAGATAAGGAGGGACAAACGCAACTCCCCTTACGTCTCTTGCTAAATGCAGCGATAAAACGTGGGCAGACTGAACGGAGAATCTACCTGCGGTCTCTGAGAACGGTACAGCCGCACGCAGATGGGGAGGAAGGATCGGTAACGGCAGCGCCTCCGAGAGCAGCGCGCTCACCCTCCCCCACCTGCAGTCCCCGTTTGAATACAACAGGCTCCATACCTGGACAAAGCTGTCTGATGTCGGCACCTGATCAGCTTCAGGTGGCAGGTGGTGACAGGGGTGGGAAGTTCTAACAGGCAAGGAGGCTGTGGAAAGGACATTGCTTTTTTTTCCCGTCTGTTCCCCATGTCCCAGACCCCAGGCCATGTCATGGATGCTGGTGGCGGTGGAGTTACAAGGCACTGAGATCCTGCAGGAGTCAAAACTCCGAGGGCTGAGATTTCCCCTACAATACGTAGAGCTGTGACCCCGAGAGAGGGGGCAGACTTCCCTGCCCCTTTCTCTCTTTATCCCTTCAGGGCTTGGCCCGCATGAGAAGCCATGTGCAGGATACAATCCAGAACGACTCGGCACACAAAACCCAGGAAAATCTCAGCCTGCGCGTGAAAAGACAGCCAGCCAATGCCAAAGCCAGAAGGACACAGATATCACTATTCGAAGGAGTCAGACGGTCCAGGGCGATGTCTGTTGCGCAGAGAGAATCTGGAAGACCATGGGGAGTTTTTAATTCGTCCTGTACAAGAGGTTCCACACTGGCTGGAGAACATTTCCTTCCAGGGCAGATGCCCAGTCTCGCCTCAAGCCTGAACGTTCCACTGTCTTCTCCAGCCTCTCCCCACATTCTAGTATTCCCTGCTCAGGTTAGACCTGTGAGCAGTGCAAGACTGCATTCAAGTGAAGCGCCTTGAGGTCGCCTAAGAACACTAAAATTTAACAAATAACAAAAAATAATCATGCCTGCTAATTTTTTTTTTTTTTTTTGCCTAAACATTTGGCACGAAAATGCAACAAAATAAAGTAGCCTATAATATTCAAAAAAGCCAGTCACTTTCTTTCAAAATGTAACTGAAAATTTTCATGTTTAATGAATCCCCGTAGGTAAAATAATAGAGATGCTGAATCTGGTAAAGTGGCAAAAATGAGTTTATAAAAATTATCTCCACGACAAACCAAAATGAGTATATCATCAGAGAATAGTTAATCCATCCCTAATGTGATTAATTCATAACGCTGTGCTTTCTGGATGAACTACTGGAGCCTTTGTTACGTAAAACAAGAACACACATAAAACAGGAAGTGAAAACGGTAAAGTAAAGAAGCATAGTCATATAGGTGTCCGGCAAGTGCCCCATCAGACCTTGGGCTCCCAGGACTACTGAAAGTAAACTTGAGAGCTACTCGGCAAGTTGGGTGTTTAACAACCCCATGCTAGAAAAAAGCATTATCTATGAGGACTTATTTGGACTATCTTCGTGCTCTTTCTAGTTGCCAAATCCTCCCCATGAATAAAGTTGAGCTCACATTCTGTGCAAGGCACAGCACTGGGCTTCATCTTCCTGGTGGTTGGATTTGCCTGAGGTCTTGGACTCTCTTGTACTTAATATAATTTCTCACTGTGTCAGTGCCTCTTCTCAGCATTTGCCTCATGATTGTTTTTCTTTCCTTTCTTGTCTTTGTTTCTTTCTGAGATGAGGGAGGGGAGAGGCAGAGGGAGAGGGAGAGGGAATCTCAAGCAGGCTCCATGCCCAGTGTAGAGCCTCACATGGGGCTCAGTCTCCCAACCCTGAGATCATGACCTGAGCTGAAATCAAGGGTCAGCCACAATTAACCCGCTGAGCCACCCAGGGGCCCTGACTGTTTAACTTCTATATCCATTTGGTCTTTGACCACTGGTGGTTCAGCTCTGGTTTCGGTTTGCTATTTCTTACTTGGTGCATTCAGTTCCAACTCTGGGTGTTGATAAATGAACCAAAGAGCAAAGCGATGTGAAGACAAGAAACTATATCTACTCAGGCGTGGATGTGGTAAAGGAAATGAAGTATACATAGACTAACCCTCCCATTGTGGTGAGAGCCTATTAGCGGCAGAGTAATCCGTTTCCACCCAGATGGTCGTGTTCGAATCTCTGGAACCTATGGATGTTTCTTTCCTTGGGGACAGGAAATGTGAAGACGAGATTAACTTGAGGACCTTCAGATGGGGAGAGGATTCCCGGATCACCCAGATGGCCCAATGTAATCACGAGACTCCTCAGAAGTGAGAGGTGATGTCAGAGAAGGAAGCAGAGGGAGATCTGACTCCAGAAGAGGAGGTCAGGGTGATTTTTTGGAGGGAAGGCTGGCCAGGATATTGCTGACTTTGGGGAGATGGAGGAAGGGGCTGCAAGCCAAGAAACACACGTGGTCTTAACAAACTCAAAACGCCAAGGAAACCAATTCTCCTCTAGAGGCTCTAGAAGGAACACAACCTGCGAACACCCTAGCTTTAACCCAGTAGACCTGTGTTGGGCTTTTAATTCACAGAACTGTGAGATAATAAATTTATGTTGTCTTAGGACACTGAATTTTTGGTTACTTGGTACACCAGCCATAGAAAAAGAATAGAACACTCCAAATATTAAGAGGCAGAAAAGTTCAGATAGGGGAGAAAGACTCCAGATTAGGGAATGAAGATAGTTGATTTGTTGCCTAAACTAAGTTTAATCAGAAAGTTCTTTTTTTTTTTTTATCTGAAAGTTCTAATTAAAGTATGTTCACCTTGAATTCTTTAAATCAAAAGTTTCTTAATAACTCAAAATCTAATCATGAAGTTAGCATATAGCTCAGTAAAAGGACTAAGTCATGTGAATTACTGACAAGTTAATTGTCCTCTGGGGTTTTGCTGTCATCCTCCTCATGAATTTGATTTATTGCTTCGGCAAAAGCGTATTACTAATTTAAGGCTGCCTCGCAGGCATGCCAAAGACATCCCACCTTACTTCAATTTACAGGAATTTATTTGGCTCTCCTAACTGAAAATCACTGTGTAACCCAGTCAGAGGGTCCAAAGCAGGGCCAAGGTATGGGAAATCTGATAAAATGTATTACAAACTGCCTAAAAACAGTTGAGCCCAGGGGCAGATCCAATGTGTAGAAGTGTTGCACTCTCCACTGAATGTGCACTGAGTGTTCACCAGACCAGCTCCTGTCCACATTAAGTGACACACATCATGTGGAACAGGAAATCACACGCTCTCATTCCCAAAGTCAGGTACCATTCCCGTGTAGGGACTATGCACAATTTCTGAAATGCTCTTGAATACGAAAAGAAGAAGAAAAGGGTCCATACGCTGTCTTCATACCATGGTGGCTCTTCAACACTTACTCTGGAGCAGTCTCTGATGTTCCACATGGAATTTCTTCCCTTATAAATGAATCAGCCTGACTTACGTACTCTGTAAAAGTATGTAGTCCTCCAAGGCAGTCATCATTTAACAGCTGCCTGGTGATCTGAAATCATGTTTGAAATATTTTATTCAGTTGGCCTGTGTTTGTTGAGTTGATGGTCTGCCTGAAACCCATTACTGAAGAGATTAAAGTCATCAAAGAAAGGGTCTTATGCATTGGACTAGATGCTGTTACAGAAGCTATTACAGAATATAATGGAAATTACTGGCTCAGCCATAATTTTAGTCATGATTTATTAACATATGCCTCATTAGCCACACCAGGATACAGCCTCGTTAAAGGTAGGGACAGGTCTCTAAAAAGGAGGTTTTAATCCTCTGTCATAGCATGCAGCATGTCTCACTTCCCCCCATCCACACCGTGTCTACAGGACAATGGAACAAAATAAGAAACAGAAACATGCGCATTAAAAAGGAAGCCACTTCCTCAGGATGAGCCATTTTAGTAGTTTGGTGACTCTGTTTTAAGCATGGTTTACAGAGTACCAATGGACATGCATCACGGAAGAGAAGACTCTTTTCAAGAAGGAATGTTTCTCTCCCAGAAGCACAGAAGGAAAGATTAAGGGCCTGGTAGGACTACTGGTTTAGAGAAATCTCACATTCAGAACTAAAGAGAATGTGTGCAGTACAAAGCCACGGCTGGCTGTAGATAGGCCAGTTGAAGACACCTGAGGACCCAAAGTTGGAGAGCCCGGAGGGATGAAAAACCCACCTAGCTCAACCCCATTCACACTAGAACAGAGGTAACTGGAGTAAAGGAGGTTGAGTGACTTGTCAACTTCAAACGGCTAGTTAATTTGAAAGCGAGGAGCAGCCCAAGTTGGATGAGATGAGATGAGTGGACTGGTGTCAAGAAAAAGCAAGAAGTAGGCACAGGTGTCTTCATTTGATTTGTGATGCTCCATCTCAGCATTCAAGAAAACTCTGTCCACTGGCCCTCTTGTGCTATTTATCAACAACCCACCTCTATGTCCAATTTCTTGGCACTTACCATCTCCTTTCTCCTTTTCTACATTAGCTTTATGCTTGTTCACATACTACACTTGTCTTTCTTTTGACCATCAAATCCTTTCTCCTCATTTCTAATTGTAGTCCTTTCCACAAGGGAAAGGAAGTTAAGACAATTGAAGACATTTAAGTAATTCATACTTTAAACTCTGAATAAGAAAGAATATAAAATAATAGACAAAACCCCTCATACTGTTCCTATTTTTAATTGGAGTTCAATGTAAACAATAGCAAATAATGCCAAATTGCTTACTTACATGTGCATTTGAAAATCACCATTCAACAGCAATCAGCTCAAATGTCTCCAATAATTTTGCTATTATTTTCTTTCCCATGTAGGCCACATCAGCTGGCTAGAATGTGGAGATCATGATGGATATGGGGATAGCCAGAGGCATTGGGACAATGTAGATTGAGTCTGCGGTGGGAAACTGGGTATAGAAAAGATGTCAAAAGGGACTGCTAGGATAAGATTGCTTTTATCAGGGGCACCTGGGTGGCTTAGTGGGTTAAGCTTCTGCCTTCCGCTCAAGTCATAATCTCAGGGTCCTGGGATCGAGCCCTACATCAGGCTCTCTGCTCAGCAGGGAGCCTGCTTCCCCCTCTCTCTGTCTGCCTCTCTGCCTACTTGTGATCTCTCTCCCTGTCAAGTAAATAAATAAAATCTTAAAAAAAAAAAAAGAGATTGCTTTTATCGTTCAGGTCTTATTAACACAGATCAAACAAGATAAGGTGAGCCTGGCTGGGACTTTTCAGTACCAGGGAGAGTTCCTGGTAGCTGGTAACTGGGGAAGACGAAGTGAATTCTTTTACCCCCGAAAGTCTCAAAGGCCCTTTTCCATTATGACCAGTCCTAATGCCAGAAGATAGATTGGATAGATTATCATCCAAACATTAAAATTTAAACCTTGGTGGGAGAATTCAGCCTTCTTGTAAACTTCAAAGAGACAAACTCCTTCATCTCTGCCTTAACTTGCACAAGTTACTTGGCACTGGACAGTTTATGCAACCGTGAGACCCCAGTCTCCTCATCTGCGGAGTGGACACATGATACTTGCCTCCTGGGGTTGCTTTGAGAATGGAGGGAGGTTATTTACGTTAAATACTGCTGACCGAATACCCGCTCCTCGGTAAATAGTGATGATCACTCTCCCTCCCTCTTTTTTCATGCCGTCCACTTCTTTTCTAAATCAGAGGTAGAAATTCTGATAAAGCAGAGACTTTAAAATTAGCTTGCTCTTTGATTCCAAGTTACATCTAGTTGACAGAATAAAGTGTAAAGAGACTTCTTGATTAGTATCATAGATACCACCACAAAGACAACTAGACTTAATTTTTAAAAATCTTAATGATTAAAAAAAATCATTATTGTCATCATTATGCCTTTATTTATTAAATCAAATTCTCATCTGCTTGGCATTACCCAAATTAAACAGCCCCTAAATCCATTGCCTATAAGAAAATAATCCTTTGTCAAATTTCTGCCTATTGCAAAAGCAGATTAATTTTGAATCAAAATATTTTGAATATCTTTCAAGAATAGAACTACTTATTAGAGGACAAAAAAGAGAATTAAGGTTGAAGTGAGACTTCTGGTCAGTGCTTCCCAAATAAAGCTGAATGAATTAGCCTCACTTGAGGGATTTCCAAAATACAGATTTGCGGTGATATGCTAACACACCTAGACACCTCCATAGCTGATATCTCGGCAAGGTGATCATGATGTGCAAACCCTTTGGAAGCCACAGATAGAGTTCAGGATAAACACCTGTTTTCATAACTTGTTTCAAAACCGCTTCAGTAAACCCTTTTTAACTAATGGTCGCCATATTCCTCATACAAATGGCGTTCCTCAACAGTCACGGTGAGTTGCAACCTCCTACAATACAGACCTGAAAGATACCCCAGAATAATGGGTTAGCCAAGTAACCAATGTACTGAGAATCTGCTACATGGTAGGAAGTAATTTAAGACATAATCCCAGGCCCTAAGATAGTGCACATCTAGTTGCAGATATAATTCCAAGCGTAATTAAGTCTAAGTTGCGCAGCACACTCTCTGGTGCCCAGAGGCTCCCAGGAGGCTGGCCCTGGGTGGGCCCAGATCTTCACCACGCAAGGGTGACTGCACTTCTAGTCACTACACTGTAAGGGAAAAGAATATTCGTGAAACCCAAGTCCAGTGTCTGTGTATAGTAGTGTCATTTTCTAAAACACGACGTTATTCTGAAGATAAAGTAAACACTGAATCAAGGAAGTGTCCAAGTAATTCAAATTTGTACGTGAGGAATAAAGAAGCATTTTTCCTTCACATAAAGAAGACTTCTTCTCCGTGTGATTGTTTATGGGAAACAGGTAGGGTGTCTTCCAGCAGCTTTTATTTAAAAAAAAAAAAAAGAGTACTATGAACCGAGCCCAATGGCACTTTCAGTTTTTGTTCCTGGACTTCAGTGTCAGCCTATGGGCTGATATCGAGTTTCTCTTGATCAGAAAAAAGAGACAGAGGAACGTTTCTAGATCTGATCTTAGAAGACCCAGACAACGCCAAATGGACATGCCTGTGAGTCACATAAGCTTGATTATAAAACTGGACATCTATAGACATCCTTCTTTTTGGATACGTTTGCTATCTGCTAATGCTTCCTTCTTTTAAACCAGGTTCCTCATTTCACGTCTTCACACAGTAATAGTGATGAGAGTATTAGTAACTCTTCCAAAGCTTGAACTAGGACATACTGACATTTTCTTGCTTCATCTTAGAAAATGTGTCTGAGTAATTAAATACATTATTCCCTCTTCTGCAAATTACTCTGAATGGATATATTTAATTGAATGAATAAGGCCTTAGAATTGATGTCATAAAAAATGCTAACATGAATAAAACAGAAGCTGCATCCTGAAGAAGAGAAGATTTAATACATGCCTCAGCAGAAGTATCCACAGAACGCTTTGACCAGTAGGGCACCACTAAGGAGCCATTAAAACTCGTATCAGAACAAGAGGGTTTCTGAAGCTAAAAGACCCAAATGCTTTTGCATGTTAACAAATGCTAAATGTTTAAAAGAAATAAAATGAAATGATAATGTGTGCCAGCATTAAGAACTGAAGACTGGGGACGACTGATGACGGCATTCCAGCCAAAATATGAGTCCGACCTGCCGGAATGAGTTGTCCTCAACCCATCTGTGCACCCGGGGCTAGCAGGGTACCGAGGAAATGCTCCAAAATTGCTGAAAACAAGAAGAAATGAAATCATAGAGGATAAAGAGAGGGGCATCTTTTTTACCATTTCTCCATGACATCAGAAGTTGGAAAACCTCCAGAAAGAAAAGTAGCTTTCCGCACCAGCATTCGGGGTTCTACAGAGTTACACAGCACCGTTCAGATGGTGTCATCATAAGAGTAAGTCCCCAGAAAAGCTTGTGTCAAGGTCCCTGTCTCCAGCCACTTCCACCCCCACTCTTCAGTCCTTTAAATCCAATCAATGAAAACTGCCGCATCTACACTGTGCATCAGGTGACTTGCAGACCAGCGGCTCCGAGAGATGCGTCTGTGCATCAGACGGGGTGCTGAACGCCCCCCACCGTCTCGGTCAGGGTCCTGCTCTAAGCCCAGGGAATATGTTAAAGGCCATTTAGCCCGCTTTGACCAAGCAGTTGCACATCTTGAATTCATCCATGTAAGGTGCACAGAGAAGCAAATCAGAGAGCACCGTGGCGTTCCTCAGTGAGCGATCAACGCACAGACCTCCACTCGAGATGACCCTGAGGATGTGTGTCCATCAGCTGGAGATGGAGAAACAGCCTTGCCGCATCAACAGAAAATGCAGGTGTGGCTGTGGATTACCCGCTTTGGGTAGTAACACCGAGCCTCTCTGTACCACATGTCCACATGCATTATGTAACATCCGGAAGGAAGTACAGTCAAATGTCAGATTGGCTAGATCACGTGCCATTTTAATTTTTTTCTAAGTCTTTTTCTGACGTTTTTGACATGATTGTGCACCACTTTTGCAGTCAGGAAAAGAGCTATTTGTTTTATTTTGAAGAGAAGAAAAATGAGAATGCCCAATTTAATGTATAACTTAACAATTACGTTTTGCTCGGCCGATCAAAGGTTATACATTCCTTTTTGGAATGTGTCTCTTTCCTAAGCTTTCAGGGTATCTTCTATCCAACAGTCCTCAAACTCATTCTTGTAGGGCTTAAACTCTGTCCCCATATTTGAAGAGATCATTCAGGAATACTGTCGGCAGATTCTAGAGGAAATAACTCCGTTTGGGGAATTAACATAGAGATGGTTATTTAAACACTGTACTTAAACATTTTAATCTCTAATTTAAACTGTTAGTTACTCAGAGTGGTCATTCTAGGTCTGAGACTCACGTAGAGTCACTCGTATTCTGGGGACACAAAGGGGACGGATGGAAGCCTGGTCTCAGTGAGACCCCCATGTGATGAGGGAGCAGGAGGCCGGCTGAGGACAGAGCAAAAGCTGGCGCCTTGCACCCCCTCTTCACCCGCTCCCCTCCGTATGTGTAGCATTCCTCAGACACCCCTGACCGCCATAAAACGAGAAATAGTTAACTTGCAGGGATCGCAATCCTGCGGGACAGGAATCTCCCTTGCTCTACAGATGTCCCAGAGACCTAAACAGGGAGGTGACCTTCTCAATAGCACAGATTTCCAGAGGCAAATAACTCTCCGTGCCTGAAGCCCTCATGTCTCCCTCCCACCATTAACTGGAGGCGGCTGAGGTAGAAGGGAATGTAAATGACAGCAGGATCATTACACCGCACCAAGAATCTCCCAACTATCTCGATGTTAATGCCTGACCTAAAGACGACATTGATCAAGCCACAAGGGCAAGCCCCCCCCCCCTTGTAGGCTCTCTTTAACGTATGAAAACTCTTCCATTGAAGCCTCCCTTCTCCTCACCTTCCCCCAACCGCAAGGTATAGAACATGCCGACCCTCACAACCCGGGGCAGCAGCTCTTCCTGCCCACGGGTCCTGTCCCCGGGCTTTAATAAACCACCATTTTGCACCAAAGATGTCTCAAGAATTCTTTCTTGGTCGTCGGCTCCGGACCTCAGCCCACCGAACCTCACCTAGGTTCCAGAACTTCATCACATGGAGACAAGGCGGGGAAAGGTTGCAGAGGAAGGTCATAAACTTAACGGTGGTCGCAGAGCTCCTACTCCAGCGAGAAGGGAAGGTGCTAGAGGGGGAAGGCAGGGCCTCTCTCAAGGAATTTCGATTGACAGAGCCAGTGCCGAGTGACCTGCTGCAGACGTGGCGAGGCCGGAGGGCCTGGGGTTCAGAAGGGGGCAGGTGTCTGAGTGTGTGTGTTGCCATTTAAAAGTCATAACAACACAAGATAATTTCTGAAGCTAAAAGCCTCTAATAAATAAGAACGTGGTTGTATTTGTGCAAGCATACCAGAACTTCACAAGTCTAGTACTCCCCCCGACAACCAAGCTCAGGAAACACTGTACTATGGAAAGAGCTTTGGGCCATTCCTGAGGTGTGATTTAAACTCACATTTAGCCTTCGAAACCAATTCAGGAACACACACATTCATACATCCGTTCCTTGCTCCCCTGGGACCCGCAAGTACCATGGAAAAGTTTATCAGCCCAGCACCTTATTCTTTTATTCTTGGCCAATAATGACTTTAATCAAGATGCATTCCTTTAGTCGAAGCACATCATTACATGAGAATCTGGCAAACAGAAACCGTCCTATCGTCTGAAACACAGACAGCCAGACGGGCCAAGAAGCAGGGTCTCTCCCCGACCCAGGGCTCCCAAGTCCAGAGCCGCACTGGGTGAGGAGTTTGCTTTCCTCTTTGGAAGAATGAGCAGCTTGCACCCCTGTTATTGGTCCCAGACACGCCTCCCGTTCCTGCTCCCCTCTCGACCTCGCTGTCCGCTTGCTTCTCCGCATGCGCGTGCTCACGGGCATGTGCTTCGCTCTCACAGTCACGAACGGGAAGACGGATGACTCGACCCTGGTCACGTAAACCAATAGTCAAGTTGTGTGTTTTGTGTAGGAGAGACGGGGAGGGAGGGGGAGATGGAGGGGAGCAGGGGGAGGAGGGAAGTGGGGAAAGGGGGGGGGAGGAGGGGAGGGGGGGAGGGAGAGAAGGGGGGGCCGAGAGGGGGACGGAGGAGGGAGAGGGAGGCGGGCGGGGGGGGGGCCGCTCTGGGGTGATGAACCGGTGTGAGTTATGGGCAGAAGGGACGAGAGAACCCGACCGAGGAGCCAGCCCTACAAACCGGTTTCTGTTGCCACTTGTGCCACCATGGGATTAAAACGTAGTTCTTGGTACACTTTTTTTTTTTCAATTCAGAGAGAGCACATGAGATCACAAGTAGGCAGAGAGGCAGGCAGAGAGAGAGGAGGAAGCAGGCTCCCCGCTGAGCAGAGAACCCAATGCGGGGCTCGATCCCAGGACCCTGAGATCATGACCTGAGCCGAAGGCAGCGGCCTAACCCACGGAGCCACCCAGGCGTCCCCTTAGTACATTTTTATAGATACCAAAAGATCTTCTCACTTCTAGTAAAATTGTGCTGTGGCTTCACAGGGGGCGGTCTTCAACAGGAAGAAGGTGAGGACAGCTGTCCTGGATGGGATGTTTGTGCTCCCCCCCACCCAGTTCTTGTGTGGAAACCTGACCCCCAGAGTGGGGGACTTAGGAGGTGTTTAGGGTGTGAGGAGGAGTCCCCTGCCCCGATCACACACGGAGACCAGTGCCCAGACGCAGAAGCGGGGCTCACCAGGCACGACTCGGCCAGCCGCCTGATCTCAGACTTCCGGCCGCCAGAACTCTGAGAAATCAAGATTTTCTGTCTAAGTCACCAAAGCGACGATATTCTGTTAGAGCAGCCCAAACGGACTCAGACAATGGCAGACACTGGAAGCACAATGTCTATTTTCATCATCATATTGGTGCCTTTTTCCCTAATTAGATGCTCAAGAAGATTCAGGAGAAAGGAGGTGGAAAGAAAATACAAACCTGAAAAGATTCTCTAGCTACTGCATGGCACACTGCTGTGAAAATGTCGGTGCTGTTTGAATACCAGTCTGGGGAAGGAAGCACACTTTTAGGGTTTTCGCCTCCTTTAACCTAAGCAAGTTTGGAAAAATATGAAATTATAATAAGCCACTAAGCTTCCCCAGCACTTTTGTCATTAACGATGACACGTGAGGGGCGCCTGGGTGGCTCCGTCAGTCGCGTGTCAGACCCAGCTTCGGCTCAGGTCATGAGCTCAGGGTCCTGATCTCGAGCCCTGCATCAGGCTCAGCACTGAGTTGGCTTGAGTTTCCCTCCCTCTGCCCTGCCCCTCTAAAGTAAATAAACAAATCTTTAAGGAAAAAAGCGATGACGAATTTCTGTGAGTGTGTGTGTGAGAGAGAGAGATCTTGGCAGAGTAAAGGTGGTGTACGTCGGGGGTAGGGTCATGGGGGTTGGGGGAGGCTGGAAATGTGCATAATTTCTGGGTTGTAGGGAGGAGCTTGAACAGCTTTAAAAAACAGAGGAAAGAGATTCATTCTAAATGATACCATTTAAAATCAACACATCAGATTCTCAAAGATCTGGCCGCCCGGGGCTTCCCAAGCTGCCCCCCAACCCCCACCCCACAGCTGCTGGAGGAGCTTCTGGAACACTGCAGGGCACCTTTGCACGGCTTCCCCTCCCCCCCACCACAGCCCAGGCCCCACAAGGCTGTAAAAACAAACAGATCCATGCGGCCACTGGTGGGCTCAAGGCTCCTGCTTATTTGGGCAGGGACCTTCTGGTCATTCGGTGAACCCCTGGAAGGCAGCGCAGGAGCCGTCCACCCCGGCGGCCCCACTGGCCCCCTTCAGAGGCCTTGGTGGTCACAAAGGCTCCCGTGTTCTGGCACCGAGGGGGGCCCCGACACAGGAGTGGAGGGCGTGGACAGAATTCAAGACACGGCCCCTCGCCCACACTGCAGGGACCCCCAAGTGAGGTCACCAAGTGGAGGACAGAGGCCCTTCAGCCTGCGCTCCAGGGAGCAGTCCCAGAACTCCTGGGGGGCGGCCAGGGAAGCGACGGGGGAGGGGGTGGGACATGCTCCCAGCACAGCCTCTGCGCCCACGGCCTCCTGGGTCCCTCCGCAGACGGTCCTCCTTGCGGTGACCTCAGCAGCCCGGGAAGGAGGCCCGTCCGCTCCCTCGCGCCCCCGGAGAGCAGGGTCTCGGGGGACTGGTTGTCCACCTCCCCACACTCCACAGCTGGCGCGCGAGTACGCTGATTCCCGATGCCCGGGGTTCAGGGGTGGGAGCCGGGGCCTCGCGTGATGTCAAGCCCGAGGGGACACGCCTGCAGAAGGGTCTAGAACCACAGACAGTAAGGCCCGGCCGCCTCTCTTCTCACACAGCACGCCTCATTAAAGACCCTGTGAGTGAGTCCCGGGGGAACCTGGCGGGGTCAAGCCTGGAGTCAAGGCCTACGGGGCAGGGCAGGGAGCTCTTCATCCAGAGCTTCTGTCTGGGCCGAGCCTGCAGCAGCCACAGCGCCCTGCGCTCAGGCAGCCGCTCCGAGCTCACCCAGGTGCCCTGGGGCTCGTCCGAGTGAGCTCGTAGGGTCTGACATCACCGAGGCTTCTCGCTCGCTCAGGCAGCCGCTCCGAGCTCACCCAGGTGCCCTGGGGCTCGTCCGAGTGAGCTCGTAGGGTCTGACATCACCGAGGCTTCTCGCTCGGGGCCTTTGATTCCTGCCGTTCATTGTCCCTCGGAGCTACTGCTTCTGTCACATCCCAGGGACATCAGGAGGGCCAACCGTGGGCTGCGAGCGCGTGGTGCCCTGCTGTCCATCCAGACGCGCAGGGGATGGAGGAACCCCCACTTTCCTGACATGGTTTGCCACCCCCCCCCCCGCTTACTGTCCCCGCTCGCTGGGGCTGGCGCCCGTGGGGTCGGCCTCTGCTCTCAGTCCCGATCCCCGACCGCGTTGGGAGGTCAGAGCGAGGGCCCGCAGGGTTTCCTGGTTCCGTAGGCCGCGCTCCTCCCAGCTCTGCTCTGTCCCATGCCTGGCGCTTATTCTGGGACTGTGGTGGCCCAGGGCTGCGCTCCCCGTCTGCCCAGACCCTGGGAGAGACCTGGTCTCTCCTGGGCCTCAGCAGCCTGCAGGGACCAAGGGAACAGCATCTCCGCAACGCCAGACAAACACACGTTTCTGGGGATGTCCTGTTCGGGGTCATCGTCTGTTACTCCCCCGCTTGCCGAGGGTCCCTAGTCAGCCCCATGGGACGCGGATCAAGGGCTCCCACCCCTTGCTACACACCCCACCGATTTTCCCAGTCGCCAGGACCTGACACCATTGCCCCAGCCCCTGGCGCCGGCCTGTGTGCAGACGGCAGGCTCCGCCCCTGCCCTCAGGCGCCCGCGATCAGGGCCACAGAGAAAGCTGCCTTCATCCACAGGCCCGGCCCTGGCGTGGGCCAATGCTCAGGCCTGGATGGCTGCCCCAGTCCCAGAAGACAACTCAGACAGCCTCTGCCAGGCACCCCAGGCCTTCGATCTGTGAGAGTCCTTGAGTCAGACAGAAAGGTGTCACCAAAGGACAGGAGACAGAGCCTCGCCTCAAAGGACACGGCAGAGCAAACCAACATCTGTGGGCCCAGCCACCATGCTGTGAAAGTGTCCTCGCTTGGGCCACACTCCCTGGAGCCGCATGGCACAGCCATCACTGACCTTCCCCCGGCTCCAGCCCTGGGGCCCAACTCCCCTCAAAATGTTTATCTGCTTGCCTCCAGGCGGGGATGCTCCCTTGCTCTTCTTAGAAGCAGCCCCTTGCCCCAGTGTCCTCCCCTGCTGGGCTCCTGACACGCGCCAAGTTCCAGAAGGTTCAGTCCCGGGGCCACGGCTTGTCTCGGATTCTCCACCTCAGGGACCCCACCCCTTCCCTGGCCTGAGAAGGCGCTTCTCCGCCAGCCACACCGGGTCTGTGTCTCAGCCCAGACCCTGCCCTGAACTCCAGGCCGGGGGACCCGGCCGCCTGCCCCATTTGCACGGGGATGTGACACTCCTACCAGCGTTAACACGGTCTACAGCTGACGTCCTGATAACGCCAGCTAACCTCCTCCTCCCGCACCGGCTCCGCCTCAGGACGTGGAAACTCTAACCCTCCAGTGGTGGAGGCCAGGACCTACACGTCCACCTCGACATTTCTCCCTTCCGCGCACATCTGATCTAGCAACCGATCCGACTGGCTCTGCCTACAAAATGGATTAAAGATGCATCATCTCCCACGACAAGCTGTTATCTGTTACGCTCTAATCCTGCAGCGGCTTTGCTCCGATACTCAGAATCCAAGTTTTCGGTCTGGTCAACAAGGCTCTGTACGGTCTGGTCGCCTGCTGCCCGGCGCTCCTCTTGCTCTCTCCTCTCCAGCGCACTGTCCTCCCTGCTTGCGTCCAGACGCGCTCAGCGCACACTCCTGCCTCCAAGCTCTGGCACTTTTTCTCCTTCTGCCCAGAGCCCTTGCCCCAGATTTCCACTTGGCTTAGTTCCTCTTTGTACTGGAGCTTCTCTTAAGTGTTGGCTTATCAGAGGCGCCTTCCCTGGCTTCTCTGTGTACAGAGGCAAAGCCCTTCCACAGTAATTTTGCTTCTTGATACTTGCTATTGGAGATGCACGACGGTAGCTCATTGACTGACCTCCACCCCCAAAGACGTCCAGAGGTCCACGTACTCAGGCACACAGTTGGTAGGGACTGGCTTTGGGCAGGAAGCGCAGTATTCCTTATTCATCAGGAGGTGGACTAGGGGTAAGCCAAACAGACAGAGGTGGAACTAAGAATCCAGGAAGACAAGAGTTGCATAAGAGTTAAACGCCCAAGTACACAACACAATATTGAAGAAGAACAAAGTCAATGAACTAACACTACATGACTTTGTGATTTCCTGTAAAGCTGCAATAATCAAGACAGTGAGGTATTGGCAAAAGAATAGACAAAGAGTTCAACGGAGCAGAATAGAGAGCCGGGAAACAGACCCACACAAACACAGCGGACTGATCTTTAACAAAGGAGGGAAGGCAATTCAAAATTCATCGGAGAGAGGAAGTCTTCAGCATAAGATGATGGAACAAGGGGAAAGTCCTGTGTAAAACTATGAATCTAGACACTGACCTTGTATCACTCACAAAAATGAACTCAGAATGGATCATCTGACCTAGAGGTAAAATGTAAAACTATAAACCTTCTAGAAGAAAACATAAGAGAGAATTACATGACCTTGGATTTGGTGATGATTTTGTAGACACTACACCCAAGACACAATCCCTGAAAGAGAGAACTGGTAAGCTAGACTTCATTAAAATTAAAAATTTCTGCTGTATGAGAGATACTGTCTACTGAACGAGAAGATAAGCCTCAGACTGGGAGAAAATATTTGCAAAACACACATCTGATAAAGAACGTTATCTCAAATAGACAGAGAACATTTGAAACCCAACGACAAAAAGACACAGCACAAATAAAACCTGGCAAAAGAACTGAACAGCCACCTCATCAAAGAAGATAACACAGACTGAAAATGAGCATATGAAAAGAGGTTCAATATCAGACGTCATCAGGGGATGCAAAATAAAACAGTAATGAGATGTCACCACTCACTTATTAGGATGGAAAAAAAATTGGATCACTGAGATCACCACGTGTTGGCGAGGATACAGAGCAAAAGGAATGTTCACTCATTGTCAGTGGGGATGTGGAATGGTGCGGACTCTTTGGAAGGCAGTTGGGTGGCTTCCTACAAAACTGAACAGAGTCTTATTATATGATCCAGCAATCATAATCTGCTCCTTAGCGTTTACCAAGTGAGTTGAAAACTTACATCCACACAAAAATCTACTCAGAGATGTTTATAGCAGCTTTATTCATAATTGCCAAACTTAGAAGTGACCAAGGTGTCCCTTGATAGATGAATGGGTAAATAACTAGTCTACCTAGACAACAGAATATCATTCAGTGATAAAAAGAAATGCAGTATCAAGTCACAAATGACATGCAGGAACCTGAAATCCATATTTGTAAGTGAAAGAAGCCAGTCTAAAAGACTACATACTGTATGATTCCAACTCTGTGACATTCTGGAAAAGGCAGCATAGTCAAAACCTATGAAGACAGTAAAAAGATCACGGTTCCTACAGATGGTAGGGAGGGGTTGAGTAGGTAGAGCACAAAGGGTTTTTAGGACAGAAAAACTATTTTGAATGATAGAGTAAGGGGACGCATTTATAAAACCCATGGAATGTAGCACACCAAGAGTGAACCCTAATGTCAACTGTCTAGGTTTTAGTAATATGTATCAATACTGGTTCGTCAGTTGTTACAAATATGTCACACTAATGCAAGATGTTACATGTAGGAAAAACTGGGTGCGGATTTATGGGAATACACTGTACTTCCTGCTCAAATTTTCTGTAAACCTAAGACTGCTCTAAAAAATAAAATCTATCAAAAAAAAAAAAAAATAGATGCACTGACAGGAACATTTTATTTTAGGGCCAATAGTTCAAAAATTGACATCCTCCTCCTACACTCAGTTAATGACTAAGACTACTACAGGGTCACAGAGGAAACGAGTGGTAGTGGTATGTCTTCTTCCCATTCGGAGAAGTTGTATAAGCAAACACACCCAGTGGGGGGGTGTGCACACTACTTCTAGGTAATTCCTGTGGCATCAAGCATGCACTCAGCCAGTGTATTTTACTGACAAACATATATTTAAAGGACTTAAGAACTGCCTTTCTTTTCTAATTAAACATAAGTCCCATTGAAGGAAAATGTCTGCAAACCTTTCCTGTTTGGGAAGAAAGACCCCTGTGGGCACAGTGGAGGAAGGGTGGCCGCTCAGTACTTGTCTGTCCAGGGACGACGGATACACAACCGATGAGTCGTTGAACACTGGGTCAAAAATTAATGATGTACAGTATGTTGGCTAATTGAACATAATAAAAAAAAAAGAATTAGGTCTTAATTTCAGTGCAAATGTAGATGCTCAAAAATAGTAGAATATACAAAAAAACAAAAGCAAAATGCTGAAGTTTTTTTTATACAAATGACCATACAGGCTTTCTTGGGCCAAACACTTAAAATGGGCTTCCCATGGAAGCAATGAGTCCCATAAGACTTTGAAGCCCCCACTAAGAACTGACTGTCACCAGACCGGCTGTCACCACGCCTTTCTCTCCCCTTTGTCCCCTGCCCATCGTCACTGTACGAGGTCAGGGCCTGGTAAGGAAAGAAGAAGTCACTTGGAAGAGGATAAAACCCCACTCTGTGGGTTCAGAATTCCTGTCATCAGAAACAAAACACGCAATGCAAAGTCTTATTAGGACTTCGGAGAAGTCGTCCTGCCAGTGCGCAACGTTCCCCTCGCTGTGCCTTGAACGCAATGGCACACGGCGGGGCAGGATACGCTAGCGCGCCTCAGCCCCTCGGTGACTGTAACTCACTTGTCCCATCAGGGCTCCCGGTCAACCTCTCCTTGGGTATCCCCGCCTCCCACCCCAGCGGGACACACACCCCATTACTCGTGACTCTCGGGGAAGCGCTGGCCTCTTCCGCGCTGTCCCGCTCCTCCGCCCGGGTTTGAACAGGGCTGACCGATGCATAGAAATGGGCCAAATGCTGGCATTCGGCATTCTGCTTCTGTATCGAGCTCTCCACTATCAAAAGAGAGTAAAGACGTGTTTTAAAGATGTTTAAATCAAAATCGCTCTAAGGAAAAAGAGATGTGTGCAGAGTAACAGTAACTGGCAAGTTCTAGGCATTCTTCACAGGCCAGGCACTGGAATTGGCATTTTACTCACATTAGTCCATTTTATCTTCACAAAAATGGCTTAAAAGAGGTATGAGTTTTACTTTACAGATCCAAATAGAGTCTCACAGAAATTAAAACTGGCCCAGACTCTCCAGGCTAGAAGCAGACAATTCAAAACTCTCACCGACTCCACATCCTGGGGTTGCTTCAGCTCTACACGCACACTCACACACACATTCACACACTCACATGTACGCACACACATTCACACAGGTGCACACCCATGTACTCATACAACACACTCACAACATAGCACTCACACGCACTCCCATGTGCACACACGCGCTCACACCCAAACACATGCATATTCACACACACTCACACACACACACTGGCACACACACTCCCGTCCACTCACTGTCTGACACACACGGGATGGTTTTCTCACTTAACAAACGGTAACATAATCCTGGAACAATTAGATTCCCTGAGAGTGACCTCCACCAGACCCCGCCATACTTCAGAGAGCAGTTCTAAAATGAAGGGATGATTTTACCATCAGATTTTATAAACGACTGGGAGTAAGTAAAAGTTTCTGGAATAAGGAACTTACAGTACCGATGAAAAAGATCTAGAAAATTATTAATGCATAAACATAAATGTGCCTATTATTTTATGCGGCACACAATCCTATAATAGGAAAAATTAAAATTATATAGATACGGTGATATAAAAGAAAACCTTATGTGACACGGGCTTATTTTAGAACTCTGTCAAAACAGAACTGTCATTTCACTGTCAAAAAGAGAGTTAATTTTTCTGTATCTCCATAACCCACTCTTGCCAGCAATTGTTCCTGTCATCTCCCGGCCCCTGAACTGAATTTGCTGGAGGCGGTTCTGAAGAGGCAGAGACAAGGCACCACCTCTGGAGGGTAACCTGCCGACGCCTCCGTCTTGTCTGTTCTCTGCTCTGCTGTTTCCTGGTTCTTCCTCCTGCGAAGGCACCAGCCCTTCTATCCTCTGCTTGTCCCATTGCCATGGAGCGGTCTGAGGAAACGTACTTCTGGCAGTGATGACCTCGAATGAC
The DNA here is from genome assembly GCF_964662115.1 of Mustela nivalis. Classification (NCBI taxonomy): domain Eukaryota; kingdom Metazoa; phylum Chordata; class Mammalia; order Carnivora; family Mustelidae; genus Mustela; species Mustela nivalis. The sequence goes on along the minus strand of NC_139024.1, from coordinate 3,155,909 downwards.
CCTCGTCCCCTGTCCTGCTGTAGCACCCGCTGTGGGCTGTGCCAGCTCCTCAAGGGTCTTTGTGGAACGTCAGTGGCCGGTGCCCTCAGCCGAACTCAGGGACCTGCACTGATTCCCAACTCTCCTGCCTGGAAACGGCATTGACCGTGACCTGGGTACACAAGCGAGGACAAAAAAATATGTCCCTTAGGGTCCTATCCTCTGTCACAACCATTCAGATTGGCCTTGGGATCACACCTGTATGTGCGATATACACTTCAGATTTTGTTTTTTGTTCATCCAAAGGCTTTGCTCATACAAAGTTGCTGGATTCAACACAGTCACAGCAGAGCTCCTGACCGAGGAGCTTCTACAACTGGAATGTACTTGCACACCTCTCTTCCGTTCACCTGAAATTTAGAAAAATGATTTCCTCACATCTTGTTGCCCATTTTCTAACATATCTGGGCCAGTGGAGCTTTTCCTCCAGATGCTAAAGCAAAGACCCCAAGACCTACCCAGTCTTGCCCAGAGTGTATGTGTAGACCCACGTGGTAACGTGTGCAAATCAATTAAAATTCTGTAATAATCATTTAGAATCAAATATCCCCTGTCTTCTACTCTGGGGGTTCTTTTTTGTTATTCCAAACCAAGAGCACTACTTTCCCCTCGTGTTCCTGACTCTGAAACTGTGAACAAACCAGGTCACTTCCTCTGTAGAACGCTTCACTTTCTGGACATGGTCTGTGGTGTCATTCTGTCTCCTCGTCCCCGCCACTCCTGTCTGCTGGAAGTTAGACGGGAAGAGCGTGGCTGAGTAAGTTGTCATCCACACCGTAACACTTCTCTGCCTGGACCTGGATGATGAGCATGAAACAGGAAATGGAGGCAAACAGCAGACAGACATGTGGGGACCCTTGGTCTAAAGGCTTGGGACCGTCTGCGTGAACCATGGGGCAACACTTCTGAGGTGACTCTGTGTGCCTCACGTTGTCACAGTGCTGAGTGTGATCACCTGGTGACGCGCTGATCACGGGGTTCTCTAGTCTACATGCCAGGTTTGATGACTTGCAGTTAGTACCTAATTCGTGGGTTGATTATGTCAAAGGTACCTTGAGGATATCCTGTCCCCAGCACTTTTCATGTAATTGATGAGCCTTATTACGCATGCTATCATTGTCCTGCGCGGGGCGGGGGGGGATCATGAAATGGCTTTTTCTAAATCTGTCCTTTATCCTGGACTTCCTAGAGTTTGCATTTTCTCACAATGAAGAGCTTTCTCTCCTTATCCAGGGTAAACTGCAGCCCCTCCCACAGAGAGTGTAAATCCTTTCCCTTCAGTTTACCATGTGCAGAATGAGGACTCAGGGCGACAGTGACCTCCAAGGGGGGGTGCACTTTTAATGGGATCAGAAGGTGTATCACGGTCAATGTGATCAGAAGGTGTATCACGGTCCTGAAAATGTAGCAAATTACCAAAACTTGGTAGTCGGTTTCAAAATGAAAGTAGATGTATTTAGAACATACTCTTAATCTTTGTTCTTGAAATAATGAAAGCCAAATGTGATGTTCACACAGCAAAGGTGTCTTATTTCCTTATGAGCAGAGAGCAGAACCGTGTACTCCTTCCTTCACAGTCTTCTGTGACTGTTCCTTCTCTCTGTCTGATAGGATATAATCTAATTATTCTGAGCATATAGCAGACAAGGTAGGTGAAGGCGTCAATAAAGTCGGTCACTTTCTATTATTGGGAAAACCTTGAAGTTCAAGGTTTATAGAGTTAGTAATTTTCTCCTGTTTCCATTCCATTGAAGACATAATTATTGAAGTTGAGCAGTGTGCCAGATATACATGACTCTTTAGTCCATATCTAAATATATATAATAAAAAACAATCCATGCTTAGTTGGAAAAGCCAGTTGCTCTCAAAGTTGACGATTTTGTTAACATTCTATGTATCAAAATATTCGCATTATCAAGACCAATTTTAAAAACCCAGTAAATCTTCTCATTATATTCTGTCTGTCTGTTTCAAGAAGTGAGGAGGGTATACTGCGTGAAATCGGGTCCTTCTGGGACAGAATCCAGGGTGAAACTGACAGAGACAGTGTGGGGCAAAGCAGGTACAGACTCAGGAGAGCCTGTTGAAAGTTTGGTGTTTCTGTTGCCTGGGGCCAGGGGGTCCCCAGGTTACGGTGTTCTGTCCTGTGGGTGGCAGGACATAGCCATTTTGGTCCCTTGCAGACCTCACAAAGAGACAGAATCCAAACATGCACGTGTTTGCAGAACCCACGTCCACTGTTCAAAGTTCCAAGACAGCAGTCAGTCTCTTTAGATGGTGGCCGAAGGAGGGCACGTGAGTGGCAATGGAAAGATCTGGAATCCTCCACAAAACGCGCCCCTGCCTCGACGTGGAGAGGAGAACGTGAAAACCGTCATATGAAAATGTGACATTTTAATGCCGTTAATCATCAAAGTTAAATCTAAACTTGTAGCACGTTAAGAGGTCTTTGATACACTGAAACGAGGATGCGATTATTAACAAAGTAACGGCAGCAGACTGCGCGGGAACCTTAGCCATACCCATTCACGTTTTGGCAAAATGTGACAAAACCAAAAAACAAAGCCCCCCCCAAACCCCAAAGCTGGAATTCCCACCCCAGCTGGCAAAGCCTACCCACGATTCGGAGCCCCAGTCTGGCTTCTGCCAAGGACAGGAAAGTGAAAGGAAAAGCCAGTGGCTGGACAAGCGGGCAGAGAGCGGGGCCTGGGTCGCCCTGCCCGTGGCCACGCCTCCCGCTTGCTGCCGGCCCCGCCTCCCGCTTGCCGCCGGCCCCGCCTCCCGCTTGCCGCCGGCCCCGCCTCCCGCTTGCAGCCGGCCCCGCCTCCCGCTTGCTGCCGGCCCCGCCTCCCGCTTGCAGCCGGCCCCGCCTCCGCTTGCAGCCGGCCCCGCCTCCCGCTTGCTGCCGGCCCCGCCTCCCGCTTGCTGCCGGCCCCGCCTCCCGCTTGCAGCCGGCCCCGCCTCCCGCTTGCAGCCGGCCCCGCCTCCCGCTTGCAGCCGGCCCCGCCTCCCGCTTGCCGCCGGCCGCTCTGTTTGTGTCTGCATATGCCTGTTTGCTTTGGCAGGAGGCTTACAACCCGGCAAAACGAATAACTCCACACAGTCTCTAAGCTGCCGAGGGGACCCACGGTCTGAGATAACTGCTTCTTTCCACAACTTTTAAAATACCTGCTAAAGGGCATTTTTTTTTTTGGTCCTGCTTTTTGTCAACAACTTATCTCATTTCTGCCTCCTCCCCACTGAAAAAGCACATAACTGGAAGCTTGTTCTGTTTTGTTTTTCTTTTCACCAGGGAGGGGCTTCCCTAGACAAGGCTTGTCCACCCTAGGGAATGTGCTGCCTCTTTGCTTCAGCCGGCACCCGTCTGCTGATGTCTCCCCCATCTGCTAATGAATAAAAAGGCACTGGGCATCCCTGTGTATCGTGTCACGCCGGATTTTAACACAGCCCCCCACACCCCCCACCGTCTCCTTATCTCAAAGTCAACCCAATTTGTCGTCCGCCAGCTTCGGAGATGGATGGTGATTTTCTTTTAGGCTTGTAACAAGTGAGATCAGGACTCGCCCGAGCCAGAACACCTCCTTCGCTCTTTGACAGATATTAAAATTCTTCTCAATAGGTCCTAACTCTGGGGAATGTCAGCACTGAAACCCCTCCCGTGTGGACCATGCACGACGGCGCGCATCTGTTCCTACTCGTCTGCACACGCTTTACATCACTGACCGGGTCGTCTGGACAGTGCGGCCCCTCCCCGGGGGACCTGCCAGACTAGTGCTGTTTTGCTCTTGCGAGCCCATATTGAAGACGAACGCCAGTGGCAGAGATCCCGGGATTCTACATTTCCCCAGGAGTAGGCTGCGGCCACTCCTTGTGCGAGACTGAGACCCTCGCACGTGCTTTGTGAGCAGATGTGCTCAGAATCCAGGATTAATGGCTCCCTAAAGCGAGGCTAGGGAATTTTCAGAAAACAAGGGTCCTCGCGTGGTTCCCAGAGCAGGGAGGTCGGACTCAGTGAGCCCTGAACTAGAGCAGGGGAGAAGAAGCCTCGACTGTCCTTTCTGGTTTGTTAGGGACTGAGGGATGACAAACCAGGCTCCTCCTTGTCATGATGGACTGTATGACGTCACAGGAGCCTGGGGACCGTCTACTTGCACAAGTGCAACAAAATCGGGAAACGGCACAGTGTGAGTCAGAAACACAACTGTGGGAGGTGCACGTTGGTGGGCGGGTATAGGAGGGGTGAGGTCATCCGCAGGCACCCGCTGCGCTGCCCATGGGATTCTGGGCTGAGAGCCCCTTGGGTCCCAGGACATCAGCCTCAGCCCCAAAAAGAACTCTACAGGGTGTGGTCGGCTGAGCCTTAGAGCCCTTTCTAGAATCCAGGGGTAGTGCCGGCTGACCTACGCCACTGGAGGGTCCTTGAAAATCCACAGTCCGACTCCACAATTTTCAGTTGGGGTTTGTGCCCTGGGCCCCATCCTGTCCAGCCTAATGGAATGCAGGGAAGTGAAGGGACACGTCCCTGGTTGTGCCATCCGCGACTGGCCTAGGGACAGCTAAAATTATGCCCCCTTTGGGACCCCTAGAGCAGGAGATTAGAAGTGGTTAGTAATGATGATGTCCCACATCCGTATACCGCGTTATCATTTTAAATCCATTCGCAAAGCACCAGAGGACACGGGGAGCCTCCATGGCTCCTCCGGAAATGATGAGGTAACAGGACGCTCGGAGGTGACACCGCTCTCGGACTGGAGCCAGGCTGGGAGTCTCCATCTCCCGCAACCTGCTATAGATCCACAGCCGCACACGGGACCGCAGGGGCACCGTACAGCACGGACTTTCAGCAGTCAGCTGGTCTGCTGACATCGTAGAAGCCACTCGTACCCTCAGTGCTTCCTGAATTGTTCCCCGGAGCTCCTTAAGCAGGTGCTTCTCCCCACAGGGAACTGAACTCCTGTCGGGGTCCACAGTGGAGCCCCGAGGGCGTCCGCATCGCGGGAACGCACAGCATCTCCAGAGCACCCCCCCATTTCCCCACTCGCTGGTTCCCTCTGACTCGGCTCTGGAACCGGAAACATTTTGTGTTGAGATAAGAATGGCTCAATTCTTAGGACATAGTCCTCATCTTCATTTGAAGATGCAAGTACCCACAAGTCTAAACACATTTTCAAGCCAAACAACACTATGTTTCTAGTTAATTCTTGTTACAAACTCTTTTTTTTTTTTTTTTTTTAAATAGCGCTATGGGGACAACTGTATGGTTCAAGCTTCAAGCCTTTCACGTTTTCTCCTTTTAGAGACCAGAAGAAGAGTGTGTCTGGGTTACAACGGTGTCTAGGAAAGCCTTATTTCTGGGCTGGGTGGTCCGTCAGTGGTCACTTCGAGTCATGAACGAGACAGCCTCTCCCACAGGTGACCCGATCGGTGCTCAGGGTGATCACGACACCCGCACTGGAGAAGGGCGTGCAGAGAAGGGATGGGTGACGGGGTTTCCTTTGCTCTGAGCGTGCTGAGCAAATGGACTCGTGCCCTTCGAGTGTGATCCCTGCTAATGGCTGCCACGCCTTGGCCCGAGTGTCTCCTCCTGCCACCGATCTGCCCCCTGCTGTGAGGTTCATGTTCCTCCCACGTGGCTGCCACTCCACATGCGGCAAGGGTCATCTGCACTGAAATTCCTATTGACTCCCAGTGACCGTAAGGGTCACTTAGAGGATGAAGTAAAAATCTCTGGCCTCGGGGAGGCACAGGCGGGCAAGCACAGACACGGTGACTCAGCTTGGGAGGGACGACCCCTTTGTGGTGGCCTGGAGCTCCCTGTGAGTGCCGTCATTGCTTCCATGAGCTCATACAATCACAGTGCCCCTCTTCAAGAAAAACATTACAGACTCAGGACGACCACATCAGGTGCTGGGACTTGGAAGGAGCCTATGCGCATGAGCTGTCCTCACACTCAGGCTTCACTAACTTCCTGGACGGTCTGCCTCGAGGCCCAAGTCGTGTCCAGAGCCCACAAGGCAGGTCCTTACCGTCTGTCAGCAGCTCTTCACTCTCACTCAGGAGTCCGATCTAGTATGTTCGACCCACACTATCCAAACTCTACCAACCAGACCTGACCGCACTCATCCCCCGTTCTCCACAGAGACTTCCCCGATTGTGTGATTTTCACTGAGTTCTCCCTTCAGTGCGATGTTCTGGTGCCGACGGTCCGACGCCTCCGTACAGCACCTCCTACAGCGCTTGCACTGTTGCAGGTGACGTTTGTTCTGGCAGGTCCACGATGCGTCCCAAGAGGGCAGGGCTCCGTGAGGTGGCCCCGGTGCCATGGTGGGTGGCAGAGCATCAAACATATGACAGGTGTTTATGACTTGTTTGTGTCCTAGACGGAAGGAACGACTGAACTCGATGATTCCACTGTCCAAACCCAAGCTTACTGGCACCCAGGGGCATGGTATTTATAGTATCCAGTCTTGCCGAGTGACTCCACTCTGAAAGAAAACCGGTGTCCTCCCAAAATTCATCTCTCACCCCGCAGTCCTCGGGGATGACATCTTTGCCCTGTTCTCTTGTCATTCTCACATGTTCCCTGGGGTGGGGGTCTCCATGCCTCCCATGATTTCAATGTCTTGTATGTGTGGGGACCCCAAACCTACATTTCAAGGCCAGAACGTGCCCCCTGGACTCCTAACCCGTTGATCTGACCATGCTTTCGTGTCTCTGTTTCCCTCAGGAAACTGCTGATGGAATCTCTAATAAAATCCAGGAATGCCATTTTGAAAAACAGAAACCTCAGAAGTACGTCTGAACTGTGTTGAGGTCTATGCCCCGGTACTGGATGACTTAGTCCTTGAAGGCAGTGAGGACCCCTGTTCATCTGTAAATGCTCCACACGTCATCACCTAATCTGAAACCAAGTAGGCTGTAATGGGCAGGAATGTGAGGTAGTTCTTGCTGTAAATTCCTAAAAACGGGAATTTTTAACTTTAATTTTTAATTTTAATCACATTTAAAATGCTCCCATAAACTCTTCACGGGGCATATGCTCTACCACGTTCCATTGAAAGTTTCTTTGGATGGGGCGCCTATTGCGACCCCCACCGTCTCCAGGATATACTTTTCCATACGTACAGGTGTGGTTATTAGAATGGACAGAATCTTTCATTTTTCCACCTGGAAAATGTGTAGTCAGGAGGAGGCATGCTAGAATGTGGCTTCCGGCACCCCCTCTCTTGCTTCTTCCTGGGCTGGGCTGTCTCACCGCACCCCTGTAACTCACTTGTAAGAAATCTCCACTTATCTCTCCTTCCTCAATGAAAGAACCATTGTTTTTGACACCAAGAATGGAAACGTAGATGTTTTTGAAGAAGGAACTAAAAAATGAAAGGGAGGAATGAACCTATGTTTAACCAAGAACCATTCTTCAGTCTGATTTCACTTTAGGAGTGAAAACATTGGTTTAACAAGTTAAACACGAAACCCCAGGAATGGGTGTGCTTGGAGGGTGGGCTGGAGGGGTAGATTGATAGGAAAGATTTAATGGGAAATATTTCATCAAAACAATGACTCATCCTATATTCAAAGGTCCTCAAATTGTAGTATTTTCTTCCAAATCCACGTTCAAGTGCTGACAGCTGCTACAGGAATGCGCTTCGAATTCCATCCTGATGTTATAATTTTCTGACTTTCAGTCATTCATTTGTTTTGTTCTGTGGTCCCTACGCTGACCAAGAAACTACGAATGTTCACCCTGTGTTATCAGGAGGTGCGGGGGAGGGTGACCCACCCTCCGAAGGGGGATCCGTGACTTCTTTTGGCGGGAGCGCCAAAGAAGAAGAGGTCTTGGGCCACGTGGTCAGGGTCCATTTCCTCTGGGGACAAGGAGCTATGGAAAACCTGGGGTGCCGGGCAGAAGTAAGGCAGAAGGGCAAGGGGCACACTGCAGGGCACGAAGGGGAGGAACTGGGGGCACTGCCTGGGGAGTGGGGACAGCCTGGCAGGGCGAGCATGGGGCCGGGTGTGGAAACCTGTCCTGCCTTTTAAAGTAGGAGTGAACTTCGGACCTCAGGGCACCTACCGGGCACCCAAGGCAAAGAGGTACCCCCGGTACTGGAGAAGGTTCCAGAGGGAAAGGCCTGGCACGGCGATGGGGGGGGCTTGGGCCACCTCTGCCCAGTGCGGGTGTCTGAGGGGCAAGACCCAGCCGGGGCCCCCTCTGCTCAGGAACCAGAGGCAGGTGGGAGACGGCCAAGGTCCCAGGGACAAGAGACAAAAGAACGGAAGGAAATGAATGTTTAAGAGCGGGAGAAAGCTCCCCTGGGGGAAGAAAGGGGCCCTTCCTGCAGCCATGGATCAGAGCAGGGCCTCTGCCTTTCCTGGGGCAACCCTCCCTTCCAAGGACTTTCTCCCCATTTCGAACCCCAACCCCTTACCTCCCCAGCACCCCCGCTGCCGCCTCCCGGCCAGGGTTCTCTCCCAACTCTCCCTACAGGGATAGTTGGAGAATGTTCTAGAGGTGTCAGGAGGGAAAAGGAGGCGTCCCGAGATGGCCCGGGAGGGACGCTGCCCCGGGGCCTTCGCCGCCGGCCCCTCCTGTGCTCCGTGCTTCAGCTCATCCGCACGGCCTCTCAGGGCAAGAGAACGTGCGTCTTTATGTTGTTCCCGTCGAGTTAGGTCATGTTTGGCAAAGCGAGTTCAGTCCTCTTGGGGCCTCTTTATCATACTTCAACGTTTCAATAATTTACTTAAATGAGAGACGGCGACACACACAGGTCAGGAGCCGGGTCAGGCTGCAATCCACCACTCTGGGTCTGAACCCGGACCTTGTTCCTGCGCTCCGCACACACCGCTCGCATGACTTAATCTGTCCCTCACCCGAAGGAAGAGATTAATCTTGTCCCTCTCGGGCTTCCTCAGGGTCCGAGGAAAAGCTGATTCCCAGCATTCAGCGTGGAATTCAGGACAGAGCATGAGTGACCCTGTTAGCTCGTCCTCTGTCTGCTTCCACCCCCCAGCGTAGAGCGGTAGGCCCCAGTGCAAGGCCCGTCCCTTCCACAGCAGGAAATCTGAAACCTCCACATCTGGTTGAGCTCTTCCAGAAAACACGCAGCGACTGGTCCCATAAGTTTACAGTCCAAAATATGAGTGAAACTATTTCCAACTTCAGAAGTTTTAGCTTTTTTCCTAGAGTTCCAAGGTCTGATGTAAACGAAGATCCGCGATTTACCTGTGAGAGCCTGGATGGGCTCACTCTTGTTTCCAGACAAGGTGCCATCGGCCCCCGGAGGACCCAGAGTGGCCCTCCACCTCCTCGATCAGGTGACTTGTTCTTACTCCATCTGCAGGAAGCATCACGTCCACACACCCAAGGATCTGTGAATGTGTGAACCAGTCCTGGCCTTCCTGCTCTGAGACAACTTCCTGGGGTTCTTGGGGTCCCTTTCCAGAGTCCCAGCGACAGAAAGAGGAACCCAGTGTCTCATGCTCGTCTCCTCAGTGACCTGCTCTTCTTAGACGCCCACACAGAGCACACCTGCTGTTTCTGTGCCACATTAATCTTGGGGCGTCACTCTTGCGTGTAGTCTTATGTTGGGGGGTTAGCACGGGCTGACGTCAGCTTGTCCCTCCCCAACCCAGTGACCTAGTGACCCTTCTGATCCAGAGCCACTGAATATGGGAACCACGTTCATTAAGCCTGGAAATTTGGTCAACATATTTGTGTGCATTCTTTTGCTCCGAAAATAAATTTCAGGGTTTTTTAGGTCTTCAAATGCCTCCGGTGGTGTGCAAGCGCTACTAAAATAAACACTTTAGGTTTCAGAATATAAACATCAACGTGAACCTAATTAATTAGCTGATTTCTGTCAGATTATACATCTTACCCATGATCTGCAGACGGCCCTTCCTGGCTCCCTCAGGCATGACGTCCTTGAAATGTTCCTTGACTGGCAAAACCCAAGGTCCGAGGAAAATAACAAAGATAACACCAAGCATATTTTTATAAAAAGCAAATCCCATTTCCAGAGGCGCCCATTTCCAAAACAGACTCTTTAGGGATACAAACCCAGGAAGAGCCCTTTCTCCCAAAACATGTTGGAAGTTTCTAACAAATTGTCTATTGGAGAGGGGTTACTTGATTCAGCCATCACTGGACTGATATGTAATGTTTTCTACTGTTTCATCATCCCCCACTAAGAGTCAAAGACCTGGGAAAACGATCTTGTGACTGCTCGGCCTCGAAGACAAGAACCGAGCAAGTTAGAGTAGCCTCTTCCGGGCCTCACTGCGGTCTGTGGGTTCCAGGGCCAGAGTAGAGAGGCAGTTTCCGAAACCACCTCATGTCTGCGGGACTCGGGACCAGTACGTGTTGTGCTCTTTGGCATAAAGCCCATGTTTGATCTTGGGTGGATGAAGAAGGCAAACCCACAAAGGCTAAGGGGTCCTGCGTAAGATCTGCGTGCCACTTCATGTTAATGGAGACCTTGGTTTAAGGGACCTCGGCCACATGGCCCACGGAGCCCCCAGGACCTTCCTAAGACCTTGTGAGACCCTTCTTCAGTGGGGCCTCCATAAGCCGTGGCCCTCGGCCGCTGGACAGGTCCTTAAATACGCAAACAGCCTTCTAGGACCTTGCACATGGATGACAAGTGCATCTTCAAGGCAAACCAACTGTTTTAGATAGGGGGTCTTATTTAGAAAATTTAAAAGGCAGTTTAACCATAAAACAACGGGAATCCTATACTTGAAGTGCCTGAACTGTCCCCTGGTAATCTCATCTCCCCCCGCACAGCAAGCCAACCTGCATGGACATCGTAGGTCGTCATGAGGCCCGTTTTCCGATGACTGGACAAGTTCCCGGTGTTTGCAGCACAGAGAGTGCTTGGGGACCAGGGCGAGTCACCACCTCATCCACATGTAAGAGGCGGCTTGAGACGAAGAGCGGGGATTGTCCCTTCAGTTGGCTACTGAGCGTCTGAACGGGAGCGTTGGCGTCCCTCCCCCAGGGAAACAAGTCCACGGTGTGGCCCGGTCGAAGACACAGGAGCCGCCGTGCCTGCCTGCCTGCCGCGCCGTACGCAGCCCGAGCTCGGCGACAGGACGGCGGCTGACGCCTCTCGGGATCTTCCCTCTGCTCCTCTCTTCCCGCCACTCCCGGTTTACCGGGGCCAGTGCCGGCCGGCTGCGATCCGCCTTGCCCCACCCCGATTACAACCGGTTTCCTTGGCAGGAGAGCAGTGAGGCCCGCAGATCCACCACACAGTAGAAAGGGACATTTGGAGAAGAGCCTTGGGGCCAGGGCTTGTGCGAGCCCGGGGGCCGGGATGCACGAGGTCCAGTCCGCGCTGTGGCTCATGGAAATGTTGACTGTAGCTTGGAAAGGGGAAAGGGCACGTCCAGCGTCAGCCTCCCGCTAATTTAGAGCTTTAAAAACATGTGAAAAGAACATGCTTTAACTCCCCAAAGTCCTCTTACGGATTCGGATTCAAGCCAAAGGCGCGAAAGGGCTGCGGCGGCCGGCGGGGACAGTGGCGGCGGGGGAGGGTCACCCCTGGGCCGCGGAGGCCCGCAGAGCCGCATGGCCGTGCGGCCCTCACTCTGGCGTTTCTGGACACGGATGCACCTCGTGGGCTGCACGCGGGTCTGTGAGGCCACACCCACCCCTTCCAGCCACGGACTGCAAGGCTCAGGCACGCGGGGAGCGGAGGTGGGCTGCGGGGCGCAGAGAGGACGGTCCCGCGTAATGACAAGGGTTCCTGGACCCGAAGCCTCTTGTGCAGCCTTTCAGGGGAGGTGGAGGTGCCCCGCTGGGGACAGCCAAGTTTCTGCAGCCTCGTCTGCACTGCCTGGGGGTCCTGCCTCTGGCAGCGCACAGACGGCCACCCTGGAGCGGGCCCATGGGAGCCATCCCCTTTGCCATGACCAAGGATTCTCCACGAGGCACAGGGAGCTCCGGCGCGCCTGTCAGAGCTGTGTGAATCTGTGAAATGGGCTGACGTTCTGGTTCTGCAAGCCATGGAGGACCGCCAGGGCATGAGGGAGGCGATGGGCTCAGGCTGTGTGCGGTGCGGCCGAAGCAGAGAGGCCGGGGAAGGCCGGGGACCGCTCAGCCCTCATCGCACCGTGGCCCACCGGCTTCAGAGAGGTCTTGGTGCTGTCCTGGACCACCCTGGCCCTTCTGGAAACTGGGAACGTTGCGTTAGCTCACCTGGCTTTTCCAGCCTGTGATTCCAACTCAGTTTTTCTCCTGCTAGGATTCTGCTTGCTCGGGGATAGAGAATCACGGTGTTAGTCCTGATGGCTTACATGTTTCTGAGCTTCTGTGGGGCACAACCCAGAAAAATGCAGGTCCCCCGGTGTCCCGGCAAAGCAGAGATCCTGGGCACATTTCCGTGTCTGAGGCAGTCACAGCTCGAGACTGTTGTCTGGGTCAGTCGGTCGCCCTCTGGTCTCCACGTGGGTCACCACAGAAAGTGTTCTCTGAGTCCCTCGGCAAACACTGCTCTCCGCTGAAAGCCATCAGGCTGCGTAGTAACGTGGCAGGCTGCAATTTTTCTTTCATGGAAAGTACAAGACATCATTGCTTGCTAATCGTCTTTGACATAATACTGGTGACACGGATGGTAAATATAATTAGAGCATCCCACATCAGACATGTTGCCCAGCGAGGCTCAGTTAAGGAGGTAAATAATTCCTGTCAGTAAATCATCCTGAGTTTTGGCAACTACAGACTTGGAAACAAATTATGTCTCTGTTAAGTATTATTTGCTACAGGGCTAAAATGTAAGTGCGCCCAGCTCGTGCAGCAGAGAACCGCTGCCCCGAGCCAGAACGCCCACAGGCCTGCCTCTGGGTGTGAAAAGGAAGCTTCGTTCTTCCCTGGGAGGGTGGGGGGTTGGGGGCAGCAGACGCTGGCCAGCGCAGGGCTGTGTGCCGCTGGCTGTCCTGCTCCTGCCGCCCTAGCAATCTCCCCGCTGCGCTCTGGCTTGGCGCTTTCGCGGTTGCCCTGCTTTCAGGGTCAAGGTCAGATCCAGTGCTCGGAAGAATGTCCCTGCTCCCCCCAAACCCCTCTCTGCAGCCCTCCTCACAGCCCTCCTCTGAGCCTTGAGCACCTGCTTCCCCTCCACCCCCATAGGCCAGTTCGGCCACCAGCCCCCACCCCAGCTTCCCCCCACGCGGCACTGGATCCTGGCAAGCCTGCTGGGTGCTCAATGGACAAACCGAACAAAACGCGATGCTCAGGCCCACATTCTGACTCGTGGGAAACAAGGCCGCACGGCTTGGTCCCGGGCTGCTCTACCATCTGGTGACAAGCACGACCACACATACGTGGGGCTCCATGCTGTAACCGGGGGCCTGGGGTCCCCACATAAAGAATTAGCAAAGCCAGCCAGGAAATGTCCCCAGGGGCAGCTGAAAGCATGGACAGAAATCCTGACACGACAGACTTGCTCTTCCTCCCGCAGACAATGAATAAATCTGCTGTGCGCATGACGCGGGGCCACAAGGCTCCTTTCTGGACCAGGGGTGCGTCTGTCACCCCACCCCGAAGACAAGGATTTCTACATCAACACTTTCTGGCATCTGACTTGGCAAGGCAGGTGGTTCAGGAGAGGCGAACTAGAATATTCCCCCTTGCCCCAGCTGTCCTGAAAACATTATATTCCGACACAAGCAGAGAGAACACAGACATGCTCTGGAATCCACACGTAGCCGTCCTGAGGCTTTCGTCGGCTGATAGGCCCTCTTTCATCTTTGCGCAAACAAGACGTCCAGAGTCTACGTTGATCTGATCAAGCAGTTTGACATGTGATAACCGGCTGAATGTCGCGTGAGCGGCGCTTCTCTCTCCCTGAGGACGCGGGAGAGACGCTCACGTCCTGCATGGTTCTCCTCTCCTCATGGCCGTGATCACTGCCCGTGCGCCAACATCTGCTGTTTGCCCCGAGGTCACCTCCCCAGAGCACACAGCTGTCACTGGCCAACTGCTGTCCCCATCACCACAATCCCTAGAACACATACTGCTGACCGTGGCCCCGAATGTCCACATCCCATCTCTAGCGGACAGACGGGACCGGGGACCGGCCTGCCACAATGCGCGTGTCTCTGCCCATAACCACTCCGGGCAGCCCGCGTCCTCGGAGTGAGCCCCTCTCCCGATCCGCCGTGCTCCCTTCCCTCGGCCAGGCCTTTCCCGCGGCAGGGACACCAGGGCCCTGCCCCAGTCTCCTCTCCTGACACCACCTCGGCAGCTACTACTAGATGAATCTTTTAAAGATAGTTTCTTCTTTTAATATTTTGCTGGTTAAAAGGAAACAAAACCAGACAGACAAATGGCATAGAGGCTAAATGTCGGATGGGCTTAGACGGGATGAAAGACCACCAGCAATCACACCCAGATGGTCTTTCCAACTCTCCTCCCCCGTCCTCATCACAAATCCTTGCTCACGCCAATCAGGCCTTGAAAGAACCACAGGACAGACCTTCCTCAGTCCCCGCACCATCACCTGTGCAGTGCTGACCACTCCCCCCAGCCCCGTTCCGGAAAGCGTGCTGAAATCCCCACCCCTCCCACGCGTTCCCTAGGCCCCCCAGCTCTGGGGCCACGTCCCCTTGGTCATTACTTGTCCCATCTGTGTCCGGTGTGCGCTGCAGGCTGAGGTCCGCCTCCTCTGACAGCAGACGCACTAACCCACTGTGCTGGCCATCTGTGCCCACCGCTGGCAGCTCCGGGGCCGGAGTGTGTGCTCCGCGGCAGGGTGTGCTCTGAATTGAGATGTCCCCCTTACCACCTCCCTTGATTCAGCCACTTTTAATTTTGTCTTACGCTGATGGTTTTCAGTCTTAATAGGCCAATGCTTTCATTGTAAACCACCTCGAGTCTTCTGGGGAGGTGGGGAAGGTGGAAACATAGCCTCCTTCTGTCACTGATTCACCTTGCTTTCTCTCCATTCAGACACTGCATTACCAATGCTGTAGGTGCCCCATAGATATTTTCCAGAGGACAGTAATACATTGTCCAGACGACATATTTTATTTCTAATCTCCAGGTTCAGTGTTTTAAAGGGAAAAAGATTTTTTGATAATGTCAGCAAAATTGATTAGTGTTCCGTCAAGGAACACTGAGATCCTAAAAGGGGATAAAAATGTCCTCCCGCGGAATGAACTCCTAAAACTCGAGATGAAAGAAGAAAACTGGCTTTTTTTTGCCACACTGACTAGCAGTGTTCATGGAATACAAGATTATTGCTGACCAATCAGTGGAGACATTTTTAAGATGAGTAGCAGCTTTTTCGAGAGTTTCAAGTTGCTTTAATAAAGTTTAAGGTAACAGTATCATGATCAATGATTAGTGAAATGTAAGTAGGAGATCTAGAACTAAAAAAAGAAATTTTTGAAATTAAACATTTTCTCCAAATTATACAATTCATTGATCACCTAGAAGAAATTCTTTATATTTCTTTCTACTTTCTATATAACAACCTGCAAAGCAGGTATACTGATCTTTCTTTTGCAAAGAGGAAGTTGAGTCTGAGAGAGGTTACATTACTTTTTACCAAGTATCCTTAGATATTCTACAAGGACTACCTTGACATAATGATATCTTCTTTTTATATATATAATATATTATATATTAAAATATAATTATATATAATATAATAAGCGAAGTTACATCACTTTTTACCAAGAACTATCCTCAGATACTCTACGAGGACTACCTTGGGATAATAATATTCTATATAAATGTAATTTTAAAATGTTGCCAAAACAAATACTTAACAATGAATCTAACAAAATGTGTACAAGAGCTGTATGAGGGAAACTACGAAACTCTCTAAAGAACAAAATCAAAGCACTTTATCAGTGTAGAGACCGCCCATGTTCATGGATTGGCAGACCCCGTATTTCCAAGACGTCAATTACTCCCAGCTTGATTCGATGCGATCCTAATCAAAATCCTTGTGGATATTGACAAGCTGATCCTAAAGTTTATATAGAAAGCACAAGACCCAGAATGTCAATACAATATTGAAAAAGAACAAAATGAGTGAGCACAGTAATCAAGACCGTGTGGGGCTGGCAGAAGAGCAGACAGATAAACCAGTGGGAAGGACAGAGAGAACCAGGCCTACAGGACTATCGCCAACTGATCCCTGGCAAAGGAGCAGAGACATACGATGGCACACAGATAGTCTTTCTAACAAATGGTGTTGCAACAGCTGGCTATCCATGTGCAAAAAGTCAATCTAGACACAGATGTTATACCCGTCACAGAAGTTAGTTCAGAATGGATCAGAGACTGACATGTACAATGCAAACCCTCAAACTCCTAGAAGACAACCCAGGAGAAAACCTACATGAACTGGACGGTGGTGATGACCTTCTAGATACAGCACCAAAGGTATGATCCCTGGGAAAAAAAAAATTGATCAGCGGGGCCTCATTAAAATGAAAAACTTCTGCTCTGCAAAAGTCAGTGTCAAACAATGAGAAGACAAGCAACAGACTGGGCGAATGTATTTATAAATGACACATCTGCTAAAAGGTGGCTATCTAAAATACACAAAGAACCCTTTAAACTCAATCATAAGAAAAGGAACAACCTGATTAAAAGACCTTAGCAGATACTTCAGCGGAAAAGACATGCAGATGGAAAATAGGCAGATGCAAAGATGCTCCGTACCACATGTTGTCAGGGAAATACAAATTTAAAAAAGATCAGACGCCCCACAGACATATCAGAATGACCAAATTCCAGAACTCCGACAACACCAAATGCTGGTGACGCTGGGGAGCAAGGGGAGCCCTCATTCATTGCTGGCAGGGAGCAGAGTGCACAGCACAGCCGCTGTGCCTGCCTCCAGAAAGCGAAGCCCAACCTCACCATATAATCCAGTAATCACGCCCCTTGGTTTTATCCAAAGGAGCTGAAAAGTTATGCCTACAAAACAACCTGCACATTGATGTTTATAACAGTTTTATTCATAATTGACAAAACCTGGGAGCAATCAAGATATGCTTTAGCAGGTGAATGGATAAATAAATTGATACATCCGGAAAATGAAGTGTTTGTTGTTCAGCACAAAAAAGAAATGAGCTTATGATTGAGCTAGCAAGCCATGAAAAGATATGGGGGAACCTTAAATGCCTGTTGCTACATGAAAGAGACCAGCCTTGGACGATTATGTACTTTGAGAGGAGGCGTGGAGGTGGCGAACTGATTTGAATTTATATAAGGGTGCTGACGCCGCTGTAAAATGCACGATATGTTTTCTGGCTTTAAAAAATTTCAACAAATTCTCAGTTTGGCAGGTCGTCGAGCCCCGAGGCTTTGGGTATGGGATTGTGGGCACAAGGGGGAATGTGATCGACAGCCGGAAAGAACAGGACACGGGTGGAACCTGTTCCTCGGGCTCTCACTGTACCGCTCGCTACCCATGGCCTCTCCTCCCGCAGCTGCTCCAAAGCTCCTTCCATCGACCATAAACAGAATGGAATGATTCCAGCCTTACCTTCCACCCAGGATTATTATGAATGTCAAATTAAATCATAGATAAAAGCCTATAAAATGATTCATATGTTCCCTAAAAGATTTCATTCTAAACTTAAATTCTTGGACCTGTGGAGAAAAACAAGGAGTCGTGTTTCTCTCTGATAAATTACTTCCTGGCCATCTCTGCCCTGATTTCCATAGCCTTGAAATTTTGATTCAATGAATATGATTTAAAGGTTCATTTCTTTACATAGCAATACAATAAAGGAGAAATCAAATCTAAAATATATAAAAACCTTGTTCATACAGTCAAGTCCTCAGTCTGGTGTTCTTAATTGCTAAAATCAAAGCAAACCAAAACCAAAACAAAAAGGAAAACCAAACCCATCTGGATAACGATTGTAGTAGGATGAACACAAGCCGGCCCTGACGAACAGAGAGTGGACAAAGGTCCTTCGTGGTTCCTGCCGCGCGTACAAGGCTGTCACATTAGCTCTGTTGGCTCCCTGGGCCGCAGTCGCTCTGGCATTCTCTGGTAACTGACAAATCAAATATCGAGGCTCATGGCACTTTTCTGCAGATGATCCTTGGCACCAGAAAAATGAATAAATCACACAATAAAAAAGGACTCTCTCTGTGTTTCTATGCTTCCGTAAGGAGACTTTACAAAAACACATTTGATTCTCTCTCTGGCCGTCTGTTCAAACAAAAGAATAAACAGTGTCAGGGCCAACGTTACACACAGGGTTAGACAAAATAAGCAGGGACTTAGTCTCTTCCGTCATCGTGAGCTCTAGTGCCCAGTGCCCGGCTCCTTAAACACTGAACATGGTCAATAAATATCTGGTGGCTGAGTGAGTCAACCAGGTGACAACAGCAAAATCACTGTCACCGTCATCGTCATCACTACCTCTTCCCTGCCGTTCTGCCCCAAAAGATGGAATTCAGGGCATTTTTATTCTTTTTTTTTTAATTTCTTTTTAGTGTACCAGAATTCATTGTGCACCACACCCAGGGCTCCATGCAAATCCGTGCCCTCCCCAATACCCACCACCCGGTACCCCAACCTCTCATCCCCGCCCCTTCATAACCCTCGGATTGTTTTTCAGAGTCCACAGGCTCTCATGGTTCACCTCCACCTCCAACGTCCCTCAACTCCCTTCTCTCTGTGTTTATTCTTAAGGTGGCAGGCATTTTAACTGTCTTGGAATCTTGATATGGAAAAAAGAATTTCAGACTTGGCAGAGGTGGAGGAGAACAATGTAGTAACCGCCTGGCCCACCACTGACACTGCTGTGCAGGGGAGTTGCCCAGAGCGAGAGGGCAAGACCTTGTGCGATGGGGGAGGGCCGGACAGGGGGAGGTGCCGGGAGCCCTGAGTCACCCAGCTTGGGTTTTGCACATCGTGAAAGTTTCAACCGGAGTGAAAGGGCAGAACTGCATGGAGTGGGGGAGGGGTGGAGCAAAAAGCAGGTGCCGAGGTCCTGGCTGTGTGGGGTTATCTAGAGACCCGTGTGTTTGGCTTTCCAGCTCGATGTTCTGTTTCTTTTGATCACAGTCAGAGACAAGGACGTACTTTAGGAAAAAAATATGTAGTTGTTCCCACTAGCCTGTTTTATCTCTTTCATACTATAGCTAGGGAGAAGCTGTGGTCTGTGGGGCATGAGGGCTGGCGCGGCTGGGGTGTCGGATGCCCCCGTCTGTGGCCGGAGCTCACTCAGCCGACTTGCTTCGTTCCATCACAGCCTCCTTTCCCTCCTCATACTTCCAGGCTCATCCGCTCCAGAGCTGCCTGTCTCCGGGGGAGCCCCGGCCCCCGATGAAGAAACTTGAATAGCCTTTCAGTTTAATATTTATTGATTGTTTATTATATCCTCAATCTGCTAGCTCCCATAGAGGATTTTTTAATTTAACAGGCTGATATTGTTTCTGGGTTATGAAGCTTTCTCTCTGTTGAGAGAGAGGCAGCCAGAGCAGGAATTAGGAGCATG
This sequence comes from Mustela nivalis, assembly GCF_964662115.1. Taxonomy (NCBI): domain Eukaryota; kingdom Metazoa; phylum Chordata; class Mammalia; order Carnivora; family Mustelidae; genus Mustela; species Mustela nivalis. The sequence goes on along the minus strand of NC_139024.1, from coordinate 3,136,394 downwards.
GGGTCTGGAGACAGCCTGTTTGGGTTTGAAACAGGACACCTCGGATCCCCAGGGAGTCCGGAGCTTGCTTATTGCCGGACATGTGCTGCGCTTGGGTGTACGAAACACAGTGCTGATAAGGAAGCCCCTGGAGGGGCGGTGACCATGCTGGGCCCAAGGACAGGGATTAGCTGGAGAGACGCAATGTTAGAGTAGTCACGGCGGTTCTGATTGCAGGGGGAGGGACCCAATGTAAGCCAGTGTCAGCGGAAAAATGAAAGACAAACAACCTAGAGGGAAAGTTCAATGCCCAAACTACAGAAAGGGCAGAATAATTGGAATCTGAAACTCAAAAGCTCTCAAGATGCTTTCCCCAACTCCTGCTCCTGCTTCTGCCCATGTGACGGCTGCCTCCTTCTCCCCACAGTGCGCCAGAGCACTCCATATGGAACGGAACAGATCACTAGTAGCTCTACAGTTCAGCTCGAACACTGGGTCCACTAAAGAGGTTACCCTGCGGATCTAAATCCCAAGAAGACATTCATCAGCCCGGCAGAGTCAAAGGGCCTCCCCCTACACCACAGTGCTGGGAACAGGAGGCTGATGTTTCTACTGGAGCTGCTGATTTGCAGAGGCGAAGACAGAGGACGGGGGAGATACCTCCCAGCAGAAGAGACATCTGGGGGCAGCCACTCCAGAGACCCCCACACACACTCACACACATCCATACACACCACAGATGTGGTCAGCCAGAGGTCATGCTGGACACTATAATGAGGTCAGCTGGAGGTGGTCTTGAGCGTCAGGTAGAGCAGCAGACGCGCAGCATGACGTGGGGGAGGTGACCGGGGTCCTCTCCACCCAGCATGAGAAGCTGCACAGTGAGCCAAAGTACACATGGACAACTGTCCTTGTCCCAGAACGCCACCCAGCCGCTGCTGTCTTCCACGCAATGAGCAGCACTGGGTTTGCAAACAGGGGAACCGGACTCAAGTTCTGACTCTGCCAGCGAGTCTGGAAAAAGAATTTCAATTCTGAACTTTGGTTTCCTGATGTGTAAAACAGCATACGCTCTGCTGTTCATCTCACAGGGGTTTGGTGGGGAAGGAGACTGCATGCACGGAATTTAAACGGGCCACAGAATTCTCATATTTGAAGATATAGAACCAGCCTCGTTCGCACATCTTAGTGGTAACGTCCCGACAAATGCACACCACGGATCTCAGCCTTCATTTCTACACTTGCTCTCAGAGCCAGGCATGCTCGGTCCCATCTTACAGGAGCGAACTCTGCGGCATCCAGGCGCTCAGCGGCTAAAGAAGGGACCAGCATCCTGCTTTCCGTGCTTACTGCAAACTCCCCTGGGCTCGTCCTGCTTTACCACTGCCCCAACTCCACTTCCCTGCTCCAGTACCACCAGCTTTTCCCCAGCCCCCCACACCCCCCACCCCGGAATAAGAAGCAAAAGTGGAAAACGAGGAAGGAGAAAATGAAGAAAGATACTGAATGTGAAATAATGTTACACGTTTGCCAATCTGGCTACGAGATTTGTTTGCTTTGCGCTACTTGGGTGTAGGAATAAGGAAACGAAATGCACGGGCAGATCCTGTTCCTCTTCCTCTATGTTTCCTCCCAAGCTCCTGCTAGACTGTGTCTCAGTGACTTTGCACCGCCTGCTTCCCGCCCCGCTGCGAGATCATCCAGGTAAGGCTCTAAAACGTGCCCCTTCCACGTGCCCAGTGCCGGATACAGAGCCTGGTCCACAGCAGCGTTCAAGAAAGGGGTTCAGTGGGTCCACAGCAGCGTTCAAGAAAGGGGTTCAGTGGGTAGAGTGTGTGACTCTTGACCATGGGGTCCTGAGTTCAAGCCCCATGCTGAGTGTCTGGATTACTTAACAATAAAGTCTTTTTAAGAAGAAGAGTTTCTTTAAATAAATAGATGAATGATAAGTGAAATAATCATGTTAGAGATGTTTACTAGGTTGTCCAATATTAATCTCTGTTTGTATTTACTCATCTGTGTATTCAGAAACACAGAGGCACTACTTTTAAACATCTCTTTTTAAAAAAATCTCCCCAAACACAAGTTACTAATACGAAAATTGGAAGGGAACTTGGTAAATGAACTATCTTTTAAATACAACAAATTGTATTTGGCAAAAGTGTGTGTTTGTTACTACAGATACAACCATTAACGATAAAGTGGAGGGACACCTGGGTGGCTCAGTGGGTGAAGCCTCTGCATTTGGCTCTGGTCATGGTCTCAGGGTCCTGGGATCGAGCCCCGCCTCGGGCTCTCTGCTCAGCAGGGAGCCTGCTTCCCCCTCTCTCTCTGCCTGCTTGTGATCTCTCTCTGTCAAATAAGTAAATAAAATCTTTTAAAAAAAGGTGAAGTAGAAAATGCTTCTGATAAAGTAAAAATTAAATAATAAGGTCTATATGATTTAAATTCATTTTGTTAGAAAAATAATGTACGAAGGAGCCATGAATATCTATAGCAAAAAGGCTCCTTTGTTTTTTGAGATAGATTTATTTATTTATTTATTTATTTATTATTTTTTAACAAAGATTTTATTTATTTGACAGACAGAGATCACAGGTAAGCAGAGAGGCAGGCAGAGAGAGAGGGAAGCAGGCTCCCCTCTGAGCAGAGAGCCCGACGTGGGGCTCGATCCCAGGACCCTGGGATCATGACCTGAGCTGAAGGCAGAGGCTTTAACCCACTGAGCCACCCAGGCGCCCCTATTTATTTATTTTAGAAAGAGAGAGCACGCATGGAATGGGGAGAGGCCGGAGGAGGGAAAAAGAGAGTTTTAAGCAAACTCTGCATAGAGGGAGACGTGTGGCTCAGTCTCCCAGCCCTGAGATCATGACCTGAGCCAAAATCAAGACCCATCACATAACCGACGGAGCCACACAGGCGACCCTATAACGAAGGGTTCTAACAGGATTATTATCATTGATGTAAGATTAAAGATGCTTTTTATGTTAATTTTTACTTATTTATATTTCAAAAATCTGTAACGAACAGATACTGAATTTTATAGAAAAAAGCAGTGGGAATCCTTCATAAACCTCTGCCAAAAATCACCAGTTCAAAAGTTCATTTGTTTCCTCTCCATTCTCCACATATTTTCCGACTTCTTGACTTCTTTTTGTGTTTCCTACCCATGAATGTCATCAGCTCCATAATTAAATTCAAACTTTGAGTCCCTCTGGTTTATTTAAACTTGCACATGTGGGCATGTGAAAACCCAGGCGGGGGCTTAGCGCATCACGTTGGAAGGAAGGGGCTGGGTAGGTGCCCAGGACTCTTGTCCTTCTGCAGGCTGACCTTTATCTAGTGTTTCATTGGTGCAACAGACCAGGTCAGTAAAAGCAAGAAATAAATAACTACTTAGCATAAAGGAAGCTAAATGACACCATCATGAGTCCAGTACTTTCATTCTTTTTTTTTTTTTTTAAGATTTTATGTATTTATGAGAGATCGGGGCAGAGGAAGAGGGAGAAGCAGACAGCCCCGCTGAGCAGGGAGCCTGATGCAGGACTTGATCCCAGGACCCAGGATCATGACCTGAGCCGAAGGCAGACGCTTTGCCGATGCAGCCCCCCAAGCATCTCAGGTACTTTTGCTTCTTATTGACATCTTCAGGCGGGCTCTCTCTGAAATATTCTCTCATAATCTCTCATAAGCTGCTTTTTGTCTAAAGCAACTCTTCAGAACTCAAAATATTCCTATTCGCTGAAGCCTACATAGTAGGCTTAAAGTGTGGGTAAATATGAAGATCTGGTGAGTGGATAAAATAAATTTAAGACAGCCTATTTCATAATTTAGAATCAATACACATTATAATCTTATCCCATCAGATTTAAATTAATCATGCCATCAACACTTTCACCTCAGAAGCTACTCAAAGATGGCTAAAAGATACTAAGTGTTAATCACCTGGATTAAAACCGAATATTTATCATATATGACACTATAAATCTACTCACACTTTTGACAATCGAAAAAGTCATTAAGACTATACTGTGCCCACAGATAGCAGTTCATGCAAAACTTGCAGCTGAAAAAATATTTTACGAATTTTGTACAGAACGGAGTCTTAGAGCCAGCTGTTTAAAGGGGAAAATTACTTCAGTGTTGGAGGGAAAAATAATCAACTTATAATTATGCATGCTAGAAATCAACACTCAGAAACATATCTGAGCCTTCCAGAAATTCCTAAAACTTTCAGCCGACTTCTAGGAAGTTTATTAAATCACCATTTTTTATAATAACACCAGCTGCCACACCGTGATTTTAAACATACCCAGATGAAACACAAACATTTGACCACTTTAGTAAAACCACAATGGGATAATTTGGAAAGAGACTTCTTGTTCCACTGATTCTATTGAACTTGAATTAATAACCTGGACGACACCAGAGAGACGCCCAGGGATAGTCACCCTTCTGATTAGTGCTTCCTTTCTCCTCATCCTGCGGCCCACTCCCACCCCCACCCCCCGACTGTAAGCCTCCTCGGGAAGGGTCTGGGTCTAGGAGGCATTATAGAGGAAGCAGCTTGCACAGTACGTGGCAAAGAGCAGATGTTCAATAAATGTCATGCATGCATGCATGTATGTATGTTTCCATTTAGATTTGTTAGTTAACATACAATGTAATATTAGTTTCAGGCATATGATACAGAGATTCAACATTTCCCTACGTCACCCGATGCTCATCCCAAATGCCCCCTTCACCCCCATCACCTGTTTCCCCATTGCCCCAGCAACCTCCCCTCTGGAAACCATCAGTTTGTTCTCTAGAGTTAAGAGTTTGTTTCTTGGTTTGCCTCTCTCTCTCTCTCTCCTCTCTCTCTCTCTCTCTCTCTCTCTCCTCTCTCTCCTCTCTCTCTCTCTCTCTCTCTCTCTCTCTTTTTCCCCCTTTGCTCATGTGTTTTGTTTGTTAGATTCTGCGCATGAGGGAGATCATATGGTATTTGTCTTTCTCTGACGGACTTATTCTGCTCAGCATAAGTCTCTAGTTCCATCCATGTTGTTGCAAATGGCAAGATTTCATTCTTCTTCTATGGGTGAATAATATTCCATTGTATATCTACACCACATCTTCTTTATCCATTTATCAGCCAATGGATACTTGGGCTGCTTCCATATCTTGGCTATTATAAATAATGCTGCTAGAAACATAGGGGTGCATGTCTCCCTATAAAGTAGTGTTTTTGAATTCTTTGGGTCAATACCTAGTAGTGCAATTGCGGGATCATAGGGAAGTTCTATTTTTAATTTTTTGAGGAAGCACCATACTGTTCTCCATAGTGGCTGCCCACTTTGCATTCCCACCAACGGTGCCTGAGGGCTCCCCTCTCCCCACATCCTCACCAACATCCTTTTATTCTTGTGTTGTTGATTTTAGCCATTCTGGCAGGTGTGAAGTGACATCTCATTATTGTTTTGATTTGCATTTCCCTGATAATCGGTGATGTTGAGCATCTTTCCATGTATCCACCGTCTGGATGTCTTCTTTGGAAAAGTGTCCATTCATGTTTTCTGCCCATTTTTAATTAGATTATTCTTTCTTTCTTTCTTTTTTTTCTCTCTAGTATTGAGTTTTTTTAAGTTCTTTATACGTTTTGGATACTAACACTTCATTGGATATGTCATTTGCAAATATCTACTTCTCGCATTCTAAAGGTTGCCTTTGAGTTTTATTGATTGTTTCCTCCCCAACACAGCAGCTTTTAATTTTGATGGAGTCCCAATAGTTTGTTTTTGCTCTTGTTTCCCTTGCCTCAAGAGACCTATCTAGAAAAAGTTGCTACAGCCAATGTCAGAGAAATTACTGCCAGTGCTTTCTTCAAGGACTTTTATGGTTTCAAGTCTCACAGTTAGGTCTTTAACCCATTTTGAGCTCAATAAGTTGTTGAATAAATAAATGCAGTACTGGGAATTATTTTTGAAAAGATCCAATGTCCCTGTCAGCCTTCAGGCAACTGGTTGTGCACCATCCAGAATATCTTCTTGTTCTTCTTCTTGTTCTTCTTCTTCTTCTTTTTTTTTTAAGCTTTCCCATTGCTCCACTGCAAAGCAGGACTTTTTTCTCTCTCTGAGTTTGCAGCAAGTCTGCTCAAATGAAGAGGAGGATCACACCTGAAAGGCAAGCACTTCCTTTGCCTTTGCAGAAACCACGACAAACAAACCACCACACACTGGGGATGGCTAGTGCCCTGTTTCCCAATGTACTCTCCAAAAAATAAAGCAAGAGCTTGGTTTTACGCATCCTAGCTGCGGTGTTGAGCATAGTAGTAACTGTCAGAAGCTCAGTGGAAACTCCTGGAAGAAACCCTTGCAGATAGTAAGTGCCCTGTAAATATTGGAAGAGTGGGTAGATGTTGTGGATTTAGACAATCTGACTTGTGATCTGTCTTCCAAACTCCTAGCACATTTCCCCATCCTTCTCTCTCTTCCTCAGAAAGGTTGATCTTGGATAGAAGGAATGAAGAAGTCAGGGGATCAGGGCTGGGTGGGACAGGTGGTGTTCACAATCAATGCTATGGGGTAAGTGTGAGAAGGGGCCGCTGCTACTCCTCAGTTCCCGGAAGCAAAAAGGAGGACACAGGTTCTAACAGCAGATGCCAAGCCAGTCTAGGGCCCAGCCTAGCGGCGCTTCCACAGTGCTGAATTAGCCTCTCTCAGGGATGCCCTGACAGTTTCCCCACACGCTGCTTCTCTCTGTGCCCTTTCCTTCGCTTTGCCCTGTTCAGAATAAAAGTGAGAAGTCGTTATCCTGACAGCACAGAGAAACAATGGAAGCCACTTCAATGATGAAGCATTTAATATTTTAATTACTGATAATTATGATATGCAAAGGAACATGGAGGATGGCATTAGTTAAATGTAGGAGACAAGTTGAACTTATGCTAATGTGTTTTAGCTTGCCTATAATTTGTAGAGTTTTTTTGACAGAGTATAAAGAATCAGTCAGATAACTGACTTGAGTGAGGGCTGGGGTGTTTCTCTGCCTCGTGAGGAAGAACAATGACATTCTTGAGCTGAAGCCTGGCAGGTGAGGTCGCGGACGAATCTCATACCTCCAAACTTAATATTTATGCTTTAAAAGATATGTACATATCCCAGTATGTTCTGATCCATGCATGGCGATCCTTTTCACCGCTGCATAACCTTTTTTCATTAACTTGCTTAGTTTCAAAGTCCCATAGTTTTGAACTAAGTCAAGTCTGTGGTTCTACTACTACAATGCTCTGTGGTCCTTAGAAAGTTATTTAGTCTCCCAATGGCTCAGGACTTTGGGAAGCTGCACCAGACAACATAGAGTGCCCGGCACCTAACAGATGTTTGGAAATCATAGCCGTCTTCTCCTTTAAGTGGTTATTTTCAGTAAAATTTAATTTTTGATAGTCATTTAATTTTCAAAAAGTCATAGTCTTTCCCCCAGAGGGTCACAAACTTAAATTCAATAAAGAAGAAGCAAAAAACAAACAAAATTTGTTCACAACAAAAGAATTCAGTCACAAAATAGCAGATGGTATGACCCAAGTTTTAATGAGGTTTTAATTGGGGTCATATGTATTTAAGAAGCTTTGCTTTGGGCAAAGGTGATATAAATGCTATATAATTCATACGCACAACCACTAAAGACCCACTTTCCAAACAACCTATGTTTGCCCCATCATACTCTTTGTGGAGATCTTCCCACGGCCTGTTTACCGGAGTCCCGACCTTGCAGAAGCACCTGACCTCGAACTTCCCCTCAGAACAGGGAACGTATCCTTATTTGTATGCGCGGGTGCCGGCCGGGATCAGAAAGCTCCGTTAACATGTCATCACGAAGAGCCTGGTGCCATTTTGCTGTTTCTTGGAATGTGATTTATAGCGGCGTCCCATTTTGATATTTTTCAGGGAAATCTACTATTTCTTGCAAAAAAATTAATTTCATTTTCACTCCCTGAATTTTTTGACCATTGCCGCATACGCTTAAGTACGTACAGTAAATCTACAGAGTCATGGAGCTGCTCACTGCCTTCTGTAGACATTTCTTTCAATTAGCGTTTTTTTCTGTGATGCTCTCCGGACCATGAACTCTCTGGGCTGGTCTGTCAGTCTCAGGGAAGTGAGAGAGCCGTGGGCAGTCCCCTCCCTGTCCTGCTCAGATGCTTCGCATTTGCTGTTCCTTCCGCCTGGAATGCTCTTCCTCCAGATGGTCACGTGACGTGTGCAGTCACTTGATTCAGCTCTCTGTTCAGACGTGACCCCAGGAGAGAGGCTTCTCCCATCCTCTCCAAACACTATACCCAGACCACTTCACCACACATACCCACTCCAACCCTTCCTGGCCCTCACTCTTGGATTCTGTTTTTTTTTCCTTTTTTTCTTTTCCTAATCCCCCTGAACACTGACAACATATTATAGTTACTTGTTCTGCTTTTTACTGCTTGTCTCCCGTGCTGTGGGCTCTGGAGAGCAGGGGCTCTATCATGTGAGTTTCTGGCTGTACCCCAGGGCCTGCAATCAAATGTGTTCACAGAGCAGAGCTTGCTGCCTGTGGATCAGTGACTTGAGTGAATGAATCAGAAGCAGAACCTTCTCTTCAAGTTGCCTAGGGTTCAGGAAATGAGATAGCCAGAGAGAGAAAAAAATCATTCCTGACAGGGAAGCTGTAGTAGAGCTCGAGAGAAACAACATCTCTCAGGACGCCTGATACATCCGTGCTCTGTATTCTCGGCCACGGGGCACGCTGGTCTCTACCACCGCCTTCCTAAGTTTGGGTCCTTCTGGGTTCACACCCACTACGAGGACAGGGCTGTTGGCGGCTGACTTAGGGCAGCTCTGGTCGCCTGCCATCATGTCACATGGGGTAGCAAGGCCACGTCCCAACGCACCATCTGACTCCCCGGCCATGGCTACTGCAGGGGAAAGATTTAGGAATGCCCAGTACACACGCCCGATGTGCCAGGCAGGCAGCCAACACCTGCCTGTTCCCCTTGCTTAAATCCTGGGTTCAGTTTGTTGAAGTCACCAGCTCAAGGTCACTCCATGGTGAGGTGGCAGACTCTTAACCCCACTGTCTGTGGGGTCCCCACCTATGGTATTTGAGTGAATGGAGTTCCTCCTCATCAGCTGAAGAAGACCTCTGCCACCACCAGCCTGGGGCAGCCAACAAGGGACCGGAGATGCGTGGTGGCCAAGTGGCTCTTTCTCATTTGTCAGGGAAAAGTAGTATTTACATCCTCAGTCATGCAAGTGGACCTCAAGCTGTGTGGTCCCCAAGCCCCGATTTAGATCAACTGAAGATGTTCCAGCCACACTGTGGTTCCCTGACATTTGAGGCAGGAAACACGATGCCGGGTGCCCTGGGGCGCATCCCTTACGTCCAGCCTAAAGATTCCAGCTGGTTCCTCAAGCCATCCTGGCAGCCACAGAGTCCAGAACAACAAACACAAACTGCCGGAGAGGTTGGCCTGAGGCCCGCAGGGAGACCACAGACCCGCCTCTGGGCGCCCCTCCTGCCGGCCGGCAGCTCGCTGTAGGCCTCACAGGTTAGTCAGTAACTCTGCCTGTGGGCCCCGTGCCAGCTCAGTCTCCCTGAGAGCCACCAAGAGCTTGGGGGCCTCGCCCCCCGCTGCCACCAGGAAGAACTGCCCGCCAAAACGCCAAAAGCGGCAGAAGCATTAACCACTCCCAAGTCTGGGTCACGCCTCGTCTGTCCTCACCATTTCTTCTTAAGATCTTGCCTTAAAAATGGATATACCTCCTTTATTTCTCAGAAATACTAAATATTATAGTCATAATTTTGATCAGTAACACAATTTCAAAAATAAAAGGATCCTTGGGCTCCTTAGAAACGACCCCAGGTAACTTCCAGTTCGGTTATCACAGGATTGTAAAGGACGGCATCCCCTTCCCCTCACCGGACTGGCAGCCTTGAGATGTCCTGGTTTTCTCATCTTGGTCCCCGGGTTGTATTTCTTTACTCACGGAGCCCACAAAATGTGCCCACCTATTTGCCTTTAAAATACAGCGCACTGCTGTAGACTCCTAGGCACTGCCGGCTGGGAGATGCTGGAAGCTTGTCCCTCCGTCCCCACAGGCCACCCTGCGATGCTTCCCCTGTGCCTGCCACACCCCCGCAGGCCTGCGGGAGCCCCTACCACCACATCCCGGGACCCGGCTGCCACAGGCCGGCTGCAGGTGGTGTGGGTCCACCTGGCACCTCCCCCCGACAGGCCAGACACAGGGCTCCCCAGCGCGTCTGGGTCTGAGTGGCCCCTGAAGGGAGTGCCAGAAGCTTGAGGAAAGCACGCCCCCCTGCCTGGGAGCCCGTGGGGGCGTGGAGGGGACAGGAGGGGACCGTGGAGAGGGCGCAGGGAGAGGCTTGAAGGGCACATGGGGGGAGGCCTGAAGGGCACCAAGGGGCCTGGAGGAACAAGTGACATTTGAGGGGAGGAGACAGGGAGTAGGGAGGAAGGGGGATGGGGCTCTGGAGGCGGCCGGAGGGCCGGGAGGGGCCAGTGGGCGGGAGGAGGAAGGCGCCAGGAGCCGCCTGATGGGTTGGAGCCAACCTCGCCCAGGGCCCTGGCGCCAGGCAGCGCTGGCCTGGGAGCATCCCGACCCCGCCCGGCCGCGCCCTGCAGACTCTCACAGGACGGTCACCGCGCTCCGCCCGTCCGGGAGACTCGCGCTGGGAGAGCGGAGCCGGCTTCCCTCCGCCGCGGGGCCGCAGGGGTGACACGGCAGACCCCACCCGTGGGGGCTGCGCACGCGGACACCCCTCTCTAACCACGGGACGCGCGTCCTCGCTGCCTCCCGCAAACTGCAACCGCGACTAGACCCAAAGACTCGCAGAAAATTAAATTTAGGACCAGATTTTCAGTCTCTAAGATGTGATCGGATCCAAGTACAATAGTATTCCGAGGTCGATGACAATGGAGATGACAGCATTATCAACACACATTACTGATTTTGATTCCTGACTTTAAGCCTATTTTCTTTCTAGTGCATTTTAAAGATTAATTAGAAAAACGGATGGTCTGTCAGCTCCCCGCACTGACTGCGGTCCAGGAAGCGTGCAGATGCCTCCGCGGCGGGAAGCTGGGTGAGTCCCGCCCCGCACACCCATCCCTGAAGAGAAGGGATGGCTCCGCGAACGCAGCCCTGGCAAGGAGGGGTGGTTCTATCTGGAGAAGATCGTTTGTTCTCAAAGTCTCCTACTAGAAACATTGTAACTGGAGCCAGTCTCAGTCTCTAACTCCCTGCACACCTGCTCTCAGAGACGGTTCTGCAGTGGGTGGGGAATGTAAACACCCAGCAAACTTGCGGGAAAGATCTTTCTAGTGCATGAAAATCATTCAATACCAGCTTGACGAAGAACAACAATGTCATCTCGGGATTTTGAGACAGAAATTAAGGAGGATTAAGACATGAAATTCAGGGGCACCTGGGTGGCTCAATCGGTTAAGTCCCGGACTCTTGGTTTCAGCTCAGGTCCTGATGGCAGGGTCGTGGGGTGGGGCTCCGGCTCGGCAGGGCATCTGCACACACTGTCGCTCGTTCTGCTCCCTCCCTCACTTGCATTCCCCACTCTCTCTCTCAAATAAGTAAATAAATCTTTAAAAGAAAAACAATGTGAAATTCAGGTAAAAATATAAATATACAGTAAGTATAGGCACACATTTATTATAAATCTATATATATTCCTACAATAACTCTGAATAGTAAATGTTAATATTCCCATTCCACAGAGAGACTGATGCTCTGAGGTGACATGCACAAGATTGCACACAGAGAAACCACAATTTGAAAATCAGAATGCGCTTTTATCTGTTCGTTAGAGCTGTGGTCTTTTCGTGAGCCTGGGTGGCTCAGTGGATTAAGCCTCTGCCTTCAGCTCAGGTCATGATCTCAGGGTCCTGGGATCAAACCCCACATCGGGCTCTCTGCTCAGCGGGGAGCCTGCTTCCCAAACCCTCTCTGCCTGCCTCTCTGCCTACTTGTAATCTCTGTCAAATAAATAAATAAAATATTTAAAAAAAAAAAAAAAAGCCTGAACAAAACCTTGAGCAGCCTTATGTAGCATCCTCAGGGAAGCAGGCCCAATGGGGCAGGGCACCTCCCCCTGCCCACACACACTGTGTTCAATCTGCCCCAAACTAGGTCCATTTTCTGTTCCGGGCTGGGTGAGGAGTCCAGCTCTCCGCCACCAACATCTTTCTACTTTAGAACACTTGACATGTGTTCAACAAAGAGAAAAGCTTTCACTCTGCAAGGAAACAAAAGGCTTACTTAAGGTACTCAGCACTGTTAATGAATTCAAGTCAGTCAACCAGCAAAGTACTGTTTAAAAGGAGCAGATACACTGGGTCCTGCCTCCACTGGGTTTTGACAGAGTTAGCGCTGGTCGGAGCCAGGGCAAGAGAGATAAAAGGAAGGATGGTGAAGTGGTGAGCTCCTGGCCCGAAGAGAAACGGTACGGAAGGCACAGAGAATGCCAAGGGCAAGAAACCACCGAAGCTTCCTTCCCAGGATGCTGGGGCACCCCCAGGGTCCCGGTAGATGAGGCAGGTGTCCTGGAAGCTCCTGGCTGCTATCGAAATCCCATCACAAGCCATTTGGTTCCCCTGAAGTCACCGGTCCCCCAGTGCAGTTGTCCCAGGCACCCCTGCTGATGCTCAAGGACCTGAGAAGCTAAGGGGCTGGTGACTGAGCCAGACACGCAGTCACGGGAAAGGCGGGTGGTTGGGCATCGTGTGCAGAGCTGGGGACTTCCATTCAGCTTGATCACCCCAAGGGAACTGGTACCTGGGAACCAGGACTCGTGGGTTTCAGCCTGCCTGACGTGTGTCCTTCCTGCTTCGAACACGCATGAGCTCCTTGGATGAAATCCTAAGACGAGGTCCTACTGTCCCGGGGGGGAGGGACACATTTCTGGTGTCAGGAGCAGGACATGGGAAATAGGATGCCTGAGGTCAGACTGAGGTCACAAAGCAGCCACAGCCTGCCCAGTCTCAAAGAGCAGAACGAGGCACCGTTTCCGTCAGGGTTATGATCAACATCAAGATAAACTAGGAGATTCATCTTGCGAAGATACCTCACTCTAATGCTTTGGAACTTTCATTTTTCCCCGATGCTGCCTTTGTGTGTCCTAATCCCCTCTCCCACCGGTAGCTCCGGGGGAGGGGGATGTTTTCCTTGTTCTGCAGGCACAGAGAGGTCACATTTATCCGACATTTGTGGATGCGCCCCTCAGCCAGAGCCAGCAGAAGCCTCCAGTCTTCACTGCAGACCCACAGGGCAGCAGCCCCGGAGGCCAGGCCACCCCAGCTGCATTAGCGGGTTAGAACACTCCTGGAAGAAATTCTGCACAATTAGGTCACATGAAACTCTAGATGGAGGGTCTGTTCCCTGGCAGTGGCAATAAGCTGGAACTGAGATCATCCCCGAATGTTCTAGAGATCTGGCTGAATCAATTCAGCCAAATACATTAATACAATCTTGCTTAATCTTGATCTCTTGAGACCTGGAAACTCAGAGTCTGCACACAGCTGGGAAACTGGAAAACTGGTGCACATTTTGTGGGTCAGAAACACTTCTTCAAATTAGACGTGTAGAAGTAAAATGTATGATGTTATAACGAAGACAGAATCACTTCTGTATCCTGTTGTTTGTGCTGGTTCTGGTAGTAAGCGCTTTGGGGAATTGTCTGCAAAGTGTCCCCAGCTCCAGCCTGGTCTCAGACAGTCTCCCCGCGCCACCCACGCCCCCCTTGCGGGTGTCATGCGACCTAAACGTGGAAGAAACCAGCAAAAATAGTAACAATCCTCCGCAGTAAAGAATGAGTATCGCTCTCATCTAGAAGATGTACAAAAAGCCAGCGTCTGCGGTCCTTTCCAAACCTTCAGGTGGACCTGGGGGCACATGCCTGCAGGGGTGAGGAAGCCACGCTGGGTCGCAGGACTGTCACACTGGGCTCTCTGCGTGCTCATGTGGTGGGGGAGGCCTGCGTCCCCATAAGCTGTCTGTGTGAGACTAAAATCTGTCTTAGGGAGGTGGCCAGCAAAGCGTCAGCTCTACAGTCCATCCTTCTGTGTGGCTCATAGAGAAGAGATGTCTCCCGTCAGTGCGGCTCCGTCCCCCATCAGTCCCGCGCCAGGCCACCCCGCCCCCTCAGTCTCTTACTCCAGGCTAACCCTGTGCGTCGCCCCCTCCCCACCTTGCTTCCTGCCGGGAGGCTCAGCACTAGCCCTCCGGCCATCGCACAGCTCCTGGGACGGACCCTCCTCACTCCGAGCGAGGCTCTTCCCGAGACAGAGGGATCCTCACGCTCTTTCACAAACAGCAGCAAGCCTGCGCCTCCCCATATGTCCTCCAGTCCAAGGTGGCTGTCCACGTCACTCTCCAGGCACCATCTGACCCACAACAGTCTGGCCTCTGTCCCCTCCCTCTTCAGACTGAGCTCTTGTTCCCAAATTTAAGGGAGATTTCGAGTCCTCACCTCCCTAGGCCTCTTAGGTGACCCCCTTCATCACCACTCCCTTGGACGGCTCCAAGGCCAACACCCCTCCCCCCCCGCCCCCCCCAACCCCGCTGCCCCCCCAGCTCCAACTGCGGCTCTAACCTACAGCTCTCCTCTGAATGCCAGCACCCTGCCCAGGGGCCACATGGCAGCTCCCTTGGGGTGTCTCAAAGACACCCCAGGTCCAAGGAGACCAAGCCCAGAGTCCACCCCTGCCCTCCCAGTGTCCCCTCTGGGGGTGTCAACCATCCTCCTGGACAAGCTCAGACCGGCTCGGTATCCCCCAGCCCGCACACGGAGTCCTGCACTAAGTCCGTCTGACTTTGCTCTCTACACTTCTCAACACCATCCACCTCGACCCCTACTAGCATTGGCCTGCTCCAAGCTTTGTCATTTCTCTTCTAGACTCTTCCAAGTCCGCTTCTTCCCTCCAATCCATCCTCCAAGCTGCAGCCACAGTAGGTTTTCCCAGAAGGAAATCTGCTCCTGTTACCACCGCCCTTGCTGCACAGAGCCCCTAGGGGCTTCCCTTTGTTTTGAGGCTCCGGATTAAGATGCTTGGTGCTGGGTCTCAGGTCTGGGGAAGGCATTTTTCTCCAGTCTCCCAGTCTCCTTTTACATCATCCCCCTGGGTCTGTGTCCCGGGCCTCACTGGCCTCTGCCAGCTCCACACTCACCATCCTACACGGCACCAGTGGGAAGGTGCATGTGCTGTGCGTCTGCCTGGAACCTCGGTCCCTCCTCTAGTCTTCCTTCAGATTTCACTGGAGCACCCCTTCCTCTGGGAAGCCCTTCCTGACTGCTCCAGCTCAGCTCCAAGAATCACTCTGCCCTTGATATGCTCTCTGGCGAGATGCTTGTTCACACCTGCCTCTGCCCCAGGATGAGCCCTTCTCACCACAGCTGACTCCCCGCTCACGGCGTGGTGCAAGTACTCCGTGAAGATCTGTCCAAGGAACAAATCAATTAACATAAGTGATGAACAGGGGCACCTGGGTGGCTCAGTGGGTTAAACCTTTGCCTTTGGCTCAGGTCATGATCCCAGGGTCCTGGGATCGAGCCCCACATCGGGCTCTCTGACCAGCAGGCCCTGCTTTCCCCTCTTTTTTTGCCTGCCTCTCTGCCTACTTGTGATCTCTGTCAAATAAATAAAATAAAATAAAAAAGATTAAAAAAAAACCATAAGCGATTAACACTATCTAGTTTTAAGTGACAGAAACACGGTCATAAAATATATTTGCAAATAAGTTATATTTTGCTACGTTCGTTGCCCGGAGCAAGGCCCCGGGTCGGAGCGGACTAAAGAGATACACCGCAGTATTCACAGAGAATCCGCACCCCCCTCGCGCCCCTAAGTGTGGTGAGTCCGGCGGGAACCCGCGGGGAGATCCCCCACGGGCTGAGCATTAGCGGCTGACGAAGGTGTCCCCCCAGGGCTGGCCGGGACGGAGCGAGAGCCACGCCGCGCGGGCCGGGGCTGCAGCTCCAAGGCGGGAGGAAGAGGAAAGGAAGGAGCTCCGAGCGGGAGGCCTGGCTCCCGCCGCAGGTGCCCGGGCCCGGCGCTCGCCCGCCGAGCTGCGGCCTGAGCGAGACGCTCTCGCGGGGGGCGAAGATGAGCTGGGGTAGATACTGAGGCTGGACTTTCTGAAGAACGTGGACCTCGAGCAGAGCCCACGGGGCTGAGAGAGCACAGAACACGGGAGACGAGTCGGCGGAGGCCGGGGCTCCGCGGCCGGAGCAGAAGGGCTCCGCTCTGTGCCTCGGTTCAGCCCGGGAACCAACACGCGCTGGAGGAGCAGCCGCCTAGCACTGGGGACCCTGTGGGGCCCTGGGACGTGCAAGTGATGACGAGCACGCCGCCGCCGCCGCCGCCGGGGCGCGAGACCCTCTGTCACCCGGGCCACGCGGTCCTGGGAGGCGTGACGCACGAGCGCCCGCCGGGGACAGGGTGCGCTGCGCAGCTCGGCGGGTCGCAGCGCTGGGAGAGGACGGCACTGCGCGCACGGCGCGCCCGCCCGAGTGAGGTCTGCGCAGGCTGAGGACCCGGGACTGAGCTGAGAAGCTCCCGGAGGTCGAAACTGAACGGGAAAACATGAAGACACACCCACCAGGATGGCTCGGATTTAAAATAAAGAAGAAAACGGGAAGGTGGGTGAGGACCTGAAAAACTAGACGGCCTGTGCTCTGCTCCGTGGGCGTCAGACAGCGCGGCCGCCGCGGGGCACCGCGCGGTGCTTCTTCGGGAAATCAAACGTGCGGTTATGATGGGACACAGCGATTCCACCTCTGGTTTCACACCCCAAAGGCGCGAAAGCCGACCCTGGAGCGAGAGGGGAGTTCCAGTCACTGCCGTCTGAGCATCTGCTCACTTGAGCACTTGTGTGGGAATTTTCTTCAGTCAAGGAGAGAGAGAAACACTCAGGGCATTCATAACTCGGGTCCCAAGAAAGAGACAGCGGGTTTGCCCTTGACATTTTGGTTCACTCTTTGTTCAAGTCCATGTTTCTGTGAACATTGGGTAAGTTGGTGTCAAGCGTGCAGCATCACACCCACAGAAAGAAGAGATACAGCTTGTTTGCAGCGAGCTCCCAACCTCAGGCTATGTCTACCCCTGGGCGGCTCCCCCCTCTCCCTCTCCTGCAGAGCGGGGGCAGCCAGGCCCAAGGAGGAACAGGTGTCTCACGAGAAAAGAACAGTGTGTGCAAAGGCCAGAACCCAGCAGAACACGATGAGCTGGAGGAACAGCGGTACTGGTACCCCAACTTCCCCACGTGGTCCTCAAGGACTTCTCAAGAAACGCCATCAAATTCTTAACCAGGACAGGTCTGAAGTCTGCAGCACAGCTCTGGGGACTTCCACACCCCACTTCTGGCTTACTTTTCCTGCTTCTCCTCCCGTCTGTTCTACAAATTACATTTCAGTCACGCAGTAAAGCTCACCTGTTCCCTGCTATTTCTGTGCCATTGGCCTTGCCATTTCTCAGGCCTGAGGAAATACTCTTCCTTCCTCTTGTGCATGGTGAAGTCCACTTGTCCTTCAAGACCTAGATCAGAGCGCACCTCCTCCAGGAAGCCCACCACCCTTCCCAGCCCAGCATTCTGTCTCAAGTGAGACTCCTGTTAATGGAGTCAAAAGTAACCTGCTCTGTTTCCCTCTCAGTCTGCCTCCTTCACTTCCGTCTGAGCCCAGAGAACCCCACTTCCTACCGCAGCACACACACTACCGTGCACCCAGCACCTAGGAGATGGCTAAAACCCTTCAAATGTCTTTTGTTGTTTTGTTTTTTCGGTGTTCAGAGCCCAGTGTTATGTCAACTCAGCCAACTGTTTCTTCTGCCACTTTGAATGACCGATACAAGATGGCAGAGACAAGCATTTATTCTGTGCCACCCAGGGGGCCCAAAGTCCAGGCTGGTGCTGACTGTGGTCTAGATACACTGCTACCCTCTGCCACTGTCCCTTATCTGGGCCTGGTTCCCAAGACTTCCTGCAATGCTTTACAAATAAGCTCCTTCTTTGCTTCTGAGTTGGCTGCTATTGTTGGCAAACAAGAACCTTGGAATGAATGAAAATATGTGACATCTGTGTCTGTCCACGGATTTTCCAGGCTGGTAAAGCCTTTCCTAGTTTGACAGGACTGGCTCAGTAAAAAGGATGTTTCTAAAAAGTCCAGAAGTTCCCCTGCACATGCCAGACTCTACCACTGACTTACTAATGTGGCCTCAAATGAGTCATTTTGACACCCACCTTCTCCACAAGGATGTCATGGGGATTAATGAGTTAATAGTCAAAGTACTTTGTGCTTTAAATAGCGCCCTTCTGCAAGGAGCTCCAGGAATGCTAATACCATAGCTATGCAATACATTATGAAGACATTCCTGAAGCACCATCATGTTTATCTCAAACTGGAAATGAGAACTAGATTAATGATGGCAAATTTTCCCTCCGAGAGGTGGTCCAGACTTTCTGAGTCTAGGAAATTGAGAAAAAAGAAGACACGTAAAAATGTAAATGAGCCTTGTTTTCTTCCAACCCAGCTTTCAATAGGTTGGCTGGCCACACGGGACCTCTCTGACTTCTGGCCTCTTCCGGCCCCGGCATCAGGGTTTCCAGAGCAGAGAGCCCTGCCCAAGGACAAAACGGTCACGCAGGGGCCTCCTCAGCCTCTGACCCTCTGGGCTTCTCCCAGTTTCCCTCCCCCTGCCCTCCTCATCGCTCCTTCCCTCCCCGTGTCCCTCTCCACCTCCCGCAGCACCCATCGTGGGGGCCTCGAATCAGACTGGCTGTGCTGGAGCTGGCTGTGTGGTCTGCAGCCCAGGACCCGCCTTTCACCATGAACAGAGCACTGGGAGACATGGGCGTTTTATTTTGCTTGGCAGGGATTTCCTTTGGGGCCATTTTGCAAATGATCCTTCCTCCGCCCCCGATACTACTTACTCACCTTCTCCCCAACAACCACTTCCGGGCACTGGCATCTACGAAAGGGCAGGTGTGCACCCAAATACAGCCGCGGGCACGGCTGGCCGTTGGAGGTGCTGGCTCCCTTCCCATCCACGCATCCTCCCGAATCAGGGAGGCGCGGGCAGGACACAGGACCTCAGGCAGCCCCGTGAGTCCCCCGGGCAGGACACAGGACCTCAGGCAGCCCCGTGAGTCCCCCGGGCAGGACACAGGACCTCAGGCAGCCCCGTGAGTCCCCCGGGCAGGACACAGGACCTCAGGCAGCCCCGTGAGTCCCCCGGGCAGGACACAGGACCTCAGGCAGCCCCGTGAGTCCCCTGGGCAGGACACAGGACCTCAGGCAGCCCCGTGAGTCCCCCAAGCACACGCCCGCATTTCCAACACGCCCAAGAACAGACCACGCTTCATGACTGAGTCCTATTCCTACCCGTAAAAGAAGTTTAAGCCACTCCTCTTTTTTCTTCCTTTCTTTCTCTTAACAGACTGTAGAGAAAGAAGGACCGTATACTGACAGATAATGTGCATTATAAACCAGGCACTAAATTCAGAAATTCAAGGAGAGTAATATGAGAACAACTATTTAGAAATGTCGTTGGAGTTTCTTCTCACTCCCCAGTGAGGGCTCTTGGGCACCCCTGGTGTGAGAGCCCCCCACTCTGGAAGCTGCCCTTGAGAAGGGGATTGCAGGCGTATCTAGGTTCTTCTGTAGTAAGAAATTCAAATTTCACTTCTATTTCACTTACATAAAACCACCGTGTTTTATTCATATTTGTAGAGGTGGCATCTCAGTGCTGCACTTTGCGAACCGTAGGTATCAGTCAATTAATTGAAGGGCTTTGAATAGCTGCTTCTCCAATTTACTTCTGGGTCTCAGTTTCCTTCTCACTTTCCAACTTCAGTTGCCTTTGCAAAGCCCAGTGTCGTCTTGCTTTCGGGCCCACGAGTGGCCATCAGTGTACTATCGAGCAGTGAACGGGGGCGGGTCCTCCCCAAAGAACCTCTGGTCCCCATTCTTCCCAGTCCACTGCCCCTGGAGGGCTGGGACCAACCAACTTGCTGGCCCAGGCTGCTTGCTGTCACCTGCTGACTCCCGAGTGTCCTCAGTGGACCTCAGGCCAGCCTGAGCTCAGCGATGAACTCCTCTTCCTCGCAATCCCAAGCAGAGGGCCCTTAGAACAGCCCTAGCCAGGTGAGGCGGCCCTTGCTGCCTGTCTTTGAGCTGTATGAGAATCTGACGGGAAGGCCTGTGCCTTCCGCCCGAGCACGGGTGGCCCGAAGCGTCCCTCTGACAGGCAGCTGCTGGGATCTACTTGGTGCTTGGTGCGGAAGAAGGATGGCCCGGCAGGCAGAAATCCGCTCTCATGGGGCCTTTCCACCCAAGACAGCTGGAGAGTTCTTGCATGAGAGAAGTATGCAGTTAAAATTGCAAAGAAATGACTCAGGGCCATGGGCGGCCACAGAGCCATGGAGCCACGGGCCACGGAGCCACGGGCCACACCATCTTACTCTTTCAGTGGACACAGCAGAGCAGGGCTCAGGAGAATGTTTGTGCCGGGACAGTGCAAGGGGCTAGCTCCTTGCTTATTTTCATGTGAAGGTAACCAAACACAACACAAAATCTTTAAACTGTGCATATGACATAAATGATACCCAGGGCTTTTCGTCTTTGTTGTAAATTTGTTCAAACGGAATTTCTAATTGCGACTGCTACTCCACTGAGTTCCCCAACTCCACATACCTACTTGAGAGAAACTCTGGTAAGAAAAGAAAAAAAGAACAATGTATGCACGATTTGAAAAAGGTTTTATAGATGTGCTTAAGTAAGTGAGCTTGTATAATATAACAATGGTCCTTTCCCCCTGAAATTATATATACTTGATAGCTTAATCTAAACAAAATCTTAGTGTCTTCTCTTTGACATATTGAAAACTTGGAAGATAACGTTACACGTTTTTTGAAATGTTAAAACTGTCACAGTCAATCAAACAGACAAAAGCCAGGGAACTCAGAGGGAGAGATGACAACGTTGATCCTTCCCTTTGCAACAGCCTGGTGATGGAACTGCACGGCTTCCATTAAATGAGGCTCTTTGGAGCCACCAATGTAAGCATTAGAACCTCGGTAATTACCATCCTGAGGGGCTTGGCAGTTCCATCTTTGCATATGCTAAAGAATGTAAGCATTCATATTTAAATCCAACTCTCAGGCAGCCCCAGAAACATCCACCTACTGTAACTCTCTGAGTTAAAATGAGTAAGACAGAAAGCAAGTTGACTTTGGAAATTCATCAAGGCCTCCTCACAGGGAGCAGCATGGGACAGTTGCTGGTTTTGATTTTAACTTCGGCGGTGTTAGCTCAGATGTATCCAGCATTTCCTATATGCCAAGGACTGTACTAAGCACTTTGCCTGATCATTTCTCTTTATTCTCATGGCCATCTTACAGAGCACCGAGAGGTGAAGTAAGTTGCCTGTGGGCACAGCAAGCCACCCTGGGAAGAGTCCAGGCTCAGGCTTCTGAGGTTGGCCGCTGTAAGCTTCAGTGAGAATGTCCACTGTCTCCTGTTTGCCCTCTGCCCACTCACGAGCCTTGCACTAACCCCACACCGTTCATTCCACTTCCCAGAAGCTGGATTGCTTACTCAGTAAAGCTGGGTCACGGCCGTCTCATCGACCTCAAAGGTTGCTGGGAATATCAGAGAGATTTTTGAAAATGGAGCCGGGGCACAGTAATACAGGTTCTTCCTAGAGCAGAGAAGGGCATGGTACCCACACACCCATGAGGGCCCGAGGCATCAGCCCCCGTGAATGGGTCAGGGCTCCCCCGACAGATGCTTTATACAGCCCCAGTGCCAAACGAGACGGGGGGCAGCACGTGCTGAAGGGGTTTGGGGCAGGAAGAGACCACGGAGCTCAAGGTGGCTCCAAAGAGATGAAGAGGGTTCTGAGAAAGAATGGAAGCCCATCGAGGGCATTTCTGACCAGGACATAAAGAGCCAAGACTCCCATCAGAGAAGGCAATGGACTGGCCAAGAGGACCAGAGGCTCTCTGCAGGAACGATTCAGAGGTGGTGGGGGGTCAGGGCATCAGGGCATGAAGAGACATCAGAAGGAGCCGCGAGTTCCCCCCAGGATCAGCAGGCAGTGACAGGAGGACTTGGCAGAGGAGTGGATGGTCCAGTCAGTGCTGGAGAAACCTGCCTTGGCAACGCGGGGCTCCGCAGGTGAAGAGATCCCACCACGAGAGATAGTGAGGGCCTCCACCCAGAGTGGCTGAGACCACAGAGGCATCTCGGGGAAGGTCCCAGGCCACCGGGGCAGGTGGCTTCGAGGAGGCGGAGACCTGGTTGGGAAGCAGAGAGGATGCTCGCGTGGGACACGACACCAGCGGGGACAAAGCTGAGTTTCGTTGTAATATGAGCTTGAGCTCCTCCCACTAGGTCATTCTGCTGGAGAAAGCCAACAGCCCTTTTGTACTGGAGCCCGGAGTGTTGGAAGGGAGCAGAGTTTGAGCCGTGGAGTTGAAAGTCATTCATCCCAAGGTCACAGGCAAGGTCAGAGGGTCTCAGAACACTGAAAGGATGGGAGCAGAATGGAGTCTGGGGGCGGCTGAGCCCTCTGAGTCCAGGTGCAAGCTCTGGGAGCAGCAGTCTGGGGGCCTGTCGGGGGGGGGGGAAGGCCTTCCGAGGCAAGTTATCCTCGAGAGCTCCGGAGAGCGGGTTGTGTAATATGCAAATTGCTAATCAGTGAAATTTTACAGGGAGCAGCTAAGGTATTCCAAGTCACTCCGTTTTCCATTTACAAAGATGAACACAAGATCCCTGACGCCCTCTAATTGAACCTGAGTTTGGAAATGTCATGAGTTACCATTAGGCTAGAATTTGAAGTTCTCGATTGAAAGTTAACTTAAAAGTTCATTATGTTTTCAAACCAGAAGGCAGGGACAGAAATAACCTTCCGTTTGACCCGTAAACTTCGTTCTCTTTCACTGTAGGACCCGATTCTAGGTTTTGCTCTTTAGTCGTACTTTAAAGCAGTTGAAAAGAATCACGTTAAGTGACAGTGCGATAAAACCTGCCTCAGTGGGTAGAGCTGGGAGCCCCGAACTTCAGGACAGAAATGGCCAGGGAGCCTTGTTAAATCACGGACTCTGCAGACGAACTTCCTGAGACTGCCGGATGTTCTCGGCTCTATGTCTACGGAAACGTTAACTGTAATATTTATCAGCCTCAGAACAACTGATCGGGAGGTGACCTAAAATCGCTGCCGACAAAGCCTCTTTCAGAGATGAGAGCAGGCGAGGAGAAACGGAAATGGTTTCGATACCAGGAAGCCCGTCTTCCGAGCTCTCGCAGACCTGAGGCACAGAGCGGAGCCGCAGATGGGACCGTGGCCCGGGGCAGAGTCAGTAACAAATCCCGAGACAACGTCTCGCCACAGAGGGCGGTCCAGTCTGGACCAAAGGAAGAGAAAAACAAAATACCATCTGCGTTTTCCACAACTCATGCTGCAATGACAAAGGTCAAGCTGGTGATGGCCCTATCCGTGCGATTCAAAGTGAGGACACCTTGCAGCAAGGTCTTATGAGCCTGAAAAAAAGTCTCCTTACGAGCCAGGAAAAAAAAAGGATAAAAGGTGAGTGGATCTGAGGAAGGACGCAGAAGAAATACAACCGGGATAAGGAAAACCAGAGGGCTGAGGGAGGAGAAGCCAGGGTTCGCCCCCAAGCCTCCCAAAACATTCCCACCGCTCCCGTGTGGTTAGTTGAACCCAGACTGAAAGTAGGAAAACAAACCAGAAACGACACGTGTTGAACCGCTTTTGCTCACGTCGTGGCTGGGGCGGTCATTAACCCGTGTATTTGCAGAAGCCGTGCTGGGGCTCAAGACCCAGGAATACGTCTAGAGCAGCTCCGTTCCGCTCGACAGGGACACGTTCCTCCTTCAAACTTAAGGGCTGCTTGTGGGACATTATTTATGGGCTGTTAACCGTCACAAGGAAAATATTAACGCTTTCTGGAATCAACTGGACATCAAGCATTAATTTGTATCATTTGATATACAACTTCCTAGGGTGCGTAAATCTGCCAACATCTGCTAAACATGTAAATGATTTGTTATACTCCTTGCTATGTTTAATAAATGATGGTGAATCTGACCCGTGAGTGGGTATGAGACCTCCAAAATTTTATTAGCTAAAAAGGAATATCTCAATGCAGGCAAAAAAGTCCCCAAGGCTGTGTGTACAAGACAGCAATTCCGGGAGTGAGTGAAGAGATGCGAAGAGGCGTCTGAATCTGGAGAAACAATCTGCAAGAGCATTGATCCTTTAGGGTCATTTCCAGAACGCACGATGGCCCAGAATTGGTCTGTCTCATCTTTTGGTGAGGCTTATAGGATTGAACAGAAAACGGGCTCCTCGGTGATGTCCTGAAGCAGACCAGAAACACCGTCCTTTTACCCCGAGGCCCGAGGAAAGCTGACCTGGGGGCCCCAAGCTCTACCCTAGGCTTTTAGGCCTAGAAAGTGCTGCCAAGTTTTGAGAGAAGCTGATGATTCTTATTCTCTTGCCCTCCATCAGAAACCGTGAGTGATGTGATTGCAGTGGCACACAAATTTATGTTAACCATGAGGGAAATCTGCCCACGCGACAAGCGACTCGGTCTGCAGCGCGCAAACAGGGACAGCTCTGGTGAAGCCATCTCCTGCCGTCAGGGCAGCTGCGAGCCCGGCCAGGGACAGGGCGGATGCTGGGCGTGGCTACTGCTGTTCCTTCAGGCACGCGGGCAACAGTTTTCTTAGGGCATCTCTCCTCCTTGTGGTCACAGGACACCGTCCATGTGCCCATCCTGCAGACCTAGTTTCAGTTCAAAGACCAGGCACAGAAGAGTCCCCGAGGAACTCCCAGGAGAGCTGTTTCTCCTTTCAGCGGTTTGTGGAAGGAGGAAATGTGCAATTGAGATGAACAATTTGGAAACCAAATAAAAGCAAAAATGGATGAGAAACGAATGCCACAAACCCCGTGGGAGTCCAGCAGAACTACGCGCTCCCTCCTGCCGCTTTCCCAGGGAAGAAAACCCTGAAGCCCAAAATCTCGGTCCTATTATTTTGCATACTGTATGCCCCAACACAGTGCTAAGTACTTGACTTTTTTTTTTTAGGTGTAGTAAGTGCCATTTCATTTCGGAAAGATGTCCCCAGCCAGGTACCGGCTGGAAAGGCCACGACCAGAGTCACTGGCCTGTGGGGAGAATGCACGGCCCAGATACACACACCGGGCATCTCTCTTTTCAAGACGGCAGAGGACTCGCCAACTCCAGTGCGCCTGGTTTGGACGACATCTCCCCACTAAGCACGTTCCTGTCCTACCAGTGCAGATATGTTACATTCATTTCCTGGCCTTTAGGATTTACACACGAGCAATGGTGACACAGAAGCAAGGAAACCTCCCAGTGGCCAAGGCTGGCAGGAGAGCCTCATGCGTTACACGAACACAGCAGCTGGACGGAAGCGGACCCACGTGGCTACAAGGTAGCGGCAGTTGATGGCTTCGGGTGTATTCGGTATGTGGTTATAACCATCACGCACGTGTCTCTAGTTTGTTATAACGCACAGTCCACACAAAACAACAGCATGCACGGACGGCAAGATCACCGCCTTATGTAAAAAGTGTCCAGGATTTTAAAACAGGAAAGGAAAGAGAAATCATTTATGGAAGCTCATGAACAAGTCAGTAAAGCACATGAGAAACAGGGAGGAAGATACAGCTGGGATCAAACAGGGGCTGGAATCTTAAATACATTTGAAAACAGTCAGATGCAATCCCCTGACTTCAAACACTGTTGCAGACTTGCCTCTGACATCATTTCTGCTCATGCATGTCTTGCTTTGAAGCAAACCAACTCCCGGATGGCAGGCCCGTGGGTTTTTTGTTTGGGTTTTTTTTTGGGGGGCGGGGGGGTGGATGGTTGTTGGCAGCAGTTAAGGAATAAAGAACACAGATGAGAGCAAAGTTAGCTTAAATCTAAACCGTGGAGACGTGAATTGCCCTATTTTCTGGAAACTAAACAAGTTTGCCTGAATCTCGGCCTTGATTTCAGTGGGTTTTTTGTTCACAAGTTACTGTGTTTGATCCAAATTTGCCTTTCAGTGGTACAGGTCAAGTTGGCTGAAGTCTCGCGGACCCTTCAGGAGAGACATATGCTGCCGATCAGCAAAGCAAGTCTCCTATTGACCCCAGCAGCTGACACCACTGGCCCCTCTGGTCACACATCCAGGACTGGGGATTCCGCAGACATAGAACAGCGTCATTATTCATTTTTCTCAGGTCGAAGCTAGGGAAGGAAACACGTCCGGGGGAAGTCAGCCTGCGGGACTTAGCTCATCCGCGCCCGCCCAGCCCCCTTCACGACACGACTACCGGGTGCCTCCCGCGTGCCGGGACCGCTCATGCCACGGGACTAGAAAGCTGGCGGCAGGGGCTACACTCCCCATCACCCCACCAGCTTTGCTCGGGGGTGACTGGGTGGTGTGCCCATGGGAAGCCGGGCATGGGGGTCACCAGTGTGTGCTGGTGGGGGACCTGCTGTGTAAACTGGGTCATGAGGGAAGGTCTTCCAGAGAGGGTGAGTTCTGAACAAAGACCCTAAGGATGTGGGGGCAAGAAGCATGCTGGTAGGCTCAAGGGCAGCAGAGGCCTGACATGCTGGAGGCGGAGGAGGAGGAGATGAGCTCAGAGGAGCCCAGGTGGGGCGGGCGGTCCATCTGGAGGACCTCTGTGGGATCTCGGCCTTCACTTGAGAAGGGTTTTGAGCAGAGGGGGTTTTTGACCAGGAGGGTTTTGACCCAGCCTGGTTTTTCTTCTAATTCTAGCCCCCGCCTCCCACTGGGCTGTGCTGAGAATAGACGGTAGGAGTCAAGGTCAGCAGGACCATAGGCAAGTCCCTGAACTTCTCCAAGCTCCACCTTCTTCTGTGTGAGGAATATGACCGCGCTGGTGACGCTTCATGGCTTTCTTGTGACGGCTGCGCGAGGTAACACAGGGAGGGTGCTCGAACTTGTGTCTGCCGTGGAGGAGGAGCTCGATAAATGTGTTTGTTGTCACGATGTCTGCTGACTGCTCTCAGCAACCTGATTCAGTAAATGCCCAGGAAACCTATTCTAACCACCCAGCACAGAGAATCACCCTGCACGACTTCCATGGTGACGGATCTTGTACATCTGAAGACGGGGAGCAAGGCCGTGGGATGCTCACCAGGAAACCCCATAGAGACGACAGGAAACCCCCTCCATGAGGTTACCGGATCACTATGTCGTGACCTATGCAAAAATATTTTTAGTTTTAAACTGGAAACCATAATCTACATTGTTTCTTTCTTCTTCTTCTTCTTCTTCTTTTTAATTTTTTATTAACATATAATGTATTATTAGCCCCAGGGGTACAGGTCTGTGAATCACCAGGTTTACACACTTCTCAGCACTCACCATAGCACACACCCTCCCCAGTGTCCATTGTTTCTACTGTTACAATTTCATGGCTATCGTCCCATTGTACTGTAATCACAGCCCTTCTGACAGTAACGCAGAGCCACTGGAGGTTTCTAAACGTTTTCCAGAAAGGGGACCACATTTGGAACCAGTAGAAAGATAGTTTGAGAGAACCCTTGGGTGTAAGGCCAGAGCCTGTGAAAAAGCACAGCTCTAGTCTGCCTGGCAGATCTTCACTGTGGTGTCACCCAACCCAGGCTTGGGGTCACCGGAATCAGGGATCACGGTTTAAACAATGTCTTGGAAGTCCAGGCAAATGCTGAGGACAAGGGCCAAGCCCCTGGGAACAAGGACCCCTTCCATAAAGAAACGTGTTCTCTCTGCTAGTCTAGAAACTATGCTTGGTGCTTTCCAATTTTGATAAAAATATACTCTGTCCATCCCCTGGTTCAATTGCTCTCAAATTCCACTGCTGGAGAGATACGCACCTGGTGCCAGGAGCTAACAGCAAGTCAAGGCTCTGAGGAGAGGGGCGCCCGTGACACCTGGGGGGTGAGCTCCTGCTGAGGTCACAGCACCTGTGGCCAGAGCCTCTGATAAGTTACGAGTCTAGAAGTCTAGGTCCTTAAACACAATGTCGGCTTGTCACCATTGTCAGCTAACAGGGATTGGGCCAGATCTGCCCAGCTGGGGTGCAGGGGCTGTCGGGGGTTCCTGACCACGGTAGGGCTGGACTTTCTCTGACACAGAAAGGCAACCAGCAGTGGCCTCCCTCTGCTGGAGTGGCCCGTTCCCCGGCGGGCTGGGTACACATCGGGGTGAAGGTCAGGACGGTGGCGTGCTGCTGAGCAGCACGGGGAGCAGCAGAAGGCAGGGGTGAGCCGTCACCCCACTTTCCGGGCACACAGAGGTCTCCAGAAGAGAGTCCCTTCTCCAGTTCCGCCCGGCTTAGCCTCTCCGACTGGTCCTGGCACACCCCTGCCACCGGCTGAACATGCAGAATGGAAGCACGCAGCTCAGCCCAGAAGACGGCATCGGCCCCGCTGCAGGTTGAATTGTGTCCCCTGAAGTCCATGTGTCCAAAGTTTCAGCCTCCAGTTCCAAGAATGTAGTCTTACTTGGACAGAGATGTCATTCCGATGAGGTCCAGCCCGGGGTGGGTGGGCCGCTAATCCAGGATGACCCGTGTCCTTATAAACAGGGGAAATTCAGACACAGGGAGGGTGCTGGGCTGGGGCTCGTGCTTCCAGAAGCCCAGCAAGCCCCAGACGCCAGGGGACGGGCCTAGGACAGACCCTTCTTCCCAGCCCCAGGAGAAGCCCTCCCTGCCCTCCCTGGGATCTCAGACTCCGGCTTCCAGAGACGGGAGAGAATCAATTTCTGTGGCTTGAGCCCCGGCACTGTGGTATTTGGAGACAGCCCCAGCAGACTCCCGCTGGCCTCGTTCACCATCCAGGACGGACCCCCACGAACGGCTCCGCTTCGGGACCAGGCTGCTTCCTGTCCTGGCCCCTGTGGGCCTTCAGGATCTGCATGTCCACTGTTCGCCTCGATTCTGACTAACGATTTCCACGCGGCCTCTTGGGTACCACAATCCCCAGCTAATTCATGCCATTGCCCAAGCCCCAGCTTCCCAGCCTCCCCAGCGCCTCCCTCCTCCTCCCTCCCAGCCCCTCTGTGCGCCTACCAGCCGCCCTCTCACCTGCTGCTCTCCTGAGAGCAACTTTTTTGAAAATTATCAACTTTTTTGAAAACTATCGAGAACGCCAAAGAGCTTTCGTTTGTATGGGTTTTGTCCATATCAATATACAACCTTATTATAAATTAACACTGAGAAAATGCAAGACTATTACTTCATTTGTAAAAGTGAGGAACCCCGTAAAAAGGCGAGGAGTACTTCTTATTGTACTTCGAACAAAAAAAGAAAAGCAAAAATTAAAAAGAATAAAAGTAAGGAATCCCTAAAAATAATGAACCCATTACATGTCAATATAAACAACACATTACCATAAAACAAGTATGTTTTCAAAAATATCTTAAAAGTTTAGGGAAAGGGAGCATTTTTTTTTTCCATTTTGCAAATCCTTTTAGCATCTGGCTTCGTAAGAGACCGTAGATCTTCAAAAATGCCCCTGCATGCATTCTGTTGAGAGAATGCTGCTTTTCTTGAAGTTCTAGGAAGAAGATCCAGCCTCACACGGACTGTGTTCGGGGAAAGGAGGAGCCTTTTAATAGTCTTTTCAGAAAATTGTGGATATTTTTCTTTGCTAATATGCCAAAGCTGAGGAAGTAGCAGCTTCTAAAAAGTTAGTGGCCGTGTGGAATCTGAAACCATATTCAAGACTTTTGGGCCCCAGAAATCTACCTTGAGCTTTGAGTGGACCCTTTATCTATTCCTGATTTGTATCATCATTTCTCCATCATTTGGAAAATACTGGTTCTAGGAGTTACACAATGTTTAAAAATCACAATGTCAACACCAATCTTAATCAGAAAAAATTTAAGTACTGAAAGGCTTTAGCTTATGGTGGGCCAATACAAGTTTCTAAAATTCCAATTTTCACTCAAAAGCTTGAATTTTATCATCAGCCACAAATACCTGTCGCTTGTTCGCCTTGACGTGACAGACTCACTGTTCTTCTCAGAGAAGGCACCTGCCAAATCCCCGAATCTGAATGACTCAAGGTTGTCAGTCATTTCCAGGTGAAAATGGTGATTTATGAAAAACCTGTCACGTCGGGCTTGCACTCCTGAAGCTGCCCCAAAACTCTACTCCAAGAGCCAATGTGACTCGATAACGCAGGGGCTCTCTGTGTCCTTCCCTCTCGTCACACAGAATACCGAAACGACGCCCACGACGATCAAGGTCTAACGGAGTCAAAACCCCATGTCACAGCTTCCCCAAGCGCATTCGGAGATGACATGGTCTTTACCGTGTGTGTAGATGGGCCACGGCCCCAACTTGAGCCTGGGGAGCAGTGGCTTCCGACACCCTTCGCTCTAGATGTCTGGGGCAAATGTCAGACTACTAAGAGATCAGTGTCCTAGCCCTTTTGCGGGAAGGCTGGTGGCCTCTCAAACCCCCTGGATTTGGGGAACCCCCAGGGCCCGAGGACCACATTTAAAGAACAGAATTCATAGTTAGCTCTGCTTCCCTCTTCCCGGGGATTCTTTGAGCCATTTATCATTGATAGTTGAGAATTCTGTTATGCCCCTCGTATACTGCAGAACAGCATTAAAATCAATTCACGTTCGTTATAGGCCCCTTCTAATAGACGCCGTGTTTTCAAAATAAAATGTGTTCATTCTCTCATTCGCTCTGCGTTTCTTCTCTGGTCTGAAGTGCGCAGCCTGGAGGGGGCTGCCCTCTGCTGGTCGGCGTGGGAAGTGGCCGGCGGGGCCCGCCCGGCTTCCCCAGCCGGTCTCGGTCCTTCCAGCTCCTCTTACCCAGCCTCCCTCCTATTAAGAAGCCGATTCAAGGCACTCCGGCTTTCTCAACTACATATTTTCTTTGCTTTTCAATATTAAAGTATTTGAAAGAATCGCGACTGTTATGTCAGAACCTAACATGTTTACAAATATTTAGTGGCGCTCAGTTTTCTGTAACTTGTCCCAGTATCTCATTAGAAACCTTAAAAGCAAACCCAAAATGTGTAGCCTCCTTGTTGCTGGTCTTCACAGGCCCCTGAAGTTGGGATCAAGTAAACATTGGATCGGAGCACTGCGGGTGTGTGTAAAGGGAGAAAAAGAAAGTGAACAGGTCGATTTAAGGAAGAGAAAACTTAACTGAGAGACAACTTTCCATATGTGTGTGACGGACAACTGTCGGCCTCCACCTCTACCCTGATAAATGCTATTATCAGCACCACACATTCCAGCTGTCCTCGGTATGGTCCTGCAAGTGCCCTGTTAACATCACGACTCTTCTAAGAGTTACTCAGGCCCGGAGTGAATCGCGTTGACATCCCCTCACAAAATAGAGAAAAGCAACTGAACCATTTCCCACCCGGCAAGAGCCAGCTGGGTTCCATGAGATGGAGCTGATATTCTGAACGGTTTTCCGTATTCCCCAAATGGTCCTGCCCACTTCAGAAAGGCACACCGGCTGGTCTTGTATACGTATTGCAGGAGGGGGCATACGTCACTGCGTGTTAACTGACCACCTACTATGTGCTAGGTACTGTGTCAGGCTTTGGAAGGGTCAAAGGTTAATCAGATCTACAATCTGGGAACCCCTCCATACGGCCAGCCCAAGGCAAGCCACTGTAGGTCCTCTGAGCAGGCACTGCGGGCGTCCAGGGAGGGACGGCTTCATCGTACGGAAGGGGGAACTGAGGTGGTTTGAGAACGCTGTGATGACGGGACGCACAAACGGGAGGTCACTGCGTTCTAGACCGACCGCTCGAGCAAAAGCTTTAAGTCAGAGACATTCTGGAAGTATTTCAGAAATGCAAATAATAAAACATCACATTTTAAAAGTGAATCCTCTCTGTGCGTCAAAGCTGGTCCTTGGTCATACACTTTTTCTAGGCGACATCATAGTTCATGGCTCATGGACCGACTTCAAAAACCTCTTTTCCAGAGACCTGGGTACGCAGGTCCAACAAGCCAAAAAGAGGGGGTGCACTTAGCCTTCAGGTATGAGCTGGCTTGGTCTCCGCACACCAGAGTCTTCACCAGGATGTGCTCGTGGGCTCCCCATCACCCCAGCTGGTAACACCTGCTTGTCCACCTCCGTGACCTTCGGACTGTGAGATGCTGCACTGAGTCATTTGGTAAAGATTTTCCCCAGTAGCTCACTTTGCTGCTTCTCTGCATACAGATCTGCCGTTAACCTGGAGGCTGCTTTTATGAACTTCAGCTCTGCAGCCTGGGGCCTCTGCTGCCGAGGGTGGCTTTGAACACCCCGTGGTTTTACAACTTCTTTTCCTACAGAGTAAAAACAATCCTCTCACCACGGAAAGCACCGCTCCACGTGTGTTCTGGAGAGGGTCATCTGCTCTCTCCAGAGCGTCCCCGTGCTGGAGTGAGAGTTACGTGAAGAGTCTGATGGTGTCACAGCACAAGCTAAGAAAGTGTCATCATGGAACACAGTGAGGGCTAGGGCTGACTGGGCCCTTGAGAAAATCCAACTTTCAGAAGCTGATCTCGTCTCCCACCATGTGTCTGTTTGTGGCTGCTGATCCAAAGCCACCCATTCTGGGAGCAGACTCCATCCGTATTTACACTGGGCTTGTGCTCCCTGTTCCCACTCATGGTATTATTTTTGAATAATGACCTGAAGACAGCCAGTCTTCAGACTACTTCTTAAGGAATCAAGTTTGCGCCACTAACCCATGTTTTTTTGTGAATGAGTGATGTGTAAAGAAACAACAATGCCAACTGCGTGCAGATTCAGTAAGTGATAAAACACAATACACAATTGTTGTAAAAAAAAAAAAAATCCACTTCCCTGTCGGCCATGGGTCAGCAGAGACAGAGCAGCAAGAGCCTGACTCTTAGGACTATAACAATCACTTAGAACAGAACTGGATTCCATATATATGATGGCTAGTCTCACTTTTCAAGTTGTAAAACATCTGTGACCCAAACAATTTATTACCTGTATTCTGAAACCACCAAGCCACTTGGAAGATGGCCCAAGAGCCAAATGATCCACTAACCACACTCAGGAAATGCTCATTAGGAACACCGCTCTCAGGGCCAGCCAGGGCCCCATGTCCCAAAGCTGCAGCACGCAGATGTCTTGAAGGGGGATCTCTGCAGGGACAGAGACATACACGCCGATGAGCAGATGCCTGGCCAGGAGTGTGGCGCCTGGCAGCCCGGCGGTCCTCCCCGGCCCGAGGTCTGTAGCGCAATGCTCTGCTCACAGATTTTGCTGGGCGCTGGGGGATGGAGGAATGCTGGGGAGGATCTCGGGGCAAGACCAGGCTGTGACACGGCCAGCCTGGGAGATCAGGCTGGGGGGGCACTGTGTGGCAGGGAGAAGACAAAAGGTCAGAAGACCAGACCACTGGCCTCCAGGCTTCCCGTTCTCTCCCATCCTGGGAGGGGCAAGTCAAGTGGAAAATAACTGGAGAATAAAAAAGGGGCCAAGGAGACATGGGGGGGTCCCATCGCACTGGTTGGTTGTGGGTGGGTGGGAGGAGGTGGTTGGACGTGGATGGATGGTGGGTGGAGGTAGGTGGGTGGAGGTAGGTGGACGCACATGGGTGGAGGTGGGTGGAGGCGGGGGGAGGAGAGGGCTGGTGGGGGCAGGTGGATGGAGGTCAACTGACGGTGGGTGGATGGATGCAGGCATGCCTGAAGTCATGAACAAGTGAGAGGATTCAGGCCAACAGCTGGCCAGTCTAGACATCTCAGGAGAACCTTGGATGCCAGGGTGAAGGGTCCTGCATCACGAGGAAAGCAACGGGCCCTTGCACAGTGTCCTGCCTGGACAGGCCTCCCAGACTGCATGGGTCCAGGCACGGCCACCCTGCCCGTGGCCGCAGGTGCCAGTCAAGCCCTCTGAGCAAGCTCAGCAACCTCACTCCGCACTTGCTGCTGGGAATACCAGCTAGCACCACACACACTGGACATTCATGCAACTTGCCTCGCGAAAGAGAAACAGAACATCGGAACCCGAATTTGTGACGCAGGGCTTATGTCACAGACTTCTCAGAAATCTGGAGTCTATGCTTCCAGGTTCAAAGAGAGAGAAAGTTAGGAATGAAATGCATCGGGGGTGGTCCACAAAAACACCTCAGATGTTTAAAGGAACACCAGGGAAACTTGCATCAGTAAGCTTCTGCAGTTTTGAAAATATTAATAAAATGCCATCCTGCCTTTCTCAGCCCAGCAGCTGACAGCACCAGCTCAACCGAGGGACGCATCCGTGCGGCCACTCTGGGCATGCAGAAACATCTGCATTCGTAACATTTCAGAAAATCCCATTTTCTTTCTGCCACAATGTTTTCTCTGAGTTAAATGTTCCTATTGATTTAGTGCCTGCAGACCAAGCCCCCACAGACCCAGCAGACTCCAGTAGGGAAGGAGCCTCCCCACTAACAGGCTCATGAAACCACTTGACATAATCATGGATGCTTAGACCCAGCGAACCTGGAAATCTGTATTTTCTAGCTGCCAACACTTCTGTGCACAGCGCGTCTGGGAAGTGCTCTGAGCTCACCCTGAGTGCGGCCGTGTGAGCCGTACCGTCAACGCACAGCCGAGCTGGTCCCCACACCTGGCACCGGCCACTCTCGCGGCTCCCCCAACCCTGCCTGCAGCAGCTGGGACCCCGGCTCCCTGGCTCTGAGCTCTGAGTCTGTCTCTGGGACCCGGACCTGCATCCTGGTCCTCTTCCCAGCAGCCAAAGGGAACAAGAATTGGCACCTGCTCTCAAGTGATGTCCTAAAGGGGTCTTTTAGGGGTTGGTAGAGGACTGGGACAGCCACTTTTATTCTATAAATAAATATTCAATTTATGAAAATCACACAATTAGCAAATCTAATGTCCCTGACATTATCAAGATCAACTTACAAGTCATTTTTATTCTTTTGATTATCCATGTTATTAAACAGTTGGGGGCTCTGGTTAGTGCCCTTTTGTTGAAGTAAAGACAGCCAAAGTCCCTTAAACGATCACGTGTATTTACATACTTAGCCCTCAAGATTCCCTCGACATCTGACGCTACATTCACCCATTTCCCCTGCGCTGCGTCCCTCTCCACCACGTCACCCCCTGGCGCGCACACGGTCTTCCCGAAGACACAGAAGCACCCAGTGAGTCAGTGAATGCACATGTGAATCCCAAGTTCCGTTCAACTTCTGAGACCTTCCAAATCACAAATCACAATCATAATTTAAAAGAAATTACTCAGCAGGAGAATCATAAGGATCATCTATCAGATTCTCAAGTTTCTCCCATTCTCTGACAGAGACATGCAGAGAACATTCCTCACGTTAACACAAAACTTAGGACAGTGGGTTGACCCTGTTACATAACTGTGGACCCCGCGCGCCTTACAGGGGTTAAGGACATTCACCCTCTAAGAGAGCAGCCAACGCCTGAGCCCCGCTGAGCTGACCGGGAAGGCCGGCGCTCCATCTCAGCCGGCTGCACTGGCCGGAGAGTTCCGACCGGACCCCATACCTTGGCGGGCTCGGCTCTTCCTTACAACAGACAGTGACCTTCCTGCCGTCGCCCTGGCGAGCCAGCAAGGCTCTTAAAGTCTGCCTCCCGGCCACGCAACTCGGATTCCTCGATGGGTCAGGAAGAGCAGACCTCCAGGGAGGCCTCTGCTCTTGCTCAACACTGCATTCCACGCTTGTCTCCCCAAGTGCAGGCCGAGTGCAGAGAAATGGGAGTCTGTCCCTGTGTGAACCGGCCCCCACTGTGAAAGCCAGGCCCCATCCCTCGAGGCTGCTTCGGGACACTGGGGTAAGGGCAATGACCGGAGGGGTTGCCGAGGACGAGGAACCCTGAAAGAAAAGGCGTATTTGCAGCCCCGTTCGTGCCTCTGCAATGCGGCTGCAACAACTCTGCATGTGGGAGCCTGGGAGTGTAAGTGTGTGTAAAGAACAACCGTGTTTCCTAAAGCAACACAACCAGGACAGAACAAGTCATGGCGCAGGCTTTCCTCCAAGTAGCGTGTGGGACGATCCCCTGTCACCAGAGCGGGCTCTCGGTTCCTGCCTGCTTTGTGCCTAAAAGGCCAAGCACAACACACAGGGTCATCAAACAGACTGGGCTTGACCTCGCCAAAACTTCCCTGGTACTCGGTTCCCCAGCTGCGTACCCCAGGTACACACACAAACCTGTTTGTGCTGTTTTTTTGGAAACAAGCACAGAGAAAGAAAATGGGCTGAGCAGGGAGCCCGATGCAAGGCTCGATCCTAGCACCGCAGGATGATGACCTGAGGCGAAGGCAGACGCTTCACTGACGGAGCCCCCACGCGCCCTTCAGTTGGTGCTCTGGTAAATTTTGAAAACACTGTTGTAGAAACACTAAGTCGATTCCTGTTATTGGAGGTGGGGATGTTCTGCAAGGTCACGGCGAACACTGAAGTAGTGGACACCAAGCCACGGCCCGTGGCAGAGTGCGGGTCCAGGCTCCTGCGAGCCCCGGTGCCCGTGTTTTCACCGGCTCGTCAACACCTGCCCTCGCTTTACACGCGCTCCTTCCTACAGACCCTCCGCGTAATGCTTATCTGTTGATCCGGAGCCATGGAGCGCGGCTGGCGGCACGCAACTATGGGTCTGTAAGTCTGACTCACCTGTAACTGCAACTCCTGCCTGAGAGAAGCTTCTCTAACCTGGGGGCTTTCTCCTGAGGCCCATCACAGCCCTCTCGCACTCAGCAACACCTAGCCCCAGACCCTGCTGTGGACCCTTTAAAGAAAACACTGTGGGGCCCCCGGGGTGGCTCAGTCCGGGGAACATCTGACTCTTGATTTTGTCACAGGTTATGATCTCAGGGTCCTGGGATCGAGTTCTGCATGGGGCTCAGCGCTCAGCTGGGAATCTGCTTGAGGTTCTCTCTCCCCTTCGGCTCCTCCCCCGCCACACCCTCTTTCTCTCTAAAGAAGGAAAGAAAGAAAGAAAGAAAGAGAAAAAAAGAATGAAAAAGAAAGGAAGGAAGGAAAGAAACACTGTGGCCCAATACACAAGGTAACGATTTACCGGAGCAGCGTCGTTTGACCGTGGCTGGAAACACCCACAGTTTTTACCTCTCTCCGCTATCCAGAAATGAGCAAAGACAAACAGGAGTATCGATTTGGAATTGCAAATAAATCTTAGCAAGTAGGAGGACTTGTAAATACAGACTCCGGGAGTAATGAGGATCTAGTGTACATCCCCTTGTTTCCTGGGCAAAGGCTCCCTGATCAAGACGAGTGCAAACGGGGGTCCAGGCTCGCAGAGCAGTCTGTGCCGGGCCAGCCGGAGACTACTGATCACCTGCAAACGGGGGTCCAGAGGACTCCGCCAGCCAAAGGCTCCTGGCACATCAACAGCCTCTGTCAGGGCTACAGCTGTAAAGCGCTGACTCTGTCACATTAGAGGTGAAGCTCCCGGACAGGCACGGCAAGGCCATCTGCCCATCGTCGGCCCAGCTGGCCTGTCCATTCACTCAGCGTACATTGGCCCAGTCTTACGTGTTGTAGGCACAGAGGATGGCTACGGGCTTTCACCTGGAAGGAATCCGGCACATGCTACAAATGGACCAGAGGAAGTGTTGGCTACAGCGGCATTAGAGGCTCCGTAGGCCACTCAGACCCATCACCCGGTCGACAAACCTGGAGCTCACGGACAGACAGAGGGGCGGGAGCGTTCGTCCAGCCAGTCAGCACCGGCCGAGCACCTGCCACGTGCCGGATGCCGGATGCTGGGGGAGCCCCGCCCTCTGGAGCTGACCTGTGCACGGGCAGGACGAACAGGACGGACAGCAAACCGCAGAGGCACGAAAGGAGGGGGGCCTGGAGGGACCGCTGCATTTCAGAGGGGTTGGGGGAGCCTGGATGTGAGGCTGCGAGCCTGCTGGGTGTCTGGGAGAGCGCCTCGGGCGGAGGATGGAAGCGCACAACCCAGAGTCAGGGGTGCAGGGCAGAGCCTGGGAGAGGACGGTGCAGAGGTGCAGACGCAGCACCAGAGTTCAAGTCTCGAGGGCAGGCAAAGAGAAGGGGAGCCGCCGACGGTTCTGAGCAGAGGAGTGGCCCCTCGATGGCTGTGACAGATGGGGGGAGGTCAGATGTGGGGAGGTCAGACAGGGAGGAGGCAAGGGGGGAGGGCAGGGCAGAGAGGCCGGGGAAAGGCCACCGCTGTCCTCCAGCTGGAGAAGGGTGGCGCTGGGCCTGAAGGCAGCACAGGCTTTGTGGGCAGAGGCGACAGAGGGGCAGGACAGGAACCCCAGGCCAGTCTCTACACAAGGATGTGTCCACAGACAAGTGAGACGAAACGGACATATCGAACGCCTGCGAGGGTTTTGTCTGTGTTTAAGGAAACCTCCCTTCCTCTCGGCTGTGGCTCCGCAGGTCGGACACTCCCCAGGGGACACAGCTCTCCTGTCCCGTGCTCACTAACGTCTCTGCGGAGGCCTCCTGCAAGGGAGCGGCGCGCGGCTCCGCGAACAGGACCGGGGTCCCGCAGCCACAGGGTGAAGGAGAAAGGTTCCCATTTTCTCCCCCTCCCACATCCCCAGGGAAAGATGGATTTGTGAGCAGCCAGCAAATAGGTTTCCTCGAGAGCTTCAGGGCCTGGCGTCCTACTGTAAGACACTTCTCCAAAGCACCTGAAAACCATCCCCTGATTTCCTTCCACGTCCCTTGGGAGCAGGTTCTCAGTTGTTCAACCGGCACCAGTTCACGGGCAGCATAAAAGCGGGGAGGGGCCCTGAATGAGCCGGTCGGCGGGGCAGGGAGAAAGGCTTGAGCGGTCCTGCTCTAGCTGCGGCTTCTCAGGGAGCAGCACAGACCTGCAGACTTGCCTTAGAGGCTGGTTTATAGTTGATAAACTGAGGCTGTCCCTGTGCGTTCCGGGACGGCCACCGGCGGTTACCAGACGATCAGAGCTCTCACCGGACGGCCACAGGGGGTGACCCAACCGTTCCCCAAAGTAAAGGATGATGAAGTTCAAGGAAAAGCAGTTTATGAGGAAGAAGCCACACGAATAAAATCCTGATACACTCAGGACGCCACCGGGGGATGGACAAGGCGTCCATCGGGAAGGTCGGGAAGGTCGGGAAGGTCGGGAAGGTCGGGAAGGTGCCACACACGCCCCCCAACCCAGGCCCCAAGGACACGGATGTGGAGCCTCTTATACACCTTTAACCTACAAATCCTACAACATACTGACTGCCGGATAACCTCTAAAATGCGTGAGTAGCACGCGAGTTGGAACGCCGCGGAGTTGCTGGTTATAAGAGAACATTTAAATCGGGCTGGGCTGGGGAGCAGCATGTGTCCCTCAGGGCCCCCCTTGAGGCCGGTCCTCCCGCGTTGGTTGTCTTCTGGGCCTCCGTCAGGGCGCGCCGAGAAGCCGCACTCTGAAACCCGTCCTGCCTTGTCGCCCGGCTGCCGTGCAGGACGCGGTCGGGGAGTCTGTGCAAAACCCAGGCAGAGATGTATTTTCGGAGCCGAAGACTAGAAAATAGGTTTTAGGTCACGAGGAAGAAGGGGCATTTGGTCCCCTCTGACAACGTCAGCTCGTCACTGCCTCGATTTACCTTTTAACTTTGGCAGGGAGCTCGCAAGCTCAGAGCTTCATCTGAGGCCAAACGCGCCAGCTGCCTAGCGCGGCCGCTCCTGGGTTCCCGGCCTCAGCGTTTTATTTCTAGTTCCTCCGCTGCTGGTTTTTACATTCTCCTTTGTGTTTCACAATGACTTCATCGTAGGAGAATGAGTCTTAAATCACCTCATCATAGACCCATAAACAAAGAAAAACGAGTGCATGTATATTCTATTAAAATAAAACAAAACACAGAGAGCAGACAGGTCAATGGGAGGTGTGTAGGGCGAGGACGTCCAGAGCTCAGAAAGGAAACAAAACTTTGGGAAGGCGACTGTTGGAGGGGAGCGTGACGTGTGAGTGAAAAGGGTCCCCAGCCAAGACGGGATGCGAGCGCGTGGGAAGCCGGCCTCGTGAGCTGCGGGGAGGTCCCCGGCCGCGGCGGCACGGCACGTCTACCGGAGAGGGCGGTCGCCAAGGGTGACAAGACGCAAAGCAACTGAGCTGTGGGAGGCAAAGAGGCCTCTCCCCGGCACCCAAATCTAAGCCTTCACTCCTCCAGCCCAGCCCGACCCAGCAGCCAATGCGACATTTCTCGAAAGACGATCTGGTCGTGCCGTCATCTGCAAACAAGACTTCAAGCACTTCCCATTGCCCTTAAGGTTTTCAGGGAAAGTTGTGAAAGACTCCGACAAAATTATACGCCACTGGAAACAAGAAAATCATCAAAATTAAAACGCGAAGAACCGCATGGGAAAGTGTGTTCACTACAAGTGGAACAAAGTACGATGCGTGAGGAGCTCCTCTGTGGTGGCTCCCGGAATGGGCAAAGGGCAGGGACCACGAGGACAATGCTGGATACGACAAAGAAGTTTCAGCTTCATCGGTTAAGGACCGAAACATGAGAAAGCGAGCTTTTCCACCCAGCACACTGGTGAAGAATTTTCAGTGATTCGGAGTGAGACCCGAGCTCTCACAGGCTGCTCGTGGAGGTAAACCCACGCTCACCTCCTCGACGAGTAATGAGCGCCATGGGGGTACTTTTTCATTCCAATCCACTAATTTTATTTCTAGGAATCTCGTCAGAAACACTGAGAGGTGAACAAATATTGAAACAGAGAGCTGTTCACAACATAACGTTTTGTAATAGCAAAATATTAAATGTCCAAAGATAGGGAGATAGTAAGGAATCACAACAGAATATTATGTGGCCATGAAAAAGTGAAATGGAGAAACTTCAGTAACGTTGGAAAACGCTCACAACAGAAACGTCCGTGGACCCCCCGGCTCCACGTGCGAAGCCATCCACACGGCACAGCCCACGGAAAGTGAAATGTTCCTCGGGATGGTCTTGGGTTTCTGATGGACGGATGCATGGCTTTAGGCTCTATTTTTTTCTTTATACTCTTAGTATTCTAGAATACACATTTTTAAATCAGCAGAAGACACTTTGAGGGAACTGAACGGAGTAAGACCAGTTATGGGCGCGGTGGGATTTGAGGTACTCTAGCCGTCTGTGGTGAAGATGGCCGGTAAGGAGCTGGCCCCTGGCAGCTGGGGGCATGATGAACACATCTCCTGGCAGGGAAGAGGACCCTTGAGTGAAAACCCAAGGCCATGCGTGCCAGCTCCAAGGGTGGTGGCTGTGGGCTGCACCTCCTGGGAGAAGTCAGACCGGGTCTCAGAGCACAACCACCCAGCTACGCAGGTTGCAGAAAGGGGAACATTCCAGAGACAGAATGGGAGACACACCGTCAAAAGTCAGAGGCAAGGTGTTTTCAAGAAAAGGTCAAAGTCAGATGAAGGTTCCCAGTGGAGAATAATAAATCTGGAAAATTCAACTGGACCTGGACAGCAGAGAGGTTGAAAGTCAGCAGCGACCGCCTTATGCTGACTGGGGACTCTGTCCAGTTCATTGCGATTCTGCCCCTGGGAAACCTCATGGGAGGGTGGTCACCAAGCAGCCTCGATGTTGCCTTTCTGAAGGAACTTAGTCTAGGTTTCTGCTGCTGTTATTCTCTTGGTCTTACCAATCCTTTTGCATCTGTAATGTACACTGAATTTTTAAAGGTCTATTTCCTGTTGTGTGATAAATGAAAACAAATAAAGAATTTTTTCCTTAAAAACAAACCTAGTAACTAGAAAACCTACTGAGAAGTACACAAGTAGTTTGCAGCAAGGAGACCCCTCCCTTTCACGCGACTGAGGTTCTGGACGCAGTGGCCACGGTCTGACGGGGTT
This sequence comes from Mustela nivalis, assembly GCF_964662115.1. Lineage (NCBI taxonomy): Eukaryota > Metazoa > Chordata > Mammalia > Carnivora > Mustelidae > Mustela > Mustela nivalis. The sequence continues at coordinate 3,094,487 of NC_139024.1, read as the reverse complement.
TGACTGTGCTGTCGCTGCTCCAACGCTCACTGACCGTAGAGGCCAGGGCCCCGGTGCACGCACAGTCCGCCTTTCCAGCATCAGTCCCCCTTCCTTCTGCAGCTCCCAAGTTTACTAGCCTACCCCTCACCCACACTCCATGAGCAGGACTGCCCCTTCCCGGGCCCGGGGCTGGGCCTCTCCGCATCATCTAACGCCAATCACTGATCTTGTTGCCTTGACCACAAGGACTGGCTCAAGTGGGCAGGAGAGTCACTAAGCTGTGAGCAAATGTCCGGCTAGACTGAGAAGGGGACTGTGTTGTCCTGAGACCACAGGGCAAAGAGGCTCGGGACCTGCCAGCCGCACCCAGAGAGCCGGCTCCTGGGCTCTGTGGCCTTTAATGGACTTGATTCCAAGGCCGGCCCCAGGTCTCAGCACGGGAAGGGGGACTGTGTTTGCTGAGGGTGACGCCTGGTAGCGGAAGCAAACGAGGTCAAATCCTTCATTTGTTGGGAAATGGAGTTTTCTACCGTTTTGTGCAAGGCTTGCCTCCTGGCCTCACGCCTGCCTGCGGGGGAAGCACTCCTGGGAGATGAGGTCAAAGTCGTCTCCTTCGCTTCAGACCTCTGTACCTCAGCTACCAGTTCTTTGAACTCCCTGAGTGGTGAGTTCGCAACATATCCAAAACCCAAAACAAGACCACTGTCATATTTCTGGGAATGAGAAGCAAAACCTGACAGGAGAAGGAGGGCTGCCTCTGTTTGGTCTCTGGCTCTGACTTTAACTTGCTCGGCAGGGAGGGTCAGCTAACCTCTCTGTTTTCCTTTGAACATCTGCAAAATGGTGATAATTCATCACTTCATATTACAAGTTCAGAGGCTGAAAGGCAACAGTGTTTTAAGATTCAACCCTGCCCCCAAGAGAGAGCAAACATCTGCTGATCTCATTATTAAAACTGAGATTTGTTACAGCTAGCTTTTACTTTTGGGTTTTATTTTATTTTTTTTTTTAAGATTTTATTTATCTATTTGTCAGAGAGAGAGAGGGAGAGAGCGCAAGCACAAGCAGGCAGAGAGGCAGGCAGAGACAGGGGAGAAGCAGGCTCCCTGCCGAGCAAGGAGCCCGATGCGGGACTCGATCCCAGGACGCTGGGATCATGACCTGAGCTGAAGGCAGCCGCTTAACCAACTGAACCACCCCGGTGTCCCAACTTTTGGGTTTTAAAAAGTGTCCCTTAACTTACACACATACACACACTTATTTGGGATTAATCTCAGTGTTTTAACTGGACATAAAATTCTCAGTGTTTTAACTGGACATAAAATTCAAGATACACCATTTTGATGATGTGTGCTCTTAGAGGACATGTGAAGGATGGATTTCAAAACTTAGATGGACAAGAAAGTGTCCTCCTTCATACAGATGGCAAAAATAAGATCAGCTTTTCGCTTTTTATTTTGCTCACAATTCACTAAAATATGTACTATGAAGGACAACTGAAAAATACTTGAAAATAAACTATTCAGTCACTACTGGATTTTTAAAAATTATTGATCATTTAGGAATTCAAAATGGGAACATGTTTTGAAGACTGTTAAAAATTATAAGGAAAATTCTTTTTTTTTTTCCCCATAAATGGAGAACAGAAGACATATATAGTTCCCCTTTATCACCAGCTTCCCCAGGGGACTGAGAGGAAACCTTTGTTCTCTGAGCCCCAGCAAACAACATTTTGTGAGAAAACGAAGCATTGCTTGGTATTCCTGCAGCAGCAAACCAAGAAGAAAAGCAAATGAACCAGCCCGGCTCCCAGCAGAGCGGACAGGGAAGAGGGATGATTATGGCTTCCTGGAAACCACAGCAGTGGGGCGCCGGGGCTGCTCAGTCAGTTGAGCGTCCGACTCTTGGTTTCAGCTCAGGTCCTGATCTCAGGGTGGCGGGATCGAGCCCCGCCTCGGGCTCTACGGTCAGTGCCGAGTCTGCTTCAGACTCTCTCTCCCTCCCGCTCACTGTTCTCTCTCTCCTTCTCAAAGAAATAAATAAAATCTTAAAACAGAAAGGAGCCACAGCAACACTGGTACCTAACACACACCCTTTAGGTTTTTCAGCACCCACATGTCGAAGTTTCTCATTTTGTCTTGGTCAAACCCCCTTCTTCAAATATGGGGGAAATCCCATGCTGGGAGCTCTATCGCGAATGAAGCTACTGGTTTCTGGGAGACATGCTGCCTTTTCCTTGGTAGCAGGTGCACCCACACAGAAGACAAGGCCTTATTTGACGTTAGAAAAAATCTATTCTGCTGAAGTAAGCATGGGGTGGGGGCCCTCGCCCACTTCTCAGATCTGAGGTTGGATTCCTGGGACACAGTAACTATGGTGTGAATTTGTCCCCTGAATTCATTTTTTCCTTTGTGCAAGATAAGAAAGTGGTTTTACTAAGTTTGTTCAAAATAACATTGTCAGAAATGGTCATTACTATTAGTACGGTTCTAAAATTAATAAAAATAGGGCAATTCATGGTGCTGGTGGGGAGTGTTAACTACCGTGCATTCTATATGTTCTCTCAATATTATTTTGAAAAAGTCTGCACAGTCCACAGTCTTCCTGATTAAAATTAGGAGGTGGACGAAAACTTCAGTGTATCTCAAAGCCACTAACATTTCTACCAAATTCTCAGTGGTGCATCTGAGAGTTGGTATGACGCACTTGGTCCACACTGGGAGGTCAAAATCCCTCCCAGGAGGAGACCCCAGATTCCCAAAGGCAACTTATAACCCTGATTGCTCCCTCTCCTCCCTAGGGCTCCAAAGCAGACAAGTATTTGGTCCCAGAAAGGACACTGGTCAGAGGGTCAGGAGGGACACTGATTAATATGAACTGGACGGTTTCCTAGAGAGGAACAGGAAGTAGAAAACGTGGCTTGCAGCAAAGCAATGTGCACTGTTTTTAAGGCTCATCAACAGGGTGAGCTGAAGCGACCGCGAAGGGGCGTCGGCTCGGGAGCGGCCGTGGTGGGCCGGGGTCAGCCGTCTGCGTGCACACCTTGCCCTGTATTTAGTAAATTAACTGGAATCTTCCCCAGTTCTTCCAAAATGATGGGTTTCTGCCACACTTTCAGTATTATTGGTGACATGAGGAGAGGTACCCCGTGTCTCTTTCCTCAGAGCCACTGTCCTACGTGGGGTGACTGGATCCAGGACAAGCCCCCGAGTGTCTTCACCCCTGTCGTAACTGAGAACTCTGCATGACGTGGCACGGAAACTCACGGGGAAACCACACCGGCTGCACCGCTCTGTGCTCTGTCCTGACAGGATGCGGACTGGTGGGTGACTGGTATACAGTAGGTGCCCATTGGCTTACATGACCGGCGCAGCTTCACGCAGGCATAAATGACAGCCCTTGGGATTGATTCAGATTCTACAGATGGATTTACCTTACACGCCTTTGGAGAACTGAAATTTCAAGTCCCGATGATGAACACAGGACGGAGGCCGATGGACCGAGACGTGTTTACTCAAGGCCCAGCGACCGGCATGAACATTCGCTCTCAGTCCTCCCTTGGAACACACTCTCTGTTCTTGGTTTCTGTCTTCATTAGACTGGAGACAATCCGCTGTGACCTTCTTGGGTTTTGATTTCTAGAAAGATCAATTTTCTTTTGCTGTTTTCCTTTGTTTCAGCTCAAAGATCACTCCTAAGTGGTACTTATCACGGCTCTGCCTGTCTCCTCTATTGGTTTTTAAGTGTGGGGTTTGGATTTTGGAGAAATTAAATGGCTCGTGTGTGGTGGAACAGCTATAACATGCAGAGCAGGAACAGGAATACAACATTCCTGACGGAGAGCCTGAGACCCGACGACAACACGTCACAGAAAACGGCCTTTTGGAGAAGTTTTCACAGGTAACATGAGGTAGGTCTTTGCGTCTGGGAGCGGTAATCAGGACTGCCAGTGACGCTCAGGATCTGGAAGTTGTGGAGGAGCCTCTCAGGGAATCACACGGCACACATGCATCATGTGTCTGATATGTGCCGGACGCCAGCAGACGTGCTGGGCCCGTGAAACGCAGCCGGCCTGGCCCAAGGGCAGGAGGCCAGGACCCAGGACAGAGGGGCAAAAGCGGGGAAGAGGACCGATGGAAAAATTGATACGTGTATTTTATTAAAGAGGAAAAATCACCAGTGATGAGCCCACACGTTCATCACAGACACTCCAAACGGAGAAGGAAGGAGAACGTAAACATGACTGAGCTCGAATGCCGCCAGGCTACAATAAGGAGCCGGTGCTCGGATGCCGCCAGGCTACAATAAGGAGCCGGCTGCTCTAGTTTGAAGACTGGCTCTTCAGTGTCGTGAATTAAAGCCTTGCCCTGAAGTCTCCAGTGATGCAAGCCATAGCATGGCATGACACAGGCAAAAATGGGGACCAGGTTCTTTGTAAAGACTGTCATCTGACCATCCCTATCTGAAATTGAAAAACCCAGAAATCAGACAGCCAAGTAAATGGACGTACCGTTCCCAGACGTTTCCCATATTTTTCTCCCAAGCAGATGTCGCCACTGCAGGTCTAGGTCTTCTGTGGGATCTTCATGGTTAAAGACCAACAGCCTCCCCGTCGTACGGTCGCTGCCAAACCTCCGTGCGTCACGGAACAAAAAGGCCACCGAGGATCATAGCGTCCCAGGGAGACGTCTGGAGACCAAGCTCAGGGCATCAGCCTGTCCACCGACCCTTCCGAGTCGCAGCTGGAGTGTGCGGGGCTGTGAGGTCCAGCTCGAGTCCCAGAGCAGGAAAGGGGCAAAGGGAGGGGCAGCCACAGGGAAGCAAATGAAGGTTGAAAACATGGGCATGGCTCTGACCGTGTGCAGGGACCATCAGCCCCAGGGGGACGTCATCGAGTCCTGTGGATCTGAAAGTCCATCTCGGGTACCTGCCTTCAGAAACAGGACAGCCTGGCTTCTGCAGCAACACTGCCGATGCTCTCAGTTCGAGGAGAAGAGTTTTCCAATGATTGCCTTTGCTTCCTCTTAAGGCGCTGTCTGGTTTCAAAGTGATGAATGGTTTTGAGTCCTGTTGGCGTTCGCAGCCCACGACTCACAGACAAGCCCCACCGTCTCGTCTCCTTCAGGAAATGAGGCATTTCTGCCTGCCCTGGCTTGGGCCTCACTGCGGACTCCGTGGAGCCCATGCAGACAGGACACTCCCGGGCCAGACTCGCTCAGTCCTCAGCCCTCCTCGTGCCCTGCACGCCCTCTCTGAGCGCTTACGAGTGATGCCCACCTGCTCCTTCTCCCTCGTCCCACCTGCGGGCACCCTGACCTGCACGAGCGGCCTTGGGTCTGTCCAGTCAGGTGCTCCCGATACCTCTTCTCCCTTCCACACGTCTTTATATGATGCCTTGCTTTTCTTTTCTCTCTTTTTTTTTTTTAAGCAAAAGTGGGCCAATTTTACTTTATTATTTTTAACCTGAAATTTTTTGATTTTTCAATTCAGTTTAGCTAACATACAGTGCATTATTTAGTTTCAGGTGTAGAATTTAGTGACTTCTCAGTTCCACAGAACACCCAGCGGTCGTCCCATCACGTGCCCTCCTAAATGCCCATCCCCCGGTTACCCCAACTCCCCCCCCCGTCCTCTGGTAACCCCCAGTTTGTTTCCTAGAGTTAGGAGCCTCTTACGGTTTGTCTCCCTCCTTGCTTTTCTCTTATCGCATCTTTTTCTTCCCTTCCCCTATGCTTTTCTGTTGTGTTTCTTAAATTCCACATATGAGTGAAATAATACGATTTTTGTCTTTCTCTGACTGACTTATTTCACTCAGCCTGGGATGGACATCCCAGGCTCCATCCACATCACTGCACAGGGTAAGATTTCATTCTTTTTGATGGCTGAGTAATATTCCCACGCGCCTGTGTGCACGCACACAAACCATCTTCTTTATTTATTCATGTGATGCCTTTTAAAAATCACTTTTTTAAAATTAGAACCTTTTAAAAATGGCCACATGAAAACCTTACCCACTGTAACTCTTCACAGTCGTTTTACAAAATCAAACATAGTCATACGTACTGTCCAGGAGCTTTCTATATGCCAGTCACTGAGCTGAGCTTATCTTATCTTGTCCAGTCTTCCCATAACAACCTTGGCAGGAAGGCAGAATTTTTATCCCTCCTTTACGGAAGAAGGGAAACAAAGACTCAGAGAAGCTAGTTTATTTATTAATTTTTACAAAAATATATAATAATATATATTATATTATGGTTCCCATAACACAATATAGTTATATATTATAGTTAATGGTTATAATTTAATTACTATATCCTTCTAATTATTAAACATAATATATTTATCCAAGATTGTTACATTTATTAAATATAATAAAATAGTTTTTTAAGCTATTTCATTTGCCTAAAAATCACCCACTTAGTAAGGGGTAGAGCCAGGATTCAAAAGAGTTTCCAAAGAAAAGCACCTGCTGATCACACCGAGTGGAGGAAAGCTGTCTGAACGGGGGACAAACTCCATCAGCCTTCGCTGCCCAGTACTGCACCATAGAATCTGCCTGATTTTTGAGAATGAGCTCAAGATGTGTCCTTCTTACATGGACAGTGAGAAGCAAGAGCCTGAAGCTGTGCTTCTGTTTTGTTTTGACCAGACTTCTGAAGCCATCTGTGGTCATCACGTTTCTGTTGCCACGTTAAGAGGAAGCATTAAGTCATCCAAGAACAGGGCATCTCCGAGGGCTGTTTGGACATCACTACTTATGGGGTTGGGAAACAGGGGAAGCCCGTTCAGAAGCATCACCCACTTCTGTAGCACCAGTTAGACCTCACCATCGCTGTGTGATGTCCCGAAAACACTGCAGGAGCTCTGAGGCTCAGGACGAGGAAGGCAGGTGGGACCTTTTCAGAAATCTTGAATATGCAGTGAGGCGTGTTTTTCCTAGTTGAAGGACAGAGACGGAGTCCTGGCCTCCCAGAGTGAAGGACGGAGACGGAGTCCTGGCCTCCCAGAGACGCCCACGTCCTCATCCCTGACCCTGCAGACGGGGGTTTAGATGGGAAGGATTTCACAGGGATGATCTTGGATTATCCATGTGGACCCCGTGGACTCACAAGGGTCCCTATAAGAGGGAGGCAAAGAGCTAAAGGCAGAAAAAGAAGATGCAACGACAGACACACGATGGAGTGGGACGCTTTGAACACAGAAGGGCCATGAGCCAAGGACGACCGCGAGCACCCCTAGAAGCGGGAAAAGGCCTAGAAACAGATCCTCCCCAAGAGCCTCCCGAGTGTGGGCAGGCCTGCAGGAGCAATGAGGAGTGAAGACAGATGTCACCGTGACACTGAGAGGTGAGACTGACCTGGGTACCACGCTTCTCAGCGTCTTTTATAGGCCTGGGGTCGCCTGGCTAATTAGGAGCCTAACATTGCATCGTACATCCTCTGTGCCATTCAAGCAATTATCACACTAGGTACTTCTGCATATAATTTATTCACCTAAGATTGCAAATGCATTCATTCAATTTTATCTTTAAATGCTGCTTTTACACCATGGAGGTAGCTGGAAGGTGCGGCTCTGTGGGTGGGGCCTATTTGCCTTCCAGGAAGGCAGAAGGTGGACTATTTTGAGACACACCCATGCGACTGGATTCCTATAGAGAATAGCAGATGAGGCCACCTGGTGGCTCAGGTCATGATCTCAGGGTCCCGGGATGGAGTCCCATGTCGTCCTGCTCCCTGCTTAGTGGAGAGTCTGTTTCTCCCTCTCCCTCTGCCCTTCACCCCTCCCCCGCTTGCACTCTCTCTCTCTCTCAAATAAATAAAATCTTTTAAAAAAGAAAAAAAAAAAAGGAGAATGGCAGGTGAGAGCCAGGCTTGAGCACGTACTACCGCATGACCCCCAGGGTGTGCAGAGGCCCAAGAGAAGGGGTTGGGAGGGATCACAGCTTGTGCTGGACAGAAGCAGAGGAGGTGGGCCCAGAAACTTCCACCGGGTTCTGAACTCAAGAGGCAGGGAAGTCTAAGTGGCACCTGAGTTACACATGATGCATCCTAAATGGACGGGCAAAGTTGTTTAAAACCCCAAAAAACCTTCAAGGCAAGAAATTCTAAGTCTTCCATGCAAATATTCCCCATTCTATAGGAACTCCATTTTCATTAACAATGCCCTAAACCAAGTTCAATGTTGAAATTGAGGCTGCTTCCAAGTACCCATCAGCTGTTGAGTGGATACAGAAGATGTGGTTATACATGCAGTGGAATATTATGCAGCCATCAAAAAGGACGAAACCTTTTTGCAGTGATGTGGCTGGAACTAGAGGGTATCATACTAAGTGAAATAAGTCATTGAGAGAAAGACAAATACCATATGATCTCACTCATGTGTGGAATTTAAGAAACAAAACAAGTGAACAAAGAAAAAAAAAGAGAGAGACAAATTAAAAAACAGACTCTATCTCTAAGATCGCCACAGATCTTATCTCTACGATCATCACTCTTGTCACAGAAGGTCACCACAGGGGAGATGGGTAGGGATGGAGTAAAGAGGGGGTAGGGGTGAAGGAAGGCACTTGTGCTGCGCACCGGTGACGCACAGAAGTAGAGAATCACTATTAGTACCTGACACTAATATTACCCTGTACGTTCACTGCACTGGAAATTTAAAAAATTAAAAATAAAAGCTTGGAGGAAGAAAAAGAAGGTTTATTTGAGAAATAGCAAGTGTGACTATATGGAGGTCTTAGGAAAAATGGTTGGGAATACGTTTTTGGAGGGGAAAGCTCGCAAAGGGTCTTGAGGGTAGAATGTGGGGTTGGAGATAGAGGTAAAAATTCACCCAGAAAAGGAAAACAAACAGGCCGCTTCACATCTGGTGTCCAGGGTGACGTCCTTCTATGCCTTTGGCAAGTCAGTGTGGGCGCAATGCCCATTACCACGCTCAGAAAAAGACCATTCGGGTTTACGACCACGTGAACAGGCAATAATGACAAAACCCAGTCATGTCCTTTTGGTAGATGGTTTTTTCCAATCTCTCCCCTCTTTTTAAAAGGTATTATTTATTTATTTATTTGAGAGAGAGAGAGAGGGAGAGAATCGGAAGCAGACTCCACTCTGAGCACCGAGCTGGACATGGGCATCCGTCCCGCCCATGCCCGGAGCCGAAATCCAGAGTCTGATGCTTAATGGAGCCACCCAGGCTCCCCTCCCCTCGTATTTGAAAACATAGCAGTGCTGAACCTATAGGACCCCTCACTTCCTGATAGTACTGTCGAAGGAAATAAAGTAAATAAAGTAAAATGCTTAAGTTTCCATCTGCCTTCTGGACTCGAAAAGCTGGACAATACTACCATCGCTCGAGGGGGTTTCGCAGGATGGATCACGAACAGAGCTGTGGGGTTCCAGGACTGCCCATGTGTGTCGCCCGTATCTGGTTCGACAAGCCCTTCCTCCCCTCCCCCCACAGAGGTTCGGGAGCCCTGCTCTGCTTCCCGATATCACGGCCGGCTTCCAGACCCCGAGTCCGGAACTGAAGGTGCTCCCCCATCCCCCGCTGTCTGTATTTCATGTTCGGTGTAAATAATGAGATCTTTTCTGTTTTTAAAAGCATGTTTAGTGTTTGTCTCCGAAAAGCACAGTGGAAACGGCAGTAAGCAATGAGTGGGAAGCGCGCACCTTGTCTACAGATCAAGTCAGCCCTGATGGGTCCAGGTTCTTCTAGGGAGGTTCCCGGTTTCGTCAGGGATGGGCTAGAAATCAACAAAAGTGACAGCAGTGACAATATGAGCACTGACTGTATACCAGGGCCTTTCCCAGGTCTTCACATACGCTGTCACAAAAACGTGGGAAGGTTTTACTCTCAGAAGGGAAGTCACATCCTCTGTCTTATTCCAGCGAGCAGGCTGTGAACCCCAAGCCAGGACTGTAGGGTCAGCTCTCCTGACTAGCACGCCGCATGGCGTCTGGGCCTTTTTACCCCGTGGCAGCCCTTCTTCAGGAGTGGCAGTAGAGTGAGTGTCAGTAAGTACAGTAGTGGGGCTGCATTAGATCTTTGAAAGCACTGCCTTGGGCTAAATTTCCCCTGGTCAGATTGCTGCATGGTCTCTCACCGGGTCGGACCAAGACACAGAACATCTACCAGGCAGGAGGTCTGAATCGACGGGGACCTAGGTCCCTGATCCCTGATGGGATGGACCTGTTTTCAGAATTCAGAGTGCGATGGGGTTGGGCCACCTACTGGAAGCCACGTCTCTTCTCATCTTTTCCTAGATGGCTCCATTTTTCTGTGAGACTCCTAAGTTAAAAGTTCATTTCCTGCCTATGCGTGTTTCTGCCCCAACGAGTCTTCTCACATTTCTGAAAGCGTAGGGTCCTTCTCTCTAAGCTTCTCCACCTCAGCCGGACCAAGGCCCATCGATGTGTGGTGATGACCACCGTTCACCAGTGTGAGTGTTTCAGGTCCCAATCGTGAACCACACCACGTGAAGACCTTTCCCTGGGAGCACAGTCGACTGGGTGTGTCCGGCAAACTAGTACCAGGCATTGGCCCAAACTTCCAGACCCAGGAAAACCCTAAGCGCATTTTGCCAAGTACTTCTCCCCACTCCTTGTTAAATCCATGTGCATTTCAAGTGAAATTTAATCCGTATGTTCCCCATTCATTCACACTCAACCCATCATTCTGCCATTTCGTAAGAGCTTTGATGTTGAAGAAGCTTTCTGGGTACATTTCATAAGCCTCTCCTTTTGTTCTTCAAACTACGGAAGCCGTGTTTTTGAACAACCACAAAAAGAGCAGACAAAAAAAATCAGATTTATAAGAGACTCAAGATTGGCTGTCTGTTCAGGAAAAATGCAAGAAATCCGGACGGGTTCCAGACTTCTCCAGCGAGTTTTACCTTCTTTCCCAAACCAGAGTATTGGGCAATGCGCTGGCGATTGAGGAATGGAAAATTTCAACCCATTTCGGAACAGTCCTCCCTTCAAAACCAGGCCTATTTAAGTAAATAATGTCTCAATTCCATCCAGCAAGACAGTGAAACACTCTCTAAATACAAACAAATCATGTCTTTTAGAAACCGTTTCCTAGCTGAGGGCAGCATCGTGAGCAACCCCAGGTCAGGGGAGAACTCGACCAGGGAAGGGAACGGGGACTGAAACCAGGCAGGCGGCGGCAGGCGAGCGGTATTTTCTCTTTCCCTGCCTCGTCAGCTGCCCTCCGCCACATCAGACCTCCTCACAACTGTCCTCTTTGCTGCAAAAGCACCAGTCATTCGGAGAAATACCGCCCGGGGATATGATTCACACCGCGTGCAAAATACAGCCCCTGGGCAGAGAGATTGGCGCGCGGGGCTCGGCGCCCTGGAGCCTGGCTGGCCCCCACAGGGCAGCGCCCAGCCAGCCGGCACCTGGCCTCACGCACCGCCCTCTCCTCACACCACAGGCTGGCCAGAGACCACGGAGCTCTGTGGCCAAAAGACCCGCTGACCGTGGTGACACAAGCCAGCATGAAGAAAAAGAATATGTGGCGGATTTCTACTCCCAGCACGGAGAGCGGCCTGGTCCGCAGCGCGGCCCTGGCTTCTGAGGGTCACCGACAGAAGTCTCACCGACCGTCGTCTGTCCCGTTACACTTTCTTGTTGGCACGTGGGTCCCAGCAAGACTGTGGGATCCTCAAAGCTCCCTCTGTCCCTTGCCCTCAACCTGATGTTGAGTGCCTGAGGGCACAATACTGGTGTTGTACGAACGCACGTGTGGACGTCCACCACGAAGAGCATTGTGTGTTATGAAGCCAAGCCGAAAAGTGGGCACAAAGTCTGTCGAAGTCAAAGGAATCTAGACCCAGGACAGGCGTCCGTCCAGCATGCCTGCCTCTGGCTTGAGGACCACAGCCATCTCCACTGCTAAGTTTCTACCTGGGTCCCCACGTAGGCTCAGGGGGGTGGCAGAGGCCACGGGAGGCCGGGAGGACCTGCTGCCCAGGCCCCTCCACGGTCCTCCCTGCCAGGCTGATGCACCTCCAACACCAGGTGGTCTGAGGCCCCACTGTCCCCACACTTTGTTTCTGAGCTGTCAGTGCCACCATCAGGCCTTGATGCCTCGTGGATGGAACACGGAGCAGGGAGGTTCCTGGCGCTTCCTGCACTCAGTGTGCGAAGAGGGTTATTTTATGTGGGAGATCACAGAGCAGGACCCGGGGCCACACCCCATTCCCGAGCTAAGAGAAGCCACGACAGTTTTCAGAGACCTAAAAGAGAGCGCTCCTGCCACCCCGTGGCTCTACGGCCCCAGTCCCAATCTCCCCGCTTGGGTTTGTCCTCCTCGTGGGGCCGGGGCCCCCCCAGGAGCGTGGACCATGGAGAGGAAGCCGACTGGAAGCCAGAGCATCTGTCCGGCTGCGGGAGTCCCTGCCCCCACCCCAACACAGGAAGGAGAGGCAGAGAAGGAAAGGGAGGTGTGGGGACAAGTGTGCAAGCCTGCAATCTCACGTGTGTCCTGACTGGGGGGGGCAGCGGAGAACACGCCAACTGTCCGTCACCGGAGAAATCGAGACCGTGCTTCAGGGCACCGTGCCATCTGTCTGCTGGGAGACGTGGCAGAGCTCAGGCTGCTGGAGGAGGAAGGCAGAGGAATCGGGGGACACGCATTTTGAAAATGGCACTTCTTCCTAAAAGTTTCCTACAGTTTTGATTGAAAAAATGCCCCTTTAATCAATTTCTGGCCAGTGGCAGAGCGAAAGCCAGGAGTGAGGAACCTTTCATCTGTCCACGTCCTACACGATCTCCTTCTTCTAAAATTTCCATCTATACGATTTTTAAAAACAATACATCATGCACGTAATTTCAGTCCATTTGAATGAATCACACAAAGAAACCTAAAGTTGATATAAACTCCTTAGTCTTAATGTCACTGAAATGACTTTTCTGCAAAATGTCCTTTCAAACAGTTGACGAGGAGCCAGGAAAGACCCCCCATCAAGTGTAATTATTACCTGTGGATAAGCATGATAAGGGACTGGATTAATTGAGCGGCGCCATGAGCTAGACTTTGTTCAGGGAATCTCCTGCAGACGCTGTCAGCTGTGGGGGCTCCGATCGTGACTGTAAGGAATGCGGCAAAGATCTCAGGGGAAGAACAACACAGAGGGAGGCAAGGCGGCGGCAGGTACCGCGAGCATGATGACAAGGTCTAGAAACGCTGTTGTGCGTGGGCTGTGGTTCCACGGTTTTGCGGGGACGGTGCGGTGGGGCTGAGATCTGCACGTCTGTGCAGCAGCGAGCCACTAGGTGGAAGTGTGCACCACACAGAGAAGCCAGGCTGCGCTTTCCAAATGCACCTGAAACGCTGCTGGTTGCAAAGGTGAGTGAGTCTGGAGCAAAGAAAGGTAAAGGTTTCTCCCCAAAGGGAGGAGGGCCAGCGGTGAGCAGAAGGTGCCACCTGGTTGTGTATCTGTAGGCGTGGATGGTGGTGTTTTGGTGGGATGGGGGCTCTCAGAATCTTCTGGAAGCCCCCCTGGATGGAGAGGAGGTTCGCCAAACTACAGGAGCAGAGTCCTGTCTCTCCAAAGGACTGGATGTTGACGGTTCAATTTGATGAAGCTTCCCAGGTTATTCCAGTATGCCCCCCTGCTCTCATACCGTGTGCCCTCAGCAGAGAGGAACGCTAAGCGAGCAGCTCGGCCGCCTGGTCCCCTTTGGGGTCCGACATCTCCTGTACATGTGGATAGATGTTAGGCGTCATGTGCTCACAGGAGGGGCAGAAGGACCAAAGGGAAAACCCTGTTTTGCTCCTGTAGTCTGACGGCTGGATCTACATTTGCCGCGATCTCTCTATCCAGAGAGAGCAAGTACACAGATAACCGAGTGTGTGTGTTTTGAATGAGCGCTTAGGCACCGCAAATATTTACGGAATGCCGGTCATAAGCCGTGCACGATGCCAAGGGCAGTAGAAAGAGAAATAACACTGCGGTCATTTCTGGAAGGTGCTGTAGCGTATGCAGATAGCCCAAAAATTCTCCCCAGATACAACCTAAAAATGTTAGAGAAAGTGCTTTGAAACTCTGTAAACGGTGCAGCCGAGTTCCTTGTGAGACTGTGGGTAGGACTATGCAGCTCCCGCAGGCACAGGGCTCTGCTGGAGCTGGGAGCAGCCCTGGGTGTTTGCTGCCCCTGGTGGGATAGGTGACCGCCCGGGACAGCAGGAGACGGGCCTCGCTCTGCCTGTGCAAAGTGGGTGGAGGAAGGGAGACCCCTGCAAAGTCAGAACTGGCAGCTCCTCCATGAGAGCGTCAAGGAGCTAAAAATCAGATCTACGAAAGGAGGTGGTGGGGAGTGCTCCATCTTGAGGGGGAAAAACACATCAGCTCCAGGGGCACCTGGGGGGCTCAGTGGGGTAAGCCTCTGCTTTCAGCCCAGGTCATGATCTCAGGGTCCTGGGATCGAGCCCCGCATCGGGCTCTCTGCTCAGCGGGGAGCCTGCTTCCTCCTTTCTCTCTGCCTATTTGTGATCTCTGTCAGATAAATAAATAAAATCTTAAAAAAAAATCTATACACACACACACACACACATATATATGTATCAGCTCCAGAGCCAATCTGGTTTGGGGTTCAAATTTACACCATGATCACACACTGAACAAGTAGATTGATTTAAATCATTGCCAGATTTGTAGCAGTAACAAGCATCTGGAAAAACAACAACGAATTTCACTGTCAGGTTAAGTGTTAGGGAGGTGAGGCTGGAGGCTCTGACACAGTAACTAGCATTCTGGAAGGAGAGGGACACCACTTGAAGAAAGTAAATGGAGAAGCACCGTCCTCTTACGGAGGTCACACAGTGGACCTCGGGCAGAGCGTGTGAATAATGAAAGCATGCCCACTTACGAACGCGGCAGAGAAGAGGCCAGAAGCCGTGTTCTACCATCATGGCCACGCCTTCACCACGGTCTCCTAGCCCTGATCTTGCCTGTGCATTACCCTGAATTCAATGTCAACGCTGCCAGTGTGATGCCCTAGAAAACCCAGCAAGAGAATTAAACCCTAAGAAATAAGATTCTGTTGAGCAGCGTTGAGAGCCCCCAAGCCCTGGTGAGAGCTCATATTTTCCACCTCTCCCCCAACCAAGCTTTGCCCCCTTGGAGCTCCCACCACCCCTCTGAGAAGGTGTCCTTCACTATAAACCACTAGGCAATCGTGCCTATGGACAAGTATGGACTATAGGTATCACTAATAAGGAGAGGAAGCTATCATCAGATAATCAATCATTTGCACGACTGTTGTGTAGACAAAAGCACACTCTCAGTTTAGCTGTTTTCTGATGTTCTGGCTTGTGTAACACACACCAGAACAATGACATTCCCACTTCTTGGTAACATACACCTGTCACCACAGAGGACAAACAAGTGGGTCTGCCTTACCACGGGTCTGCCTCGACCCCGCGTGTAGGACTAGGAGAGCCACCCAGCCGGGATGAGACATTTTCTGAGCTACTGACCCATCGGGGCACACATCAGGAGACAGATCCAACCGGCACCTTGCCCAGACTCTCCTGTTCTTACCTGCACTACAGAACGGTCTCAGAAATTCTCTGGGGCTTCACCATCCAGACCAGAGTCTCCCGTATCAGGACTCTTCAGGTAATGAGGGACGGAAGATCCCGAGACACGAGGGCCCAGGAGCTTCCTCCGCAAGGGCACCTAGCGGCACGTGGACCCCCACGTCTCTCCCTCCCCTTCATGCACCTGTCCTGAGCAGGGCTCTGCGCCGTGCGCAAACTCTTCTGTCCTAGGAGATGATGACCAGCGCCAACACGGGGTGACGTCCCCTTCAGACGGCCAGTTCAAACAGCTGTCCGTGACTGCTGCTGAATGTAATTTTAGGAATTATTTACATAAAACTAGAGGTTCCATGTTGTCTATGCAAATGTAAGTCTCACAGACATAACCCAGAGGACGCCATGCAAACACCCCTGCTTTTTTCTGCAGAACGGCAGCAAACTGTGGGAAGACAGCACATTGCTCAACAGCACTTACTTCTTAAGAGGGAAAATCTGTAGATGGATGGGGTGGTTACCCACGACTAATGCAACCACCCCTGGGACACTGTGTTCCAAATCCTTGACTTTTGAGGCTACTGGCTTGCGTTGAGACCTCGTGAGACGCCAGGGAGCTGTCAGCAGCCTCTCAGGTCCTTCTTACCACAAAACCATCACCCCCAGTGTGAACGGTGTCAGCTGGGGGCTCACGGGCTGTCGCAAAGGAGCCCATCTGGTGCGGGGTGTTGAGAGTGGGAGAGGCGGTGGCAGGGGACAAGAGTCCTGCGGAAGCTCTCTGTGCTTTCTCCTCAGTTTTGCTTGAACTTAGAGTGGCTCTAACATATGCAATTTGTTAATTTTTTTCTTTTTCTTTTTTTTTACATTAAAACAATTAGTTACAGGTTATTCCTTTTCCTCCAGGCAGGTAGAGCAAGGCTCCGCGGGACCCCATGCTTTCAGTGTGTCCCTGGTGCACACAGAACCCCCTGCTGTCCACTGAGGAAGTGACCAGTGGCTGGTGTTGGAATAGGGTCCAAGGGAAGCAATCAGAGAACACCCGGGCTGTGGCTCATGCTATAATGATACCGGCTCCTTATTACCCGGGACATAATTCCATCTACAAGTGAAGGGCTGGCATTATTTCCAAATTAAGGAAGTGAGGGATCTAATGTGTGTATTTCTGAAGGGATTCCCCAGGCTGCACGGTACCCTCAGGCAGGTCAGAAACGCCAGAATGATTCATTACCCTTCATCGCAAACTGTCAGGTGCCCTTCCAAATTTTAGAGGAAAGCAGAACTCCCCCATCCTTTTCTTGCTAACAGAAGGTCTTTTTAAAATAGCAAACCCTCGGGGCGCCTAGGTGGCTCAGCCGGCAGAGCCTCCGACTCTTGGATTTGGCTCAGATCATGACCTCAGGGTCGTGAGATCGAGCCCCGAGTCAGGCTCCACATTCAGAGGGGAGTCTGCTTGAGAGTCTGTCTCTCCTCTCCCTCTGCCCCTCCCTCTTGCCCCTGTTCTACCCAGAAATAAGTAAATAAATTCTTAAAAAGATTAACAAATGCTTAAGCGCGCTGGGGGACCGGTGGCTGAGGCTGAAGACGGTATTTTCAGCGCCTTTCGTGTCTGATAATTCATTATCCATTGTGTTCCATAAGGAGTTGTGATTTTCTGTCTCATTTTAGAGATTTTTGAAAGGTTTCCGCAAATGATTTCAAAGTACTTCAAGTTACGGCAATTCTACATTTGGAGCTTTTTTTTTTTTTCTGTACTTGTATCTCCTGTGAGAATGTTTGGGCCATCTAACTGTCCGCTCATGGTCCGAGCTCCGGGCGTGGATGGACTGGAGAGCCCAGCTCGAGCCCTGGCCCCTTTCCTTTCTCTTCCCGTCCCTCTTTCTTCCTTTTCGCTTCTCCGTCCGTCCGTCCGTCCGTCTCTCTTCCCCTGGCTCCTGTTCTGCTTCTCTAACGTGACAGGGTGTGCCGCCGCCGCCATCGGCCCATCCGCAGCCCCACAGACACGATCCCCGCCCCCAACCCCGGCCACACGTCCCCGGCATGAAGTGTCTGAGAAAAACGTCTGCAGCAGAACAGGCACTGCGGGAAGCTGTGAGGCCGGGGGCCTCTGCCCACTGCGGCTGCCGTCCCAAGCTTCTCGGCCACCGCTGCCCCCAGGGGCGTGACGGGGGCTGAGACACAGAGCAAGACTCCGGAGCCTGGCGCGCAGCCCGGCTCCCCGCTCTCAGCTCCGACGCCGTCGGACCCACCGGAGAAAGCACGGGCCTCGCCGACGGCCTCGCCGGAGGAGGAGGTGAGGGGAGGAGGTGAGCCCTCGGTGGCCCTCTTCTGGGAAGAATACGAGCGGCTGGGGACCGGCCGCGCTCACCCTGTCCCCGCAGCGCGGCGCTCGCGGTCCCCGTGGACTCCTGGCTGTCGCTGTCGTCGGCTGGCCTGAGCGCCCCATGCTCTGGCCCCCCGTCCCCTGTGGCCGCCGTATCTGCCCCTCGCGCCCGCCACCTTCAGCCGCTCCCAGGCTCCTCGGGGCTGGTCCCGCCATCCTGTCCGACGAGGGCCTGACCTCCTCCTTCCCGGGAACTGCCCCGCGGCCACCCGTGTCGGGCCGCCGGCTCGTCCCCGCCGCAGGGTCTGGAGCGGCGGTTCTGCCCGAGAGGAGGCTGACGGCGGACCTGAGCGCGTTCAGGAGTCGACAGAAGGGACCCTGGAAGGCTGTGAGCTCCCGCCTCTGGGGGTCTCTCGCCTGTGTTGCCTGCACCACGCATGGGCCATGGCCCGGCGCTGCTTCCCCGTGTGGCCCCACAGCTGCCCCCTTCCAGGCCCTCCGCTCTGCTAAGGCAGGAAACTGAGGGCACAGACAGACGCGCCTGTTAAAGGACTTGATGCTTCCGCCCCTTTACGTTCCTTGTGAAATGGCTACAAAAGTGTCACGAAAAGAATATAAGGTGTTTTCACGTGTCCTTCCCCAAATGTCCCCCCAGGTGTCCTGTAACTACAGCATGAGGATCTCGGTCAGGAAGGCGACGTCAATACAACTATTTCAAGTCCTCTCGAGCCGCTGCTCACGCTCTGCCAACTGTCCCCCGAAGCCCTCTGTTCCGGTCCGGGCTGGCGTCTCACGTGGAGTTGGGAGACCGTCGTGGAAACGGTGGCGTTCTGCCCAGCAGCGCTGCACGGGCACGCTCCCGGTCACACGCCGGCCACAGGCGCCCCATCATCCCCCGCATCTCGTCAGGCGCCAGCCAGCACTGTCTGTTGCCGCCAGCACTCCGCGGTCGGCCAGGAGGAGGCTCAGAGAAGCTAAGCGACTTGATGGAGCTCACAGGGCCATGACCTGCCAAGGACTGGTCGATGCAGAACGGTCTGCGGGGGAGCCTGCCCTTGGCTTTGTGTGGCCACGTGCCTGTGGCCTGATCTCGACCAGTTGCAGCGGCGCCCAGTGGCTCAGAGGTTAAGCTTCTGCCTTTGGCCAGATCATGATCCCAGGGTCCTGGGATCGAGCCCCATATCGGGCTCTTTGCTCGGCGGGGAGCCTGCTTCCCCCTCTCTCTGTCTGCCTTTCTGCCTACTTGTGATCTCTGTCAAATAAATAAATAAAATCTTTAAAAAAAAAATAAAGTCGACAATACAAATGATCTGTGGCTTGCGCTTCCTTGACGCACTCATGGCCCCAGTCAACCTTGCCTGCCACTCCTTGGTCTTCTTCTTGGGCACTTCAAGAACCGACAACGCACTTGGGGCCCTTCCTGTCTGACTGAAGTTCCAAAGAATGCTCTGAGAACAAAATACAGCTTGAATAAGGGTTGGTCACTGTGACAGCTCATTGAGAACTCCGTGCTCAAAGTGTGTTTGCCAGTGGAGGTCAGTCTCTGCAGGAACAGCGTGTGTCTCTCCGGAGCTGTGACAGGTTTAAACCGTTCTATGGCAATGTGGGTGAAGCCGGGAAAGAGGAGTTTATCGAATCTGCAGGTGACAGATTTACGAGATGTTGCAAACATGATAAATGACAGACTCGAACTGCAGAAGGCCTCACCAGGCTAGAACACTTGACTAAAACCTCAGGACAGAGTTAAACAGAGATGTATGTCAAGGCTCACGTTTAGGATCCAAAAATCAATTGCACAAGGGCTGGATAGGGAAAACCTGGATTTATAGGCATTCGTGGGTAAAGGACGTGGGAGGCTTTTAGGGGGCCACAAACGCGATATGGGGCCAAGGGCAGACGGGGCTACTGTGAAAGGGGACCCCACCCTACACCATGTTCACAGAGGAAGAAGGCACACGGCTAACGAGGTCATAGCCCCCCTGAGCTCAGGCTGACCACCATAGCTTGAAGACAGTGTTCAATTTAAAGTGCCACATTTTAGGATGGAAACACTAGAAAATACTTAGAGATCATTGGTCAAGACTTCTGGGTTCCCTAAAACCTATATCATAAACGAGAAAACATTTTAATAGGTTCTCATTAGCCAGCCGGGTGGCTCTAAGCTCTGGTTAAGTGTCAGAAACTCCTGGGGGGCTTTAGAACTTTTGTATCTAGGATGATTCTGGTTCAGGTTTGGTGCAAAGTCTGGGCATCTTCATTTTTTAAAGATTCCAGGTGTTTCTGATCAACAGCCCGGACTTAGAGCCCCTGGACTAAGAGACAAAGTCTGCACTGCCCTGCCCGGCTTCCGAAGTACAGGTTTGCTTCCAGACCCTTCTTTCTGGATGTGGGCTGAGCTGTGTCCTCCCAGGGGTCGTCCTGACCCCTAGCAGAGAATGTGACCTCACTGGCAAACAGGGTATTTGCAGAAATGATCAAGTTAAAGTAATCCACAAGGGGGCCTGATCCTATGTGGCTGGAGAGCTTGCAGGAAGAGAAAACAGAGACACAGAAAGGAGTATACCATGTGACGACCCAGGGCGCCCCCCCAGAGGGACGGGGCCACGTGGAGAAGGAGACAGAGCCCAGGGGGACGTCGCCCCGAGCCAAGGAGCACCTGGGGCCACCAGAAGCTGGGAGGGGTACAGAAGGGCGCTGCCCTGGAGTTGCAGAGGAAGACTGCTCTGCTGGCCCCTTGATCTCGGACTTCCAGCCTGCAGAACTGCGAGAGAATGATCAGCCCTGTGGGTGGGACTTCGCTGGGGCAGCCCGAGGGAACCAACCCAGTCTCTTCAGAGGGGCCTCACGCCACCAGCCTGGGCTCTTCCCGGCCCCTCTCCACAGGTAGCTTCCCAGATCTTGCCTGTGCTCACAGCTTGCCTGGGGTCCCTGCCTCCAGGGTTCCGAGTCCTGCAGCCTTCCACATTCCTGCCCAGACACGCTTCCCTCACGAAGCCACAGACACCAGAGGCCCCGGGGACCCCCTACCCCAGCACTCGTCTCCTGGGGGTCCTTGCCTTGGGGTCTGGGTGCTGTGGCTGCACCTTGTCCCAGCTGCTAGAGGCCCACCCTTGTCGTCCCTGCTGACCTGTGAGACGCCTGAGGACGGACTTTGCCACCATCCTCGTAGGAAGCAAGCCCTGGGCTGATGTCTTACACAGCGCAGACGGGAGCAGACAGGGATCGCCCCGAGAAGTTTAACCACCAGGTGGGCAAGACCGTGGGCTGTGTGTGTGTGTGTGTGTGTGTGTGTGTGTGTGGTTGTGGTTCCAGAACTGAAAGGAACTCCGAGAAACAAAATGAACCCCCTCACAATTCGGAGTGTCTAAGCATTGAACAAAGTGCCCAGAAAAAGGACGGATCCTCCAAGCCTGGGAGCCCAACGTAGAAACGGCTGGCATCTGGCCCGGACTTCCGACAGTTGGTTTATAAGCTAGAACTTAGGAGAGAGTTTTAGAATGATAACATAAGTTTGGTGGCTTTCACATATATATTCACGTGTTGTATTTAAAAATACATTTTTGAGAGGGGGAAGCCATCTAGGGAGACATGGGATTCTAGCCAAGAGAAGAGAAGAAATCCCATCAGGGGCCGTGGGGGGAGGGGGCCTCTGTTTAGCGGCCGTGGCCGTGGCCGTGGCCGTGGCCGTGGGAAAGATGAAGAGGGTCCAGAGAGGAGAAGGGGAGTGTGTGGGGGAGAGAGACCCGGAAGGAGAGTGCGGTCCGCGTCTGCCCCGCCGGCAGCCGGGGACCCACCGCCCCTCCCTCCCTGTTCTGCTCCCCTGCAGACCCCCCCCCCCCCCGCCCCAGCAGCTCCCGTGCTTCCTCATGTGCGCTCCGAGGGGACAGGGACTCGGCCGAGCTGTGTGACTACTCCCAGCTTCCGGAAGAAAGCCCGACACAACGGCGGTCACCAAGTCTGTGAGCTGTGAATGCGAGCGTGTTGGCTGATTTCTGGAACAACGTTCAAGTACGGACTGCCAGAACGGAGGTATTTCATCGTTGGAAAAGAGCTCGGTCAGCAGCGTCCGGAACCGCTGCTGTGGGGCACCGGGCGGCTCCGCGGGCTGACGTCTGACTCTTGATTTTGGCCCAGGTCATGGCTGCAGGGTCGTGGGATCAAGCCCTGCCTTGGGCTCCACGCTCAGCGGAGAGGCTGCGCGCCCCTCTCCCTCTGCTCCTCCCCCTGCTCTCTCTCCAATAAATAAATATTTTTTTTAAGAGAAATACCGTTAAGATCCTGATCCCTCCGCATTTTGCCAGAGCGCATATTTATTGCCAGTCAGACCCAAACCGCTGCTATCCGTCCTCATCCTCACTTGGTCGGGAGTCTGTGCCCCAAAGACTGATGGCGGCGGGGGCCCGGCCGAGGGGCTGCGTGCCGGGAACCCACGGAGTAAACAGGAAAAAGCCCTGTGCCTGCCCTCGGCAAGCTTCCAGTCTGGTGCATAGGGGGATGTTTCATAAAAATAGAAGAAAATGTCTTGATAATTACAGATTTTGACTTGTGCTATGCAGAAAAAGCACAGGGTGCTCTGGGGACGTAAGCAGAGGTGACGTGGAACCAGACCCAAAGCAGCGTACCAGGAGGGTGACGGCCATGGAGACGGGGCTGTGCGCGTCCGCAGGCTCTGCGGCTCCTTCCCGACCTTGGGGTCACTCCACCGGCTGAGGCCGGGACTCGGCTTGCTCAGGAACGTGCTACGAGGCCAGCGCCAGCCGCCTTCTCGGTGTCAAAAGAGCACCTCCCTCTGCTTACGGAGTCAGGCTGCTGAGCGACCTGTTTTTTCCCCATTTCTTTTTGAACCTCCTCATGCACTACTCTTCCACTGGCCCTTTGGGTGATGCGTCTGGCAGGCCGAGCTGGTCGGGGCGATCTGGTGAGTTGTGCTGCCGGGAGCGAAGACGACCGACACCACCGGGAGGGAAGCAGAACCCCCACCCACTGGCTGCCGGCCCGCCACCTCCGGGGGCTTCCTGCCCAGCCTCCAGAGGATGGGCCGAGCTTAGGAAACCCCGGCGGGGGGTGGGGGAGGGGCTCCAGATGCTCCCACGGGTCTTTGGTGTCCCTCAAAGGTAAAGACATCGGGCCAGTGGGCCGACGGTCTCGCTTCACAGGGTCTCCCAGGCTCTCACAACTGGAAAGGACTCGAGACGGAGCTGAAGGCCTGGCTTCCCCCTCGGAGCGCAGCGGCTGGCGACAGAAATCAGGTTCTAGGACAGATTGGGGCCAAGACCAGTCTCTCCCTCCAGCGCTCCCGCATCACGTCAAGCTCATCCAGAAGCCGAACGGCCAAGTCCACCTTCATGCAGCACGTCCCACGCATCCGCTGGTCACGGGCTGACACGGCGGGACGGCGCGGGCTGAGACCCGGGCTCTTCCTGGCGCGGCCGGAGTGCTGACAGCAGGGCCCATGGAAGTTCTGAGCGGGCTCATGACCGACGCCTGACGTGGGTTCCCCGCCCCCAGCCCAGGAGCTCCGCCCAGCCCTGGGCAACAGTGAGGAAGGGGTGTCTTCCCCAGCTCTTCTCTCAGCCCCGGAGCTGGTTCCCAGGGTCCCTTCACTGTGACCGCTCCTGGCATCCCAGGGTTGGGCCCCTGGGGACCCTGCGTGGGAAGGAAGCAGGAGGAAGTCAGAGCCCCGTAATCTCACATTCTAGCCCCCACCACCACCTGAGGCAGATTCTGATCTGGGGTTCTGGATGGAGAGGGGGTGATGGAGACCTCACTGAGAGTTCTCAGCCCCTCGATCACAGGAACACGGCTGCGTGTGCAGGGCTGCGGGCCGCCCGCCTGTCCCTCCCGCCCCTGCTCACACATGGTCTGAACTTGGCCGGGTACTCAGACGTTCACTGCCTCCATTCCCGTAGAACAGGCCTGAAAGCCTCATGTTGTCTTCACAGCTGGTCACGAGGGACAGAGGCCTTCGCCCATCGGACACGATTCACACGGAGCTCGGCACCCAAGCAGTGGCAACAGAAGGCGGCGGTTATCACCACGATGACAATAAACAGAATCACACTCGGCGCCTGCCCCTCCAGCATGACTTCTCGTAACTCCAGCGGACCCAGTCCACCCGCGCGGCCCCGGAGGCACCCTCAGCCCCCAGCTACGCAAGTGAGCCCAGCTCGCCGTCAGCTGGCCTCCTCCTGTCACCGCCTCCTGGCCACACCCCAGCCCCTACTGTGCACACCACCCCCTGCCCGCTCCTGGTTGCTTCTCCAAGACACATCAGGGCCTTGCTTCTGCCTTTCCCCGCCCAACCTGCAAGTGGTCTCTGGGACCTGTTTGGATCCTGTTTGGATCCTGTTGGCACCGTCGTCCTCCTCCCGCTCCCGCACCACTCCTGCTCTACTCCACGGCCCTCCGGTGGTGACCCCGCTCCCCCAGGGCTGCCACGCCGGCTCCTGAGCCCGGTCCTGCCTCTGGGCATCCTCCAGACCTCCCCATGGCCCCTGCTTCCTCCCCATGACACCCACACGGTGTGCGGGACCCCACATCCCATTTCAGCCAGAGCCTCCCTTTTGAGCCCCAGACACAGACCTCCTTCTGCAGGCCCCGCTGGGTGCACCCGGCTCCCCATGCCCCCTTCTCCAGGCGCCTCTGTCACACACCCCAGTGCGGCCCGCCAGCTCTTCCGCTGCCTTCCAACTCCAAAACAGATCAGCCTCCAAGCCCTCCTCCTGCGCCTACTTGTGCTGGGACGGAAGCGCCACCCCATCCCCCGGGTGGCCCCAGGAGGTCCGCAGGTTTTGACCCTCGTAACTCTTTGGTCTCCCCCAGTACAGCAGGCAGGGCGCAAACAGGATCCACTCACGCCCTGAGCAGCGTCCCACTTCACTCCGAGTCAAGCCCGGAGCCTCCTGTCGGACCCTGCGGCCCTCGCTCCCCGGTCCTGCTCTCCGCGCTGCTCCCCAGCGGCGCGTCGGTGTTCCCCGCACCCGACTCCGGACACTTGCCTCCTCTGTCCCCCTTTCGTGCCTTCTCTCCCACCTTATGTTCTCTTAACACTGATCACTCTTTTAAAAATATCATCTTCTTGGGATGCCTGGGGGGCTCCGTCAATTAAGCATCTGCCTTCAGCTCAGGTCATGATCCCAGGGTCCTGGGATCGAGCCCTGTGTCAGGATCTCTGCTCAGTGGGGAGTAAGCTTCTCCCTCTGCCCCTCACCCTGCTTGTGCTCTCCCTATCTCTCTCTCTCAAAAAAATAAATAAAACATTTTTTTTGGAAAAAAGTGTACTTTTCTTGTTTATTTTTTGCTTCTGCACTCGAAGTCAAGCCCCGGGCAGGAAATTTACTCAAGGCTTTCCTTCGTTCTGTCCTCAACGTCTTCAGGAGTGTCCGGCATGAACAAGATGCTCAAATCATGTTGAGTGAACAACGGAATGTGCTAGAACAATCTCCCAGTCTTGGACTGGGAGCCATAAAGACACAGCCAACGAGGGCGGGGAAGACCCAGGAAAGGTTGAAATCTCCGTGAGCGAGATGCTGGTGGCCAGGCCAGCAAGCCAGCCGGAGGCGCAGGGACCGGGGCCCGGCCGGAGGCGCAGGGACCGGGGCCCGGCCGAGCAGCGGGGACCGGGGCCCGGCCGAGCAGCGGGGACCGGGGCCCGGCCGAGCAGCGGGGACCGGGGCCCGGCCGAGCAGTGGGGACACGGGTTTGCATTCAGAACTCCCCGACGAGCAGGTGGGGACGGCCTGATTGCTCATCAGGGAGTCAAACTGCATCTAAACAAACTGCTGACACATTTGCTAAGTACAGTGTTTTCCGCTCGGCAGATTCACAAGGCACCGAATATAGAGAGCGCATCAGCTTCAAAGCGGCACCAGAATAAAAACTATATTTGAAACTTTCTTCTAATAACATCTTCAGGGTGGGTTTTTTTTTCCCCCTTTGGAAATCTAATTCGACTCTACAAAGGGGATGAAGCCTGAGTTCCCAGCACAAAGAAGTTACTGTCTCCGTTTCTTTGTTCCCACATACTAGCAGATCCTATTACTGTCCTGGAGTTAAAAACTGCAAAAAAATATATATTTTTTAAATGATGTGAATGAAATCTAACTCAAACGTAGACTGTTAACATTTTCAAGCCGAAGAAAACCAGCCCAGAGTTTGGCGTCGGGCAGATCTGGGTTTGCACTGCTGGGGAGAGGCTCCGCACCTTGGTTTCATCATCTGGGAAATGGGACCCTGCAGAGCTTTGTGTTAGAACCGTCGTGACTATGCTCGTGAGAGCCACGTGCCCAGCACGGGCCCCATGCCTCAAAGCGATGATGAACTATCTTTGCCTTCTCAGTTACCAAAACCAAAATAAAAGAAAACGACTGCCTCATCTTGAGATCATGAAAGCACTGTTACGGGTCACGGTGCTGTTACAACTCGAGAATTCTTACAACTTCTAAAAACCCAAAACGTCAGCATGAGCTATCAACACACCTTTCCCCCAAAGCAGTGCTTTTTATGAAAACACATCTAGCGTTTAACACAGAACATGAAAACTTCGACGGCGCCATGCCCTGAGCCCTTCCAGAAGAGTGGGGTTCCCCGTGTGGCAGGCAAGGACCCGCCACATACCTCCATCTGTTTCTCAGAAGCCCATAATTAAATTTCTTTTTCCAAAAAGGTCTTTAAAACCACAGAATTCCCCCAACAATCTCGTTCTGCAGATGAGGACACAATGGTCAACTCCCGTCTGGTCACAGGGATAAGACCTGGCGTGCTCTCTGGGCTGCTGATTCTCCACTGTCGGGACCCTGCGGCTGCGGGCTGCTAAACCAGACGAGTAAACCAGGGAACGGAGAGACGCAGGCCCACTAGCATCCCTTCAAATGAGCCCTTGCTCGCCTCCTGGCCTGACGTGTGCTTCTGTGTCGTGGTCAGTCTCCCCGGGTGGCTCACTGAGCAGGTGCAGAGAACGGCCACTGGCACTTGCCATGCCCTCCACAACCACACAGCCGAGAAGGGAGGACACAGCGGGAGAAAGCGTCACACTGACGGACTTGGCGACTGTCGTGTAATCAGGATGACCAGCCCTCGGAGAGCCCAGGTGAGGAGAGCTCATCTGCAGGGCGCTGGGAGAGGGGCTTTCAAGGGACAAGGCAGCGTGTGCTTTCTGGTGGCTGTGGGGGGACCTGCCCTTACACTTCCAAACGGCTCGCCACCGGAGCTTCCAGTGGGCGGGAAGATTTCGTATACGACACACGCAGTCAACCCTCATTCGTCTCAGATTCCACGCTCGGGAATTTGCCGACTTGCCAAAATTTGTTTGTAAACCCAGAATCAGCACTTGTGGTGCTTTCGCTCGTGTTTGAACACGTGCAGAGACGCAGAGACTTTGAGTCTCTTCCCGCATGTGTTCCCGAGGAGGCTGAACGAGGCAACGCTCTGCCTTCTCCCTTCGGCTCTCATACTGTAAATATGGGCCCCTACGTGGCCTATTTAGTGTCCGCTGTCTGCATCTGGGGCCGTGTGTGGCCTGTGCTGAAGTGCTCCCTAGGCCTCACGGAGAAGGCACGTGTGCTGGAGAAGCTTTGCTCAGGCAGGAGTTAGAGAGCCGCTGGCCGTGAGTTCAATGTTACTGAATCAACACTACATATTAAATAAGGCGTCTTTCATCAGAAACACACACAATATAAGGTTTTACATTTACCAGTGGACAAAAGTGTGTGACAGAGTTTGCAGGCTCCCCACCCTCCACTTCCCCGAGGAGCGATGGCCCAGTGTTCACCGATTCGGTGTCTGCGGTGACTATGGAACAGAACTCCCACGACCGGGGAGAACTCGCTACACACATCGTGTTTACATACTATGCTTGTACACACACACGTACACACACATGTGTAGTGAGTGTACTCACGCACGCATGTGTGAGCGCGTTGCACGCGTGGGGGGACTCGGCACATGGCTCAGGTCACGGTTCCGGGAAGGAACATGGCGTGTTTCCATGGCTTATAGTGCGAACCCAGCCATTCTCAGAGGATGTTTCGGAAACGTGAAGTCAGACAGCCACATCAAGAGTCTGTGCATAAAGTGGCCCAAACCCAGGCGACTTGCGTGAACTGTGCCGTCCGACACGTCGACTCCTCCTTTACCTTCGCGAGGAGGCCTTGGTTCTTTCACGGAACACGCCGGCTGATGAGGCCTGTGGACCCAGCACAGCGGCCTCCTTCAGCGTAGCTGGATGGTCTCAATTCTGCAAAAACCTCAATGTGCTAAGTATTTAGTTCCACAAATTACTTATCACAAATAGTTTATATTAACCAATTTTAAATGCTAACATTTTAGACCAATGCCTGACCCCTAGATACACACCCCTCTTGGCGTGCTGTCCAGAAAACGGAGGTTTTTCCAACCATCAACACTTTGAAGCACTGTTATCAGATTTGAGGTTCCCATAGCAACATTCTCCATCGCCTAGGTGACAGTGATCTCATGACGTCACCAGTGAGCTCAGCTACCTTGGAAAACAAGCAGACATTTCCTTCTGGGTGTCCCCACCTCCGCGTCGCCCTCCCAGGCTTAGAGGGCCACTGGGCAAGGTCGCATGGAGAGTTACTAGGCCATTTCACAACCTTCCCTCCAGGATGCGGCTGCTAGAGCATCCTTCCTCTTCAAGGGGTTCACAACCCTCACCAGGTGCCCCTCATGTCTCCCGTGCAGATGTGTCCCAGCTGGGGAACAGAGGCCAAAATGAAGACACGGCAGCTTGAGGGAAAAGCGAGCCAGCGATAAGCAGGCGTTGAGGGATGGGCTAAAACGGGAAGGGTCCCGTCATCTCGTCACCAACGCAGGCCGCAGGAGCCACTCTGGAAAAACTGGGAGAGTGGCATGAGCTCTACAACACGGTTGCTCCTCTGCAACCATGGGACGGCCAAGTGCGGAAGACACGCCCCGCTCTGCTCCATCGGGTGACTGCGTTCGTGAGCACAGGGAACCTTTCCGACATGTGACGAACGGGTGGAAGAGACGGCTATGTGGGTGGGGGTGTCCTGCGAGACGCTGAGGGCCCGAAGCCTAGACTAGGAAGGGGGGGTTCCGTGCCACTCCCCACTTTGTCATAGGACTGCCTGGTTTGAACGCAGAGGTGGGGCAGGACGGAAGGAGAGCACAGGGGAGACGCGAGAACGGAGCGTCATTCAGCTGGTTCAAGGCGCGGAAACACTCTCCTAATGCGTATTTTGCCTCCCAAATAATCAAATATCATTTAGACACTTTGTAATTAACCCAAAGGGGGCTTTTAACAAACAGCATGGAGTTCGAACTTGAAAATGTACAATTACAGAGTGTGTCCAAAACCAATTTTCTTTTTGCAAAAGGAAAATGTGTCATCTGGCTGCTTATTCATCTTACGAGGACTCAGCTGGAAGTGTGAGCGCCCCGGCCGAGAGGAGGAGGCCTGGTTTATCAGACCGTCCACATACAAGTGCAAAGCTGTGTGCGAGACAGAAGACAAGAGGCCAAGACAGAGTCCCTCTTCCCAAACTGTAACAATTGAAAAACACTAATAACGAGCAGCTTCAAAAAAGTGTAATAATGAAACAAGAAATAATTTGAGAATAAGACAAGAAAATACAATGGAATCCTAAGATCTGATTCAGATCATTTATTCCACTCGAAGACTAGGATCAAGAGTTAGAAATCCCAGAGGGCTGGAGAGGGACAGAAGGCCTTCCCACGCCCGCTGTAACGTGTCACAATTCAGCTGTGTCTTCTCTACCCTGAGAAGCGGCCACACAACCGCATCCCGCTGAGCACTCGTCTCCCTTCCTGGCTTTGTCTCCGGTGACCTGGCCAGTCCTAGACGCTGCTGCACCGGGAGACTCCCGGGCAGCATGTCAAGTCAGAGTGACACACGCTGTGTCATTGGACCCACAGGCCACCGCTTTCTAACTTTGCTATCCTGAAAGCCAAGACAACTGCGAAAAGCTTGGACCACGGCCATATGCGTATCTCAAAGATTTTTCAGCTTCCCTATTTCTTCCAGTGCATCCTTCCCTATGCTCAGACATTGGGGTTCAAAGATGGGAGCACCACTGACATTCTGATGATCATTATTTTTCTTAGTTTTGACTGACCCTCTGAAACAATCCAAAGTCTGAGAAAATCCAGGAGTTATAATATAGAAGTCCACTAGAAAAAGATATTTTGATATGAAGGTACTCCTAAAAAGGCTGAACTAGCCATGTCACTAGGTGTGAAGACTGATCTTAAGTAAATTAAGATGTAAGAGCACCTGGTGGTCGAGTTGGTAAGAAGCCAGCTCTCGGTTTCAGCTCAGGTCGTGATCTCCAAGTTGCTACGGGAACCCCTGCATCAGGCTCCCTGCTCGGTGTGGAGTCTGCTTGAGAGTCTCTCTCCCTCTCCACCTCTCATTTATATTTTCTCTCCCGCTCTCAAAGATAAATAAATAACTCTTTAAAAAACAAATTAAGATGTAAACAATAACAATTGATAAGTAATTACTTTTGCATAAATCGCCTGTACTAGCATTGCTTCGGAGACATTAATTTCAGAGTGTGTAATGATTCTGCTTTGAATATTCTAAAAAAGAAAAAAAATATTGTCAGCCATTGTTGTTCCTAATTGGCGATCTACTCACGCAGACATGTTTCTGCAAGATCTGCCAGTCCCAAAAAGGTAAAACGTCCATCAGCGTCATGAGACTCCGTGACCTAATTCCAAGTTCCATTTCCACACGTTCTTCTCTGCCTGAACCGGGCCAGTAAGTAGTGAGACTCACAGTGGGAACGTGAGGCCATGCCTCACTGCCGGCTCCACCTGCCATGGCCACAGAGCAGCCCAACCTCCTGACAAAGGGGAAAGGACATCTTGGCTTCCCTCCCACTGCCTGCCTCTCCTGCGCAGCCCCAGATTCATGGACACAACAAACTTTCATTGGTACCAAGTACGGCATCGCATGGCTCTCGGCTCAAGGACTGTGAAAACAAATAAGATGAAAACCTGACTTCTTGTGGTTTTCAAACAATTACTAACCATTCTGTCTCTTTGTTGTCATTTTTGAACAACTTAAATTTTCCCTTGCTCTTTGGGATGTGGACCGACCATATATCATTGTCATAGTCAATCAACACACAGACGTCCTCTGTTAAGTGACACTGTCCAGCTCTGTCTCTACCACACGGGGATCTTCAAAGAGTCATCTCGCTTGTTTAAGTTCTACGTCGGGAGGATCGTCTCAGTCACAGGCAGCAGAAGATCTGGTGAAAATAGTTTAAATAGCTGGAATTTGGTATTTCACCTAAGAAGCCTGGGGGTTGGGTGCTTCCAAGGTCGGCTAAAACGTCAGGGCACCTGGTTGGCTTTGCTGAAAGTCCTTCAAATTTCCTTCAAGCTTGCAGGACAGGGACAGTAATCCCCAGCTCCGTGCTCAGCCCAGGAAAGGAGAGGGTCATGTTTCCCACCCAAACCCCATTTTGGGGGGCCAGGGGGAACCCTTCCCAGCAGCTGTCTCCTGCCTCAGAGGCTAGGGCTGGGTTGCCAGGCCCCCACTGGATGATTGCTAACCCACCGGGGGCTTAGATCAAGTATGAACCAGCCGCAGACTGGAAGGCGTCCACGGTGCCAGGACACGTGGAGCTGAAAACGTGGACACGGCTGGGGTTGGGCCAGCGGCACAGAAGCAGGGAGAAAGCACAGCTACGGCTATGTCCGCCACGTGCCCAGCAGGAGAGCAGGGGTAGGGGACGGTGATGTTCCCAGCCAGAGCAGGGCAAATTGAAGAGGAAGGGCTTGGTCTCTACAAGAGGGCTTCCACCGGCCGCACAGAGGGAGGACCGACGGAAGGACACAGAGAGAGGAGATGTTGCATTTTGGCAGCCACATGGGAAGTCGGAAGAGGGACGGGTGCAGCCCGCGCTCCCGGCCAGCTCGGCTCCTCCCAGGCCCACCGCGATCAGACCTTCCCCATACTCCGGCCTGTGAGTGCTGCTCCGGCCTCTGGATCCGGGAGCCCGACCTCCACGTGTGCGTGGGGTTTGGGATGCTGGTTCCCTTCTGACCTGTCTTCCTTCCCACCGGCTCCTGGGAGACAGACCAGGCCTCCAGTCCGTCTGGGTGTCACAGGCCTCTTTCTCCCCACCCCCAGCAAAAGCTCAGTAAGTACAGGAAGCCCACTGAAATGAATTCGCCTCTACTTCAGAAAGGAAAATAATTGTGGGATCCAACGACACCAGGGTGATTACAGAGTGAACCAAGTAAATTCAAATGCCAATATTAGAAGCTGTGAGCATTGTTTACCCACAAGAGTCTCATCGTGTATAGAATTCTCTGGAAGCTGGGCTCGAACATGGACGCACTCTTTTTAAGAGCCTTCATTTTTTAAGAGCAGTTTAGGTTCCTGGCAAAATCAAGCAGAAAGTGCAGAGTCCCACCCCCCCCACCCCTGCTCACACACAGGGGTCCTTCAGTCACCAATAGAATTGCTTGAATGAAAAAGTGACTCTGGCACTTAAAGTATTTGCATTTGAAAAAAGGCTTAAATCCACTTTTATTATGTATCTATAGTAATAAACCATGCTAGCTTACATTTTAAAAACGGATTTAGCTCTTCTCAGGTATTAGAAACATATTTCCTGCAAACAGGGCTCACCACCGCCACCACCAGTCCACAGGCTTTCCCAGCATCCGAAGCCCACCCCCCAGGCAGAGTCAGCGCGGGCACCTTGGAGGTTAGCGATACTAATGAGCGATGCCGACTCCCATGTTCTCTGGGCAGATGTGCACAATCTCGTGATTCGTCACGGAGAGCTGTTACCAACGACAGAGGACAGGAAATCTGCTCCTACCCAACGGCAGAAGCGAGGATCAAATCATATTCTCCCGGAAGCGCTTTGCACCCATAGGTGTGGCAAACTGTCAAGGTTTCAAAAACGGACTCTATCCTTGGGGAAAAAAACAGGGAAAGATACGGGAGTTCCTGACCCTTCCACAAGAGCCCACTTTAGAGGTTACAACGCTTCTTTCTGTCTAGTCAGCAAGCGCGGCTGGTTTGAGGCCGCACCGGTCTGAACGCGCCAGCTTCTGCAGATGGCAAGCAGAGGGCCCCACCCTAGTCCCCACCGCCTTTCCTGTTCCAGAAGTGACGTTTACCCACCTAGGGGAGGAAGGCACACACCATCTCTTGAGACAGGGCAGCCCGTGCAGACGCGCAGGGTCCACCCTCGTGTGGGGGACGTGCAGGTGCCGAAGGCGACAGGAGGCGCGGGCGTGAAGGACTTGCCCAGGCCTACCCCCACCTCAGACGGCCTGACCTGTTCATCCCAGAGTTGAGTGCTCTGTCCTCCCACAGACCCACTGCCTTCCGTCAACCTGTCTGTCCAACCTCTAGCTGGGGGTTGGCAAACTTCTGTAAATGCCAAACAGGAAAGAGTTTGGGCTCCGTGGTCATACCAGGATCTCTGATCTCCGTCCCACTCACGCACTCCCCTCTTCTCTCCCGCCTCCCTCTCCTCCTTCTCCCACTGAACCCTCTGAGAACGCAGAAACCTCGCTGCTGCAGGCCGTAAAGTTCACCGGCCCAGGCCGCCCATCATGCGCTCTCTCTTACAATCCTGGTTTCAGAACCACGACCATTTACTGGCTCTTCAATCCGGTCTACCCGACATCCCTTCAACTTTATTATGCAGAGGAAAGCAAATAAAATGTTCTAATAAGAGTCCAATTGGGGCAGAAGCCCTGCTGTTGACAGCTTGCAGAGACCTCACGGCAGTGAGGAAACTTCCCTGGTGACGCCTTCTCTACACACCTCAGAGTCTCCGATGTCTTTATGGGTTTGTCTCGTCTCCCCACACATCATTAGATACTCTTCAATCACCATAAAAAACAGCCCCGACCGAACGTGGTCGCAACCTGTCACCTAGCTGCCCGTCCGGGGACCGGTGTCGGGGACACAGCCACACCCCTTGTCCATGCTGTCTGTGGCAGCTTTCACACCACAATGGCGGAGTTGAGTAGTTAAAGACCATGTGGACCACAAAACCTAAACTACTTACTGCCAGCCCTTGTTTTTAAAGATTGATTGATTGATTGATTGATTTGAAAAGTGAGAGTGCAGGGGGTGGGGAGGAAGGAGAGGGTGAGAGAAACCCAAGTGGAGTCTGTGCTCAGTGTGGAGCAAGACACCGGGTCCATCTCACGACCCTGAGGTCATGACCTGAGGGGAAATCAGGAGTCAGGCGCTCAGCTGACTGTGACCCCAGCTGCCCCTACGGCCAGTCCTCTACCAGAGAAGTCTCCTGACCCCTTCTCTAATGTACAAAGCAGAATCACGGGCACTGACTTAGGTCTTTTCTGCTTAGTCACCTACCTGGACTCGTGTGTCCTCACACTCGTTCCTCCTTTCACAACTCTTACTGACCATCTTCTGTGTCCATGACCCTCTCTGAGTCTGGGGGGAGGACTGTGTGCTGGAAAAAGCACCCTGACCTTCAAGAATGAAGCTTTGGTCTTCTAACTCTGGTATAATTGTAGTGAGCAACTATCAAAATGCTTATCTTCCAAGTTTGGGCTTCTCTGCATACACGGGCACACGTGCACAAACAGACCCATCTGCTTACTATAGATTCCAGGACACAAATCAAAGTCAACCACAGGCATATTCAAACCCTGTTGTGTTTCAAAATTGATCGAAGACATTGTTTGCGGTGTTTCCACCCCATAGCTTCTCAGTAGCCTCTCATCTCACCGTGTCTATCATTATTTGAAATTTCTGGATTTGTGTATTGGTTAATTTACTTGCTAGACACAGGACAACCTACTAGAATACATTTTATGGGTCAGGGCTTTTATCTTAGACCACAGTATCCCCATCACCGGGGACCGCACCTAGACCGCAGTCGGTGCTCACTGAATAGGAGTTCGGTACGAGCAATACAAGCATTCTCATGACACTGACAGCACCTTCGCTGACCACTGTGTGACCCAAACCTGCCCAGAGAAGGGAAGCGCACAGGCTCGTAGAAGAATCTTAAGGTTGACTCCGTCACTGCCTCTGGCCTTGAATGAAGGCCTGTGCCTTCTGATGTGCGCTGTCAGGCGCTCCAAGCCAACTCCTGGGGACAGAAAGCCAAGTGCGGGCCTGCTGGACACTGAGGGGTGCTGCACACACGGCGATCTCCCCACTTAGTCTTCAGCTCCTTCTCACACACTTTATCACCGTCCTGGATTATCTCCAACAGCCGAGAGGGAAGAGCTAAGGGAATGAGGTCTCAGGGGCAAATAGAAAAGACTCAGATCTGGAGGCATGTAGCCCTAGATGGTCATGTTAGAAAGCACAAAAAGAACAACCCAAGGGTAGGGGAGGTTCATTTATTCAACAAACACATACACAAAGGTACTCTATGCTGGTCAATGGGTAGAATCAGGGGACCCGCACTTTCTATTATTTTTGTCTGTCTTCTCTCATTTTTCTTTCATTTATATTATTAAGGAGGATAATATATATTGAACACACAGGATACACGAGGGTACAAAAATGACAATGATCGATGCCTTCAGGAAACGGAACATTCTAGAAGTTCAAAGTGAAGACAGATAATAAAAACAGCACAATAAACTTAAAAATCACCAGGTATGTTAGAAAGTGACAGTGCCATGGATAAAAGAACAGGAGGAAGAAAAACAGGAAGAGGAATCTGGGGACATGAGTTGAAATGCAGTATTTTAATTTATATGCTGTAACAGTTGTTAGGAAGGACCACACTTGAGCCCAGGTAGTAAGGGGGTGAGAGAATGATACACTCCTGGGGAAAGAATATTCCAGGGAGAAGGAAAATCCAGTGCGATGGCCCTAAGTCAAGGGAGGCCTCGGCGTCCTCACAGACCAAAGCAGGGAGACTAGTTGGCCATAACGGAGTGAGTCAAGGTGTAAGCAGAGGGACTTAAGTTCAGACGGGCAGGGGTGGGTCATGTGGGGCCTCATTGGCCCTTTAAAGACATTGGCTTTTACTCTCAGTAACAAGGAAGACTTTGCGTTGAGAAGCAAGACCTCACTGACACAGTAACAGGCTCTTGCCACTGTGTTGAGATTGGACTGTCGGGAAGGAGGGTAGAAGCAGGGAGACCCGTGTGGAGGCAGCAGGACAGGTCCGAGACGGCGGTGGACAGAGCATGGTAGTAGCAATGGAAGTAGTGAGAAGTGGCAGGCTCCCAGATGGATGAGGAAGGTTGAGCTACTAGGATTTACTCAGCGGATCAGACATGAGATAGGAGAGATAGTTCTAGATGGATGGGGAAGGTTGAGCTACTAGGATTTACTCAGCGGATCAGACATGAGATATGAGGAAAGTTCTAGATGGATGGGGAAGGTTGAGCTACTAGGATTTACTCAGCAGATCAGACATGAGATAGGAGAGAAAGGGAGAAGGTGAGGACTATTACAAGATTTTGAGCCTGAGCAACAGAAAGAACTGAACTGCCATCAGCAGAGATGAGGGAGACTGAGGGGTCAGAGAGCTTGGGGTGCGTGGACCAGGGCCTCCGCTTCCGATATAGGAGTTTGAGGTACATGCTAGACCCCCCGAAGGAGAGCAGAGCGCACAGAGGCCAAGCAGATACACAAGTCTGGAGGTCAGGACAGAAGTCTGGACAAGACATACCCAGCTGGCAACTGTGGGTGTGTAGACGGGATTCCAGACAGGACTTTGGGTAGGATCACCGAAGGAAGGGAGTACAGACTGAGAAGAACACAGAGGAGTGAGCCCTGGGGCGTTTGCACGTTAGGTGGTCTGGCGTGGAGGGGGAGCAACCAGGAGCCTGAGAAGACCAGTGAGCTTGGAGAAAACCCAGCAGAGTGCGGCGTAATGGAACCACATGAAGAAAGTGCTGCGTATTAAAGAGAGGGAGCGTGGACGGGCTGGCCAGTGCCCAATGTGCTGCTAGAGCAAGAAGGAGGAGGTCGGAGCGTTAACTGCTGGATTCATCAACACCGACATCATCCGTGACTCTGTGAAAGCAGTTTCTGGGAGAGCTGGGGGAGAAGGGTCTCACTGGAGAGAGACTCTAGGCTGTGAGCACAGAAGAGTTATTAAAGGGGTTTCCTGCAAGAAGAAAATAAATAATCTAGGAGGTGGCAGGAGCCTCAAGAGAAAGTTCAAGCTGGGAGAAATACCAGGGTAGCTGCATGCCCTAGGCTGTGGCTCAGACCCAGCCTTCTGGAGACATCCCTGCCTTCCCAGCCATCAGGAAGGCAGTGCTGTCGGCAGCAACCCACCCTGTCCGGGGCACACTGCCCCTCCCTGGCACCTGGTGTGCTGCTCTGCATATTTAGAAACGTTCATAATTTCATGGTTACCAACTATGATGTAGACCAACGGTGGTGGTGGGCACTGGCAAGCTGAGCCTCCACAGCTTCTCCAGCGGGGCTGGAGGAAGGGTCTGAAACCCAAAGCATACCATCTCAGTGCGTGCTGGGACTGAGTTACGTGCATCCCGGTAACCCGAGACAGGTTGGGACAGTCCCTATAGAAGCAGGAGTTTGGGCTTCTCCATACCTGCAACATAGCTTGCTCTGCCTAATCCATCTTTAGGGAGGTGCGGTGGATATCTGAGTTCCTATTTCACAGTTTGCTTTTGTTTTTAAGATTTTATTTATTTGTGTGAGAGAGAGTGTACATAAGCAGGAGGAGGGTGAGGCAGAGGGAGAAGGAGGCTCCCCGCTGAGCAGGGAGCCGGATGTGGGAACTGGATCCCAGAACCCTGGGATCATGACCCGAGCCAAAGGCAGATGCTTAACGAACTGAGCTGCCCTGGCATCTATCCTGTTTCGGTTTGCGAGATAAGAACTAGGGGTGCGGACAGGGGAGTCGCCAGAGTCCTGGAGTGGAGAGGCAGAGACTCCCCACATACAAAACCGTATCGTAAACAACCATAAGCCAAAATGAAGGAAAAAAAACAGAACCCAGACTGAAAGCTCACACCTTACACAAAAACTAACTCAAAATGGATCACAAACTTAAATGTAAAACCTAAGGTTTTGGAAGACAACGGGAGAACATCTTTGGGGTCTGGGGCAAAGACTTCAGCTTGACAAAAGCACAATGCATGAAAAGGAAAATCCGTAAAATGGACCTCACCAGAACTACAAAAAACTTGTGGAGCCAAAGCTCCCGTGAAGAGGTCGAAGACGAAGAAGTGGGGCTGGGAGGGAGTGTCGGCGAACCGCACAACCAACCAGGGCGCGGTTTCTAGAATACAGGAATTCTCCACCTTCAACAGGAAAAAAATCGCCAAGTTACCAAATTCAGGAGCGGACGGCGAGAGGAGCAGACATGCCACTGGAGGGGAGACGCCGGAGGCGCAGAAGGCCCGACACGGTGGTGGACATCCTCCAGCCTCGCCCAGCCTCGCGCGCCGCCTCCGCACACCAGCGCCAGGAGCGCGGCCACTGTCCGCCACCCGCGGGGACGCCAAGCGGCTCGGCCCCTGCAGAAAAGTCCGCCCGCTTCCTTCCCGATCAAACACGCACTGGCCCCGGGGCCCCGGGAGCGCAGACCCGGGCACGTACCCGGAGACACGGGACTCGGGGCCACACAGGCCCCTGCACGCCCGTGTCCCCGGCAGGTCTGCGCGTCGTAATAGACGCACCGGGAGGGACGCGGCTGTCCTCGGGGGGCTGGAGGGGGGGGTCCGGGGGGTGAACGCGGGAACCACAGCGCCCCGACAGCGTGGGCTGCTCCTCGGCAGTGGACTCGCCGTGGGGGGAGCCGTGCCCAACGAGCCCCAGGCCGTGCGCGAGAAGACCCCATCCCCACAGCGCTCGCGGAAGGACCGACCTGTGGAGACGGAGAGCGGGTGGTGGTCCGCCGGCGGTCGGCGGGAAGGCAGGCGCAGGGCCGCAAGGTCTCACGCGACGCAGCCGCGCCGGGGCACCAAGGTGCGCTGGAGAGCCCGGCCCTGGCGCACGCGCACAAGTGAGCGCACCTGAGCCCTTGACGTCTGAGCAGGTGGACCGGTTACCTCCAGGCGGACCTCCTGGCGCCTCTCTCTGCCCATGGCATTCACCTGCAGCGCTCCCCTGTGGGAGGGGAGGGACCAGCCCCACGTGGCCCCAGTGCAGTCCCTGAGCTCCCCACAGGTGAGGCTGGAAGCCAAGGTAACACTGGGGTTGTCCGAACAGCCCCTTGGGCGGAGGAGTCACACCGGCCTTGCCTGGGGCTGAAGCCATCCCTCCCTGTCTTGCAAAAGACACCCTCAAGACATATTAACAGGCACGCAAGGGTGCGTGTGTCCTTGAGTGTTGAGAAAGCAATTATTTGACTTCTTCCATAGTATTTGTGTCATCTTAAATGCAGAAATTCTACTTTAAATGGAAAAGTCACTCAAAAAAGTCCAGGCAGTAATCTCTTCGATATCAGCCACAGCAACTTCTTTCAAGATATGTCTCCAAAGGCAAAGGAGACAAAAGCGAAAATAAACTTTTGGGACTTCATCAAAATCAAAAGCTTCTGAGCTTTAAAAAACTCAACAGTTTGCGGTTAATTGGGAAACCCTGGCTGTGAGTTTGGACACGCCCTAGGTTCACACTCCCTACAGGTCCCTGCCCCAGAGACAGGAAAGAGAAAAACACGCCAGGCTCCCGTCCCTGGCAACTAACTGGAGCCCCGCACGGAACCGGGGAAGAATCAGACTTTCCGCTTCCTCCCACCCAGCGCGAAATACCCAAATACCCGTGGCGCGTCGGACTCGGCTCTCCTGGTCCTCAAATGCCTTCCTCCGCCACTGCAGAGATCTTTCAACATCAGAGCTACTGAAAACAATTCTGTTTTCGAATTAAGATCTTCTACCTAACATCAAAGAGGATTTAATTGTCTGACAGAAATAGGTTGCCTTTCTAAATATTTTTCAGGTGCCTAAAAAGGCTTGCTCAGGGAGGGAGAAAGGTTGGTGGATTTTTCTCCAACCACCATCTGTAGAACAAAATTGTTTGGCCCCTTCAGACAGGACGGGCCAGCAGTTAAGCAGCGGGGAATTCGGCCTGAGAACATAGGATGCCATTAAAGACTTCGGCATAAGGACTTGTTACACTGTTACAAACAGCTGAAAGTCAACAATAGAAGACAGGCTAAATAAGTTATTGACATTTCTATAATTAAATGAAATGACAGCATAAAAACATTTTATAAACTTACTACAGTAAAACATTACTTTTAGAAAAAAATATAAATGTATAAATGACTATAGACAGAAGGTTTGAAGAACATACACAAAGGTATGGTATGAATTGGTCTGTGGGTTGAATTCAGGAGGCCTTGTATTTTCTCCTATTTGTGTCTGTGTTTTCTCATTTTTCTTTCATTTGTATTAATTACATTTTATTATGTCAGAATGTGCATTCACATATATTGTGTATTTATACATAAATTATATTTAACTTATATGTAGTATTTAAAAGACATGGTCACTACATCTATATAATGGACTCTATAATATATATTAGAGATGAAAAGTTAGCACATTGAGGCTCTAGCTACGTCGTACTCAGGAGCAAGAGGGAAGCAACGGGCACGCGTGGACATTCTGACCGACACTCGGATGGAGGTCTTCATATGAGTCAGAAATGAGACCCCAAGATACTCAGCGTGAGAACCCTGCTTACTGGCTCTAGGTGCAGATTTACTGGAGGATCAGACTAACTAGGGCTCGAGGAACTTAACAGAGCCCAAGGGAAGCCTGGGTCGTACACAGTTGCCACAGAACCTTCTGGTAGCCAGAATGCAGAATCCGAGGGAGCCCCAAGCCAGCGAGTGCTGGGACACCCGCTGTCTACCGGCTGAGCACAGAGCGGTGGACAGCCTGTCCTTCACTCTCGACTGGGTGCCCCAGACCCTTGTCATCCTGCTGGAATGAAAGCGAAGAAGTGTTTTCAGAAGTGTTCAAAATGGAACAAGGGCGGTCTCTTGCCTGAAGTTCCCTCTTTGGGGAAAGGGGGCAAACCGTTCTGCGTCTCGGAAAGCCTGGTGGCACCAGCACCCCGTGGTGTTGCGCGTGGGGATTCAGGCCAATGCGGGTTCTCTTAATTCACTCTCAACAGACATGTGTTGGGCACCTTCTCCGAAGTGTCAGGAACGCTGGTGGACCCTGGGACCCCCGAGGGGAAGGCAGTTTTCCCTCAGTGCACAGCGACTCAGACACAACGCACTGAGCGCCCAAAAATATGCTCTGCGGAAGGGAGGAGCAGCCCATGGGGGCCTTCAGACGGCGCGGCGGGCTGTCCTGCGGGCCTGGTGGAAGTTTCCGGCAGTGGAGAGGCTCCGTCTGGCTCTTCCCCTGGGCTCTTCCCGGGAAGCTGTGTGTCCTTCCCCACGGGAACTGGCCCCTACGAGCATCTGGTTCCTCGCGCACAGGGGAGCCGTCCCTCCCTCGTGAGGTTGTTGGTGGCCAACAGGGGCTCCTGTGTGTCATGGCCAGGCACACGCCGCTGGTCGCGGACGGAGGAGTTAATTCCATCTGCAGCCTTCTTCATTACAGGTATCCGGTAACTATTAGTAAAGTCATTGGTGTAGGAAACAAGATTAAGGAGAACGAGACGTTTGTAAACACTAAGCAGCTTCCTCAAATATGGATTAGATTTGGTGACAGCACAGGAGGGACCTGGAAACCAGGAGGGATTCAGGATGAAACAAACCCACCCCTTTCCCCCCTCGGTGTTGTCAGCTCCTGGGAAGGGCAGAGAGGACACTGCTCCGAGGAAGATGATTTTCCTTGCCCTGCGGTAGTGGACGAGTCCCCCTTTGCCCCCATGGAATCATGCAGGCATTTCTTTCGCGTGCGGCCAGAAACATTCCAACCCCTCCTGTCCGGCCGTGCTGCTCCTAGGGCGGGGGTGACCTTGATGCGGCTCCCGTGGGTCAGCCTCCTGTGAGCAGGGAGGGGGCGTGCGCCTTGAGTCTGCCCTTAGAAAATCGGGAAGCCAAAATACCCTTGTGCTGCAGGATCCATTACCGCCGAGTTTGGGTGAACACACGTAACTTCGTGGTCCCAGCACGGTCCCGGGAGCCTTTGCTCCCAGGAAAATCTGATCTAACCCAGTTAAGAATGAATATTTCCAGATTCAAAAGAGAGGGAGAAGCTCGTGAGCAAAGTATGACCAATGAAGAGACATTTCCCCGATTAGACGGAAGGAACACGCGCTCCTCCATGTGGCCGTTCAGGGACCTGGTGCCCTCCCTCACCTGGCTGTCATGCCCGAGAGCATCTCTGCTGCCCCAGCAGGGGACAGAAGAGCACAGAGGGGCAGCAGCGGACGGCTTCCTGGGTGGGACCTAGGAGGGGCTCCCCTTCCACGGGCCAGCACCCGATCGCCAGCCACCTCTGCCCCACAGACTGGGAAATGCTTGGCTTTGCATCCTGGAAGAAAGAGAACACGGGTTTTGTTGGACGGCGTGGGCTCTTTGCCAGACTCCGCCTGGAATGCTCTAACCAATTACCCATAGATGTATCCCCTCTTATCATTCAGGTCTCAGAAAAAAAATTGTCACCTCTGCTCAGAGGTCAAAGTCACAACCCAATTTTAAAATGTGGCCCCTCACTTCGGGTGCCTGGCTGGCTCAGTCCATTGGGGCTCTGATTCTTGGTTTTGGCTCTGGTCATGATCTCAGGGTTATGAGATCGAGCCCCACATCGGGGTCTGTGCTCAGAGTGGAGCCAACTTGAGTTTCTTGTTCTCTCC
Source organism: Mustela nivalis (assembly GCF_964662115.1). NCBI lineage: Eukaryota > Metazoa > Chordata > Mammalia > Carnivora > Mustelidae > Mustela > Mustela nivalis. The sequence goes on along the minus strand of NC_139024.1, from coordinate 3,051,915 downwards.
TTCTGCCCCTGATCCCTTTCTCTCTCTCTAAAATGAATAAGTAAAATCTTAAAAAAAAAAAAAAATGCCCCCTCACCTTACCTTCTATTTTGTGTTTTTTTTAAAAATAGTCATCGCTACCTGAAATGATCTTCCTCACTTACTTGTTTTGCTAGTTCATTATCTGTCCCTTCTTATTTCCACCTGCTGGTGGAGCACCACGTTCTACAAAAGGTGACCATCCGTCTTGCTCACCAGGGAAAGTGTCTGCTCTATTTTAAGTGTTCTGTAATCACCGTCAGAATACATACTAGAAGGTGGAACCAAGTCCATGTTGTTACGGAAGCAAGAACACCTGGGACCATAGTCCAGAAGCATGAAGCTGACTCGTAAACAGAAATCTGATCACGCCACGTCCCTCCCGAACAGCTCATTAGCAGCATCCCCTGGCCAGTAACGAGTGGACCCAGTCCCAAGCACGGCCGTGGTCTGCAGCCCTCAGTAATGTGAGCCCGGCTAACACTGTCAAGTGTTTGTTGAACACCTACTTTGTGCTGGGCACTGAGCTGAGTATTTTGAAGGGCATGGTGGGGGCAGTGATTCAGGTAAGTAAACAGTTACAAAATAGTATGGGAAGTTCCATGTTAGAAAAAAATACAGCTTTGCCCCGAACACAGAGGAAGACCAATTTCATTCCTGCCTCTTCCAGAAACGCCCTCCTTATTCTACCTGTGCGGAACGGGTCTGCTGCCCAACATGCGACTGCTTCCCACCTCCAGCTACGGCTGTGCATGTTCTCCCTCCATCTGAAAGCGCTTTTCCTCCCTGCCGTGCCGACCTTCAGCATTCGTTTCAGATGCTCCCTCTTTTCTGACATCTTCCCGGATTCCTCTTGGGAAGTAAGGCGTTTCTTCCTCTCTGCTCCTGCACCCTGACGACATTTACTAACATCTCTCTTGTGCTATGTTATAATTACACACTCGATGCCTGCTTCACACTAGCTCTGAGTTCCTTGAAGAAGGAAACTAAATCAGACATGTCTTCTTAAGCACCTTACATAGTATCCATCACACGGCACCGAGCCATTGCATAATGAATTCGGATATTACCGGGGAATTCTGCTTTTTCTCATGTCAGCATCCTGGACATGGGAGGGACAAAGGAACTTAGACAAATACATCTTTGGTGTTACTTCCTGGAAATACGTGTGTCCACCTCTAAGGGAGGAATGCATTCAAGAATAAGGCACCAGTGTCCATTGATTATGTACATTTATACAAACTTACATGGGTGGCAGAGACTGGAACTTCATTAAAAATATAAAGACAAGCACCCAAGGCAGATCTCCCTGGTTAAAGAATTGTCAACAGAAATCTTTGTTTTTATAGCCCAAACTTCATGGAAAGTGCAGGTTATGCAGTACATTTTTAAGCTAACATTTATATAGGAGAAATTTACATACTACAAAAACTCAACCATTCAACGTGACATTCTCGACTAAGCGTGCAGGGTGAACCCTCAGCTGGCATTGCCGGTGCTGCTGGCAGAAACTCTGAGGCAGGACAACAGCTTTGCAGAGCAGACTGGAAATCAAGAGCACAGCACTGGGTCTCCACCATCATGAACACTGGGATGCAGGCAAAGCCCCACTTGGCAGTTTTTCATGCTGAAATATCAGTAGTCTTCTCATCATCATAGTGAGAATAATTCTCATCACCATAGTGTTCCAGAGTCTTTAGCTACAGAAACATGGTGAGGACCGAACCCCCCGCTGCTTTGAGTATGAAAGTGGTACTTGGCCTGAAATCGTGACTTCATCCCCCAACTTGTCCACACCATCCACCTTTCAGAGCTAGTGACAAAAAAAAACTGGCTTTGGATGCAATCTTTCTTGATAATCTTTATTTTTTGCCCCATTTTTCTAATTAATTCTGCATTTTAAAAAAAGATTATATTTATTCATTTGACGGAGAGGAGCACACGCAGGGGGAGCAGCAGAGGGAGAGGGAGAAGCAGGTCCTCTGCTGAGCAGGGAGCCGGATGTGGGACTAATCCCAGGACCCTGGGATCATGAGCTGAGCGGAAGGGAGATGCTTCACGGATGGAGTCCCCCACCCCTGGCGCCCCATAATTCTGCATTTCTTATGACTGCCTCTTGCCCCATCATATGTCTCTCCGAATGGCCATACACAAGTGGCCACGGACACATGCTTCTCTGGAAGCGGAGAAGACAGACTCTGCAGGAATTCTGCTCTCCTGGCTGCTCCGCCGTTAGGAGCCCGTGACTGCCCCGCGGACCTCTCCTTCTGCCCCACCAGCCTCTGCAGTGACACGCCTGCCTCCGAACGCGGCTGGGGGTCCAAAACCAGTGGGTAGGACCGACCAGCAGTGTCTTGCTTGTGGATATAAACTTCAGTTTGAGAAACGTCCCCGCACACATCATGTCACGTCGGAGCCACGCAGCCGGGAGGCAGGCGGAAGGCTGTGTTCTCTCCACCACGTCCAAGTGGGAAGCCTGTGAGCCGTTGCCTTGCGCTCAGGTCATGATCCCAGGGTCCTGGGCTGGAGCCCCGCATGGGCCTCTCCAACCCCTCCCCTGCCCATACTCTGGCTCACTCTCTCAAACGCTTAAGTAAAACGTCTTAAAAAACAAAGCGGGGGGGGGGCGCCTGGGGGGGCTCAGTGGGTTAAGCCTCTGCCTTCGGCTCAGGTCATGATCCCAGAGTCCTGAGATCGAGCCCCACATGCGGCTCTCTGCTCAGCCGGGAGCCTGCTGCCCCCCTCCTCTCCCTCTGCCTGCCTCTCTGCCTGCTTGTGATCTCTCTCTCTCTGTCAAATAAGTAAATAAGATCTTAAAACAAAAAAAATAAAGAACAAAGTAGGAAGCATGCATCCAGGCGACCTCCCTAAGCTCTAAGGGGCTGCAGGTGTGAACTGCGCTCCGGGGAGCCGCTCCGGGGAGCCGCTCCGGGGAGCCGCAGGCCGGGCAGGCGCCGCCGGTGCCGGGAGGCAGCGCGCCACCTAGTGGTGCTGCGGACACGCACAGGCGGAGCCGGAGCCCCGCGGCCCGCACGCGGTTCCCTGAGGAGAGCTAACCCCGCGGGAGGCACGTTCCCTCGGGTCGCTGCTACCGCAGGTGGACTAGGGAGGGGGGGGGGAGAGGGGACGTGTTTCCGAAGGAAGAAGACGTGTGTGCAAAGGCCCGGAGACACCGAAGTACTGCAGGCCGGCGCGCGGGGGAGGGGCGGGGCGGGTGGGAGGCGGCTTGAAGCCGGCGCGGTCGGCGACCCGGGGCACTGTCCTGACTTTATCGTGCAGTCAGTGGGCAGCCACGCATAGGTTCCCGCGGGAGAAAGACGGGGATCGAATGTGAATTGGAACCACTTGGGCAGCAGCGAGGTGGGAGACTGTGGGCAAGATGCCAAGCAGTGAGTCTGGTCTAGGCGGAGCCAGGGTGAACGTGGGGTGTGCCCGAGATCCTTCCACGGCAGAAACCGGAGGGTCTGGGGGTTCTCCGGGTATACGGAATGGGTGAGAGCAGGACGTTAGGAAGATGCCATATTTTCCGCTTATAAATGCTGGAGAATGGTAATACTTACAATGTGAAAAGAAAAAACTGAATGGGTCAGGGAGGGGAGAGGGGAGGCAGCAAGCACTTGGTTCTGAGCTATTCTAGAAGCACGAGTCTTTGCCGTGTCAGGCGCCACTGCTGGCTTTGAGACAGGGACACAGAATCGAGACGAACTGAATGAAGCCCATCCAGAAATGGACGTGAACCGTGGGGGCGAACAGGGGTAAGGGGTAACAGACAGAAAGGACCCCAGACATCACCTTCATTTAATAGACGAAACGGGGCTGATGAGAACAGGAGAGAGTGGTGTCGGTCGGTCCAAGAGAGATTTCTGAGAAGGGAGATGCCAGAAGACAGGGTCACAAGGATCAACACGTTACGCACCCATTAGACAACCTGCGTTCCGGTCAAAGGTGTGCACGTGGAGGCTAAGGAGTGAGGGCAAATGACTGGGAAGAGGATATCTGGGGAAAGGAGAGGGGCCACGCAACCCAAGAGAACAAGCTTCTTTAGTTCTTCTGCGGGAGTGAGATTTAATCATGTTGGCAAATTGAGGAAAAGAAGGGGGAGAGATGGGTGAGCAAGGGTCTGGGGGTGCTCCCGGTTCCCCAGTACCCTCCCTCTCAACCCAGCGATGTCACTCAGCCCTCCTCCTCCAAGCGGGGTTCCTCCAGTCCTCTCCTGCGGTGACTGGGGAGAGATAGGCTGGGGGCGCACGATCCCCACTGTGGTCGCAGAGCCTGTGTGGTGTGGTCAGAGGTAAACAGACGGAATTGTCAGGGAATGGTCTGTACAAATTTCCTTACTTATTCCAGACAAAAGTCCTATATACCAAAGAGGAGACCGCAATTTCCTTGGCCCCCTGTGCAGCATCCCCAAAGTTCACCCCCTGAAGCTGCCCCCGACTTCTCTACCCCTCAATAGGAGGGCTCCAGGTTGTGACCTCTTGAGATCTGATAAGACTTTCTTTTTTCTCTTGAGATCTGATAAGAACTTTTTTTTTTTTTTTTTTAGCCACAGTACAGGGTAAGAAGACATCTGCTAACATTCATATTTAGTTAACTGTTTTCATCTTCAACCTAGCTTCTATTAATTTACTAAGTAACTTTTCTCCTAAGCCATTCAAAGGATGAGATTTTCACATTCTGTTAAAAAACAACGCTGCATTGGAACTTATTTCCACATTGCACCCAAAATAAACTGACATACTAAAAATAAAACAATACAAAAGAAAAAACTGACCTTAATAGATCACTTCTTTTTTAATGTCTCTAATTAATATTTTTTTCACAACTTATGAAAAAAATGTTTATTTGAAGAGTGGGGTGGGGCTAGTACATGTCTAGACATCATTATGGGATCTCCACTGCTTGACACATAGTAGGACTCAATAAATATTTGTTGAATGAATGAAGAGTCAATGGTTATTTTGGCAAACAGATAAGAACAGGCTGAGAACGAGCAGCTGTCAGTTACACAAAGCCTGTTGTCAAGAGCAGCAAATCACAATTAAAAAAAAAAAAAAAGAGCACTCAAGTCCTATAAACAGGATATAATTAAGAATTTACTTGCTCTAAGCCAAACTGGCCATTTAAAACTTGCTAATCAAAATAGTCGTGCTAATTTCAGACATTCTTACCTGTCAAAGCTTAAATTCAGGACCCTATAAACCAGCTCCTGAGATACAAAATAAAGTTGCATAAATGTTTAAAAATCCAGACAGCACAAACCACACCAGGAAGGGTCATATAGTCATCCCTCCCTCTTCTCTCTGCACAGACTTCAGAAGTCCAAAACTGGACCATAAATATCTAACATCTCACTGTATTATATCCTCCCCTCCCCAGCCAGTTAAGAACCCTTGTAAACTGAGAACGAGCTTTGGCTCTCTTGAACCACAACTGTGAACACATCAGGAACTCAAAGCAAAACACCCAGATGAAACCAGCTCAAAATCAGAACAACTTGATGACATGAAGAGAACAGCTGTGCCATCAAAAGCTAACACTGTTTTTCCTTACACCATACACAAAAATAAACTCAAAATGGATTAAAGACCTAAATGTGAGACTTGAAACCTTAAAACTCCCAGAAGAAAACATAGGCAGTAATTTCTTTGACATTGGCTATAGCAACATTTTTCTAGATATGTCTCCTAAGGCAAAGGAAATAAAAGCAAAAATAAACCATTGGGATGACATCAAAATAAAAAGCTTTTGCTCAGTGAAGGAAATGATCAACAAAATGTAAAGGTGACCTACTGAACGGAGAGAAGATATTTCCAAGTGATACATTAAATAAGAAGTTAATCCAAAATATATAAAAAACTTATACAATCCAACACCCACACCAAAACAAATAAACAAACAAAAAAATTGACTTAAAAACAGGCAGAGGACCTGAAAGGTTTCCAAAGAAAACATACAGATGGCCAACAGACCAATGAAAAGATGCTCAACATCACGAATAATGAGGAAATATAAATCAAAAATGACAACAAGAGATTACCTTATACTTGTCAGAATGGATAAAATTTTAAAAGACAAGAAATAACAAGTGGATGTGGAGAAAAGGGAACCCTCATGCACCCTTGGTGGGAATGCAACCTGATGCAACCACTGTGAAAGACAGTATGGAGACTCCTCAAAAAATTAAAGAGAGAATGATCTTATGGTCCAACAGTTCAGTACTGGGAACTTACCCAAAGAAAACTGAAACACTAATTCAAAAAGGTAAATGCACTCCTATGTTTATTGCAGCATTGTTTACAACAGCCAAGACACAGAAGCAACCTAAGTGCCCACTGACAGAGGCAGGGATAAAGAAGATGCGGTATGTATCTATAATGGAATATTACACAGCCATAAAAAGGAATGAGGACTTGCACCTCACCGGAATGGAGCCGGAGTGTACTAGGCTAAGTGAAATAAGTCAGACAGAGAGAGACAACTACCATGTGATTTCACTTATATGTGAAAACTTTAAACATCTGCAAATGAAAAACAAGTGGCAGAAACAGACGCACAAATACAGAGAAGGAACTGGTGGTTGCCGGGGAAGGGGAGTGGGAAGGTGAGCAAAATGGGTGAAGGGGAGTGGGTGACACCGGCTTCCAGTTACAGAATGAACACGTCATGGGGATAAAAGGTCGAGGACAGGGAAATAGGCAATGGCATTATAGTAACATTGTGTGACGACAGATGTAGCTATACTTGTGGCGAGCACAGTGTAACATGTCAACTTATCTAATCACTCTGTCATACACCTGAAACTAATGTAACACTGTATGTCAACTATACTTCAATTAAAAAAAAAAAAAAAGCTGGGATCCCTGGGCAGCTCAGTTGGTTAAGGGTCCGCCTTCCTGTAGGTCATGATCCCAGGGACCTGGATCCAGCCCCGCGTCGGGCTCCCTGCTCACTGGGGAGCCTGCTCCTCCCCTTACCCCTCCTCCTGCTCATGTCCTCTCTCAGATAAAGTCTTCACACAATAACAAAAATAAATTCAAATTTAAATTTAAAAAGCTATACTTTTTCATAAAACTATAGTACAGAATCCATTGACAGTTATGAGCATCCCTGATAAATTGTAGAAATATGATTAAGTCTCCCACTCGAATAAAGAGGACATCAGCTCGTATCTTTTGAGGTTTTCATTTAAGTGCTATACTGTATGGTACAGAAAATATGTAGAAAGTCCTTATTTTGCAAAGCAAACAGTAACACAGAGACCAGATCCTTTCTCTCTGGTTCTCTTCTTCTTGAGTTCAGGTAGCAAGTTCAGATAATGAGATTTCATTATAATGAAAGACCCCCACATAGGCATATGTGTGTATATATATATATATATATATATATATATATATATGTATGTTCATAGATCAAGAAACAGCTTTATGAGATCTCACATTTCTGCATTTATAAAAATATTTGTGTAGACATGTAATGAATTTCAGATACAATTTTTAAAAGGAAGAAATGACACAGGTGAATTGTTTTAAATTGCATGATTTGGCTTCCTCTGATATTTTTATTCCTGTAAACAGTATCTACACTGGGTATTAGACAATGTTTGATCCATTGTATGTATTCCTTTGTCCTCATAATAACCTCCAGAAGGAGATGTAGGTGAGGAAAATGGTCCTGAGGGTAAGTCACTTGCTTTAAGCTTCCATGAACCAGAGCCCGTAGGACTGGACTTGTAGCCTGAGTCCACCTAACTCCAGAATCCTTTTAACTACTCACAGGAGCCGCCTGAAATCCTGAGATTTTGTTTGTTTGTTTTGTTTTGTTTTTTTCCCTGAGCCATAAGGCCCCCATGGGGAATCACACAGAATCGGCTCCAACGATGGAGACATTCTTTGCCACTAAACGCTGTTATGATCCAATCACCACCCACTCCTGAATTCTCGGGCCCTGGGATTGACGAGGTCATAGGATTCTCAGTGCTCAGCAATCCCACATCCGTGCAACGGCAGCAACTGGTAAACCTTAGACACCAACAACGCCTGTGCCCTTCGGTTGGAACGCCCCAAAACGGAGCACATGTGCACCAGCAACTCGGTTACTCCAGAGGACGCACGAGGAGCCTCCTTCACACTCAGAATAAAGATTCTTCCAGCAATTTGTGGCAGGGTCTCTAGTGCATTTCCAGCCTGTGGCCCCCGGACTCGAGTTTTTATTCGACTGAGTCTGTGCGGACAGGGTTGGCCTGAAGAAATGCGGAAAACGGCAGACGATATGCAAACACGTGCGCACGGTGGAAGCTAATCAAGGGGCACGCGCCCGTACCGGCAGCTACTCACCAATGTCTAGGCCAGGGACAAAGGGTAATCAGGGAAAACCAACCCACACCATCTCACGCGGGAATGGTGAGCCAACGGGAAGCAGCAGCGCTGCCTCGAAGACTTGGCCCTGGGAAAGCTCATGTGAGGCACGGGGTCCTTTTTCCACCTGCGGTGCGGTCCAAACACCATCTCCTGCAATCCCTCGGCTTCCTCAAAGCCAGACTCCAATCCCGCATCTCCAGCGATGCCTTCCCGAGACTCCGGGTGGCAGGGCTCCGGCGGCTTTGCTCTCCACCCCACTCACGCGGCCTTCCTCTGTCACGCGGCTCGCACCATAGTTGTGAGGACCTTTCACACCTCGTGCTTGAGGCGGGCACCGTGAAGACCTGCACGTTTAGGTTTTCCTTATGCAGACTTTGCTCAGTAACTATCTGCGACTGCCTCCTTCATGAGACGCCCCATTCGGACTTGACAAAAGCCAGCCGTAGGAGACCCCATGGGCACTGGGAATCGGCAGGATGTTAAAAATGACGACTTAGGATGAAAAAAAAAAAAAACCTGCACAGAATAATTAAGGTCTCACTGGTAGCTTATTGTCACTCTGTTTTGTTTGTACCTCGAAAGGAATTATAAAAGTTGCTGAGGAGTTGTGACACATTTTGTGTTTCCTTGCACCCGCAGGGGTGGAGAGGTCGATGTGTTCCCCAAGGCACTACTCCTCTCCCCGAGTGCCCAAGCTCACTGTGCGGGCCGCTCTGCTCACCCGCCTTTGCCTTGTCCACGTCTAGTTCCCGCTGTTGCCTTCAAATCCCACCTGACTTCCACCTGGGAAAAGTGCTGTGAGTTCAGCCCATTGATTAGGCGCTTACTGTATACCAGCCAGTACTTGAAGTGCTTTACAATTGGCAGCAGGCGCCCCAGGGAGGGGAAAAACCCCGACTTGCAGAGTTTGCCGATTTCCATGGTGTAAATACAGCCAGTCCTGCTCTAAAACCTATTTTGAACCTGAGGATTTGTTCTCGCAGGATTGTTTATGAGGGAACCAGGGGCGGAGATTGTGGATTTCAGCCTCTGCCCAGGGTTCCGGCCCCAGAAAGCCAGGGGAACCGGGCAGGATCTGCCCATCACCCACACGCTCATTTCAGCGGGACCCTGAGCCACAGCACCCACATCTGGGGACACAGCTTTCCCGTGGGACTCAGACGCCTTCCCGCCAGCCCTTCTCCGACGGGACAGGAGGCTCCTGGTCTTCCCGCGCTGGGCGCCCCTCCCCCTGCCCTATTGCTATTTGTCCCATTTTCTGTTCCTTCTCTCGGGGTCCCGTTCTCCTCACTCACTCTTTCTCTCTTGATCTTGTCCTGCTGGAGGCGGGGTGTGGCCCCCTGGGCCCCCCGAATGCAGAGACACAGCTGCACACAGCACCTTCAGGTCTTCAAGGTGACCCTCTCAAAGGGACATGGCAATGGTAGTGGGTAGGTCATTTCTTAACTAGTGAACATGCACAAAGTACCATTTTCATCGGGTTGTTCTCCTTTCTTTATGTGTCACCAGTCAGGTTCTGGGGACGGTGGCCCTCATCCCATTGTCCCACAGGCCCTGTGGTTTTCGCCTACGGTTTTGCATGAAGCGCTGACTTTTATGGACACAGATGTAGTGATGTAGTGTAAGCACAGAAGAGCCCACTGTGTGTTATCTGTTCCAACTCTGCGTTGGTGACATCACATCGGTAGCCTGAAATCTGCCGGGGGGATGTCTTGGGGTGGGACTAGAGAATTTATGTCCCTAATGTTCCCAGGTGACACCAGTGCCGCTGGGGCAGACCCTGAGGGCCCCTGCCTGGAATCAGTCTAAGCCGGTGACTTTTTCTCGGCGCGAGGGCGGGACGTCTCTTGCCGTCCTCACCTCACCCCCCTGAGAGGAGTGATGGGGACACCTGGGAGAAACCTCACGCTCAATGTCCTCCCTGGTGCCTCCACTGGCCAGGAAGCAGCACCTCTATCCTTCTAGAAGGGGACACAGGCGACTTCACCCTCTCCCGGGCTTTGGAGAGTAGGAGATGCGCCTTGCTGAGGCGAAGTGGGCATTAGGTCCTCTCAGTGGGGGCTCACATCCCAGCTGCACGGCCCCCCAGCTTCTGCCCTGTGACCTCGTGCTGGTCACTGATCCTCTCCAAGCTGCAGGGTTTTTTGTCTGCAAAGTGGGACAATAATGCCTCAGTCGATGTATTATCGTGAAAATGATAGGAGGTGATCCGTAGACACTCGGGGGGGCAGCAGTCACGGTGCTCACGTGAGCTCACGTCGGAGAACCACAGCTCTGGCCACACAGCCCGATCGCTGGCCCCACCGCTCATTTGCAGACTCTGAGGCAACTGGGCGGCAGGTTCTCCAGTTTGTTCCTCACAAGAGCACACAGTGAGCAGAGGGTCCTCACGTTGCCTGCCTTCCTCTCGGGACTGGGCAGAGTCACGGTGGACAGCGAGAGAAGGACCCTAAGCATTCCCTCTGCACATGTGACCTGCCGGCTGGCACCGGCCGCACCGGGACAGCTGGCTGGCTATGCACCAGCTTGGGTCCCCCACATCTGCTGAGTCAGAACCCGGATTTAACACTCCCCAGGTGACTCTGGGGCACGGGGTATGTGATAAGCACCCGTCCAGCACACATTGACAGAGAGACCCCAGGACAGAAGGAAAGAATGAAGAGACCATTAAATGGGAAGAGAAACAGAACTCCTGGGCTTAGGCTCAATGTGCGTCCACCAGTCCAGCTCCTTCCCACCCCTGCCTGCTCTTGGCAAAAGGACTGCCTCAGGCTCGTGGGTTATGGCCTTTCTGAGGTAGGCAAAGGGTCTTGGGCTGGACTCTTCTCTGGTGTCATATATTAACGCATTTACTGCTGAAAGCACAATGCTGACGCTTACTGTTTTCAAATTCATTCCAGGGAAAATGCTCTGAGAATTCAGTATCAGATCCCACTAGTTACAAGGTCGGTAGTAAAACCGAAGTCATTGAAACACCTGTTCCCAAGGAGCTGAGTAAAGAATTGGAGTCCCCATGCAAACCTCTCCCACTTAACAGGAGTGTCAGTCTTTGCTGCTTTCACCAGCGTAGACACGTCAGGACAAAGTCCAAGGGCAATTAATTGTAAAATAAAACCGCAGCACTCTCAAGACACACGTCCAGGAGAGTGGCATAGGAGGACTGTACTATCCCTTACCCCGCCGACCGATGGCGACCTGGCAGTCAGAGCAGGTAAGAGGAAATGGGAACCAACAAGATGTGGATGGGGGCGGTTCTTCAAACAAAGTGATTTGACTGTCAAGAGGAGTAGTTCTGAAGAAAATTAAGGAAAAGGATTTTTACCAAAGTGGCTATATATGAATACTGAGGAAATCAGATGGCATAAAATAGCATCACTTGTAGCTATCTTTTTTTAAAATTTTATTTATTTATTTGACAGAGATCACAAGTAGGCAGAGAGGCAGGCAGAGAGGCAGGTGGGGCAGGGGGAGCAGGCTCCCCGCTGAGCAGAGAGCCCGATGCGGGACTCGATCCCAGGACCCTGAGATCATGAGCTGAGCTGAAGGCAGAGGCTGAACCCACCGAGCCACCCAGGCGCCCCTGTAGCTATCTTTTGAGTTCCAAGATAATTCTGTCTGTTTTTGTTTTTGATAGAAAATACAAATGACTTAGGGAAAAAATGGGAAAGTAAAAACATAAAATATTACACAATCATAATAATGTGGGCTAAGACATGAGGGAGAATAAGAATATTGATCTAAGAGACTTCTTAAAAAATAAATTATTTTGTATGAATTTAGTGTAATCTCTTATTTTCCCTTTATCCTTGCTAAGGTGGATTTCCTTGTTGTTCTTGGTATATTATTTTCTTTAAAGAGTGGAGTTAGACTGACTTGAAAATATGGCCTCTATGTTTTACCTATTTCAAATTTCCAAAGTTAAAAATAAGGCTGAACCCCCTCTACGATCTGCGGGAGCACCCAGAGAACAAAACAGCTTATGCTCCTCTTTACACAACGGTACAGTCTTTGCTAAGTGTTTTAAAAGGCTGATAGGGTTTGATATTGGTAAGCTTTTAATCCAACGTAATTCACTCACAGCAGCATGGTTCAAAGTTCCTTCTCCCGTTTCCTATTTACACATTGGGCACTTCTATCGGTTTTAGCTTATGATTTCCATCAGAACAATGAGAGATGAGCTTTCCTCCTTCCAAGCCTATCTTCATCTGGGAGAACTATCTGCCTGTTTCGCATTTGTGGGTGCCCTAGAAAGAACACCCCGAGAGCTCCAGTTCATAAAGGCCTTCCCCACAGGAGGGGGCGCGTGGGAAGAGTGAGGGGCGCCTGGGTGGCTCAGTCGGTTAAGCGTCCTACTCTTGGTTTCAGCTCAAGTCATGATCTCAGAGGATGTGGGATCGAGCTCCATGTCAGGCTCCGTGGTCAGCTAGGAGTCTGTGCGAAGATTCTCTCCCTCTGCCCCTCCCCCTATGCATACACATGCATACTCTCTCTAAAGTATATGGATAAACCTTAAAAAAGAAAAAAGAAACTCCTTTTGTTGCACACAGAGCTTTTTCTGCAAGTGGACATCAGTGGGAGCTTCCCCATACTTAGGATGCTCAGGTCCATGTGGGAGGCAGGAAGGGCCCCCCACCCCCACAAGGAAGGAAGCACCAGCCGAAAGTGAGTCCCTGTGATCCTGAGAACAAATGTAAATGATGCTGGTCTTCAGACAGACCTCAGAAGTCCAAAGCTCTAAGAAAAGGCAGAGACGGGGATCTGCAGTAAAAGATGAGTCAAAGCCTGACCTGATTAAATCTTCGGATACTTCAGGACCACGCGTAAACAAAACTGATGGCAAGAATCTAACGAGATAATGCAAAACTCGATTCTAAAGTTTGGGCATCTGGTCTTTTGTCCTGACTTCATAAATTGGAAAAGTACTAAAACTACAGTTTCATAGAACTCCAACTTGGGTAGAACATCTCTTTCAAGCCTGGTTCTGTCTGCCCTGAGATTCGTTCCTCAGAGGAGGCTCTGACCTCCTGGCAGACCGCCCTGCTTTATGGCTGCAGAAGCTCACAGCTGACTTGCCATAGTTTCTCTGGTTCCCTACCATTGCCCTTCCAATTGGTCTCAGGAGTGATGCTACATTTCTTTAAAGATTATTTATTTGACAGACAGAGAGAGAGAGTGCACAAGCAGGGGAAGTGGCAGGCAGAGGCAGAGGAAGAAGCAGGCTTCTTGCTGAGCACGGAGCCTGACATGGGGTTCGATCCCAAGACCCCAAGATCATGACCTGAGCTGAAGGCAGATATTTAACCAACTGAGCCACCCAGGTGCCCTGTGAGTGATGCTAGATTGTTCTTCCTAAAACCTCACCCATATGAGCATGATGTGAATGCCTGACCCTCAGATTGAATGTCCTTTTCAATATGATTCCAATTTGCTTTCTAGTTGAGTCTCCTCCCAAAGCTCGTTCTTCCGCAGGTCAATCAGGCCCTTCAGCACTGTCATCCCCTTGCTATTTCTTCTAGTTTGGTTTTAGTTCTCCTGTCCATGACTCAAAATCTTCCACATCCAGGCCGAGCCATGCCTTCTCAGTGCAGCTGGTGATCTCATTCTACTTTAATAAAGGATGCTTGTCCCATTTGTTCATTCGACAAGTCCTTGCTGAGGACCTACCGAATGCAAGGCACTGTTGTCACTAGCTCTTCACTCTTCCATTGATACTTTATCACGCACGTACGAGAGTTAACGTTCACCAGCGATTCAGTGCCCCGAGCGGTGTAAGTTCGTCTCAGCGGCCGTCTCTTCCCGCCTCTCCATGCCCTTCATTGTCCTCAGTTCCTCATGGGAGCCAACGAGGCACAGGGAAATGACATCATCTTCCCAGCCAGGGTACGAGCTGGCACTCGGGCTCCAGGACCGTGCTTAGCCATGACGCTGCTCTGCCTCCCACCATGTGACTGACCCCCAGCACGTGACTGACCCCCAGCACGTGACTGACCCCCAGCACGTGACTGACCCCCAGCACAGCTGCCTCCGCCGCAGACTGCTCTCCAGCACGGTCATGTTTCCACTTCTGCCTGTCCTGTCTCCCCAACGTTGCTTTAAAGGGTTCTGAATCTCTCACGGACCGTAACCTGACAGCACTTAGTGAAACCAGGGTCACAAAACCATGATGTGATTTTGCTATTAGATGTGGGAACCATGGAAGTGTGCCTGTGCCATGAACTTTTGTTGTATAGTATTTGGGGACAACATGGAAGAGGACACGGCTCCTGTTCATAGACACTTCCACCCTCAGTTCTGAGACCTGCTTACTCTACAATATGTCTATTCCAATAAAATGTCTGACATTTTCCCCCTTATAGTTTAATGCTGCCTTCTTAAAGAAATAGGGAAAACTCGGGACCAGCCTGAGAAATTTGGGAAAGGCAGGAAACCACACCCTTAAACTCTGCTCCACAGAAGGGCTGGGACATGGCTGCGGCTCCCTGGCTCCCCCTTGCCCATGGCCTCAAGTTCACCAGGGCTCCAGCCACTGGTGTCCAGCCACCGGCGTCTAACCACCAGGGTCCAGCCACCAGGGTCCCAGCCACTGTAGCTCCAGCCCCCAGGGCTCCAGCCACCGGGGGACCCCGCCATTGGGGTCTAACCACCGGGGTCCAGCCACCAGTAGCTCCACCAGTAGTTCCAGCCAGCAGGGCTCCAGCCAGCAGGGTACCAGCCAGTGGGGTCCCAGCCACAGGGTCCCAGCCACAGGGTCCCAGCCACTGGGGCTTCTGCTTCCTGCATCACTCTTCCCACGCGGCTTCATTCGCTTTGCTAAGTAAACTCTTCCATCTGCATTTCCTCAGCCACTGCTTAGTTTCATAAAAGCAAGAAGTGGCCACAGTGCTTTCCTATCCAAAAGTTGTGGGTTTTCCTTCCTCTCACCATTGAAATGCCAAGTGGCCTCTTGGGCCTGCCCCGACGTTACATTTCCGACCCAGCGTGAGAGGAAATTAGGTACTGGATCAGGGAGCCCCGAGCCATGAAGAATCAGTCTTCGGGGGTCGCTGCAGATCTACGTCCCCGGTGTTGCTGGAAACTTACTACTTACGGTCTACATATTAGATTTTGTTACATGGTTTAATCTATGATTTTGAGCCTTCTCTCTGTTCTTCCAGAAATGTGTTTGAACTATTTAGTTAATAGCACTCCCCACTTACCCCTTACCAGATTCGATGATGAAATACGATTTCTAAAATACTGACTGCTTTTTAAAGTCCACATAGAAATGAATTCCATATTGTGCACCTAAAACTAAAATAACATTGAGTGTCAAGTATATTCAAATAAAAAATTTAAAGTAAAGTGTATTAACTTTTTTAGAGCAGTTTCAGAAAATTGAGCAGAAAGTAAACATGGGTCTCATACTCTCTTTCCCCTACTGCCCCCGTGTTCCTTATTAGTGGCTTCTTGCATGGATATAGCACACTTGTTACAACTGATGAACTGATACTGATACATTGTTATGAACCAAAGTCCACAGTTTACATTAGGGACCACTCATGACCCTGTATATTATGTGGGTTTTGCCAAATGTCATATGTCCACCACCACAGCATCATGCAGAGTTGTCTCACTGCCCTAAGAACCCCTGCGCTCCCCCTGCTCAGGCCTCCCCTTTAACCCTGATCTTTGTAAATCTGCCAAGTTTAGCCTTTTCCAGAATGTCATAGTTAATGTCATACAGCATATGATCCTTTTACACTGGGTCCTTCCACTAAGCAATAAGCATTGAGGTTTCCTCCATGCCTTTCAGTAACTTGATGGCTTGTTTCTTTTCAGTGCTGAGTAATATTCCGTTGTCTGGATGTAACACTTTATTTGTCCATTGGCCTACTGAAGGACATCTTGATTCCTCCCAGTTTGGGGCAATTATGAATAAAACTACTACAAATATCCCTGTACAGATTTTTTTACATAAAGAAAAAAAATTTAAGCTAAATTATTTAAAAATAAAAGTATTCCAGGAGATGCCACTTTTGACATTCTCACTCCTGTGACTGCTGACATTAAGATGGTGTTACCAAGGGGTGCCGGAGTGTCTCAGTTGGTTAAAGGGTGACTCTTGATTTGGGCTCAGGTCATGATCTTAGGGTCCCCACACTCAGTGGGTAAAAAATCTGCTTGAGGATTCTCTCTCTCCCTCCTCTTCTGCCTCTCCCCTGGCTCTGTCTGTCTGTCTCTCTCTCTCTTTTTACAGATTAAATAAGTATATCTTTATCTATTTAATAATTTATTTATGTAATAATATCTTTATTTATTTATTTAAAAGTGGGGGATTGTTCCCAAACCTGAAAATAAAATCTCTGGTAATGTGACTACTGCAGCATATTTCATAGAAAAGCTTCAGAGACATTCTATCTGACTCTAGATGCTCAGAGCCTGACATCCATCCACCTGTTAGAGAGTGTTCAGCTCTTAAGGCAGAAGAAAAGGAGGTAAAATGCATGTAGTAACACACTCTGGATGAATGACAGGAAACCCAAGTGCTAACAGAGTCTGAAACAAAAGAGCTTTGTTTGTCTGAGATGACAAAAGCCAAGGGAAGCTCCTGCTGGTCTTGTCATCCAAGACACCCGGTCGTTCCGTCCTGCCCACCACCAGTGCACGTGCCATCTCTGTCTGCCGTCTTGATGCTGTTGGTTCATGGCTGCAAAGTGGGTGCTGTGGCCCTCAAGCCACACAGATGGGAAGGGCTGGTGCCAGCACACATGTGCTCCACGGAAGCACAGGTCTCCCAGAAGCCAGTGTGCACGCTTCTTCGGTTTGCCCCTCATGGACCAGGCAGCCTCCCATGCCACCGCTGGAGGGAGGAAGGCGATCACTTTGTTTTTCACAGTTCTGTGGTTGAGGAAATCCAAGGAGAGGGCCCTGAGAATGGCTGTTGGATTAGCTAAACCCAAAGGTTTGGAACTGCTGGGAATAAACAACCACCAACAAACTCAACATGGCTCCATTTGGCCCCTCCTTACTGTCTTCCAATCCCCAAGGACCTCCTCGCTACCCACGGCGAGACCTGGCTGGAAAGAGATGCTAAGATGGGTTGTCGGTTCTCAAGACACCTCCTCCAGGTTGCCACCCCACCCCTGCTCAACAGCAGGTACATGAAACACGCACAGGCTATCTCCTCTTCTCCTAGCCCATGGCATGTTACAAGACCCAAGTCTTCCCCTTCCCTCATGTTCAAGCTTGAGCTCGGAATGCTGAGTTGGAAGGAGAGGGAGGAGAGGAGAGGCAAAGCTCATTTTGGTGGCATTTCTCGTTTGTTTTCCACGTCCACTGCTTCAGTACAGCCCTTGCCATCTCCCACTTGGATCTTCGTGATGACTTCCCAGCTGTCCCCTTTGCCGGCCTCCTCACACTCCATCCATTTCTCCTAGCATTTCCAGATGAGTCTCCTGAACACAGAACCCACTCCCAAATCTGCTGCCTCCCCTCCGTGCCTCATAGAGCCCCAACACCTTCGGTCTCACCATCCCCAGTCCGACTTCATGCCCTGCCTCTGAGCTTTTGCTCATGCTATTCCCTCCTCCTGGAAAGCATTCTCCTTACAAAAATCCAACGATTCCATTCACAAACCATAGAGAACCAGACCCTGATCCACATTAGACTGTTCTCAGTTGGGGTTCATATTAAGGCATTCGAAATGTGAGTACACAAGTTATTTCTTAGTATAGATGTGCTTTAAGAATTATTTCAAGGATCAAAACTAATACTACACTCCATGTTAACTAACTAGAATTTAAATAAAAACTTGAAACATTAAGAGAAATAGAATACAGCTAAGCCAAATAAAATTATTTGTTATCCTCAAGGGAAGAAGAAAGGAATTATTTCAAAGAAAAAGAAAACTACATAAAACCAGAGAATTTAAAAAAGGTATATTCTGGTAACACTCTAACAAGTAGTACAGACAAGGTATTGTAACAAATGAAAGCCAAGAAGCTGCCCATTCCTGTAGCTCTATGTCCACAGATAACACAATATAACAATTTTTCCTTCCATGATGTAACAATATACACTTCCATGTGTATGAAAGTCTCTGAAGCTCTAAAGGGCATGGTGTGCATTCCCTTTTGCTACAATTGTTCAGCATGTGCCTTAATCTGCAGGCCCTCAATGGCACATCTGTAAAATGGGCATATTCATAAATTGGACAGACAGTGGGGAGACAGACGGGGAAAACTGTTGGAGGTCTTTCTAGCTTTATAACCTCCCATACTGTTAGCTAGGTAAAAGCCAAACAAAATAATGTCTTGTAAGTCATTAAATTAGGCCGTAATAGCAGCATCTTCTTTTCAGCAATGTCTCCCTAACTCCTGGAAGCCCATGACTGACACAAACATGGGAATCTGGGGTCTAGAGGGGAAGGTAGCACATGCCCCTATCTAGAACTCTTTTTTTCTCCATTAAAAAAAAAAAAAAAGAATTCAAGGAAAGGAATCAGTACCTGTGGCAATCGCTCTCCAGCTCACTCAGTCGTTTTTATAACCCCTGTTTGGATGACTCGATTCTATGGCATCTTGTGTTTAATTGCACGAATGGCTCTACTCAGCTCCAAAATTTACTAGTGTCTGGAAGCCGAAGATTGATGATGAAAAACGCACAAGAAAAGCAATTTAGATAGACTCTAAATTGGCCAGTCCACACCATCCCATTATTACTCACTCTCAGGGCCCTTCTTTCCAACGAGCAGAGCAACTTTCCCTTGCACCAAATGTAAGGAATATTTTATGTCTTTCTATTAAAACATGCGACGCAATTCACCAGATTCTGCCTCTTCCTATGGTATTCACTTGACTTTAAAAACAGCTATTTATACAAGGAAGTAGTAAACTAAAGGATTTTTTTCTTTCCATATACTTCTATGCCCATGAGAAGTCATGTTTGCTGGGGCACGGAACTCAACCATGTCATAGAATGAAAGGAAGCATGGGGTCTTAAGACTGCCGTGGGAAAATGGTGGCACACTCAAACATATCTTCTTAAGTGTGATTAGCTGCCTGAGCCATGAGTCAACCTCCACCCTCTCAGAGCTGGTGATGAGTGAGGGACAGCCCAGAGGTTGGTTGAAGTCACAGTCGGCCACGTGCCTGGGTCAGGACCGAATCCAACAGCCGCTCACCTCTGTTTTCTAGGAGAGGAGTTTTTGCCCAAACACAGTCCTCACTCGTGGTGCAGAAGGCCTGGGCTGTCGGAAGGCAGGATGCACTGAGCAGGATGTCAGATACGGGGTTAGGTGGGGGCTGGGAATTATCTCGAACACCTGCATCCTAAGAAAACTATTTAACCGACTCATTCAAGAAACATGTATTATTACTAATCACCACAACTAACATTTACTGGTGGCTCTTCTGTCTCTCCATGTACTAAGCTCTTCCCATGAATTATTCTCTTTAAGGCAATTTGACTCCAGAGCCCAGCAGGGTCCAACTCAACACTACTTTGCTCTAGGAGCTCCTTATTAATTAAAGACTTACTGCCCAGGGCACAGTGCTTGGGCATTGTGAAAAGAAAATGGGTGACCTGTGTGAGACAGAGTCCCTGCCCTCTAAGAGCTTAAAAGCTTTTGAAGGAGGGAAGCATGTCCAGAGACAAATAATAATACAGAAGCGGCAACCATCTTTAACCCGGGTTTGCTCTTAGTTAGAAATATGGTTTGAGGGAATCTGAATGAGGCCCGCGCCACCCTGGAGACCCTGGCTTCAAGTCTGGTCCTTTCTCTTGTCTCTGCGCCGTACTTTTAAAAGAAGTTTAGGCACCTGCGAAATCTGCAGGGCCTTGTTTCCAAGGTCACCATAGGTCGTACTGGAAACATTAGAGGCCCGCGTGTTCCCGGGACGGCCACGTGGGACAGCGGGGAGCGCAGGGTCGCAGGACCCTCTGCGCCGGCGTGGCGGGGACGGCCGCTGGGCTCCCGCACTGCGCAGGGGGACGTGCTCGGATCCACATCTGAACGCAGCAGCATTGCCGACTCAACATCTCTGCCTCGGGCTGTTCTTGGCAAGCCTCGGACGTGTATCACAGAGTACGAAGTCTGCAATGTGCTCCGTGGAGCTGGAAGCCAAGGTGAGGCCATTCCTAAAAAATGTTCAGCTCCCCATTTCCACCCAATGGTTTCCAGATTGGCAGGCAAGAAGCTGCTTTCTCCAGAGCTGGGTGGAGTGGGGACCGGAGGAGCAAAAGACGGGACCGGACTGGGAGGAAAGGAAAGGTCATTTCAAAGTTCTTGGCTTTTATCTCTGTCTGCAATGGTTTAGTGAAGATACAGGAACAATTGCAGTGTTTTGCCACAAAAATATAATGAGCCGTTTCTAATGACCCGTGTCCTCCCCCTAAAAAGGACTGCGTGGCATTCTATACGGATGAAGTCAGAGAAACAGGCTAATTTACAAGCGTTTGCATTCATTTGGGGAGACTGGCTATCTTTGGGGCATCTGTGGAAGTCAGCCTCGAAAATGGATTCCCTGAGGAAATTCCGTCCAGACCCTCGGTTTCTTGGAGACAAGCACATGAAGAGAGTAGGGAGTACTTGCGGCAAGGGGTAGGGGGCTCCAGCTGGGCCCCAGGGAGGGGCTGTGCTGCTCAGGCGGCCCCTGGAGTAGGCACACTGCCCCATCTCCAAGGCCATCAGAGAAGGGCGGGCGAGATCAACAAGAAACAATGAAGGCCACAGAAAAGCAAAATGGAACTCTCAAAATAAAAAGGTAAATTAATAAAGGCTGACGACCCGAGAAAGACCGAATTAATGAAGTGAGAGCTACTGCAGAGACATTGTCTGGGAGCAGGGCACGGGGTGTTCAAAGAGGACCCCCAGGGATGCAGACGGAAGGACCAGCAGTGAGGGGGGAGGACTGCGGAGAGCGAGGGGGAGGACTGCTGGAGGGAGAGGGGGGACTGCTGGAGGGAGGGGGAGGACTGCTGGGGGGAGGGGGAGGACTGCTGGGGGGAGGGGGAGGACTGCTGGAGGGAGAGGGAGGACGGCTGGAGGGAGGGGGAGGACTGCTGGAGGGAGGGGGAGGACGGCTGGAGGGAGCGGGAGGACTGCTGGAGGAGGGGGAGGACTGCTGGAGGGAGGGGGAGGACTGCTGGGGGGAGGGGGAGGACTGCTGGGGGGAGGGGGAGGACTGCTGGAGGGAGGGGGAGGACGGCTGGAGGGAGGGGGAGGACTGCTGGAGGAGGGGGAGGACTGCTGGAGGGAGGGGGAGGACTGCTGGGGGGAGGGGGAGGACTGCTGGGGGGAGGGGGAGGACTGCTGGAGGGAGAGGGAGGACTGCTGGAGGGAGGGGGAGGACTGCTGGAGGGAGGGGGAGGACTGCTGGAGGAGGGGGAGGACTGCTGGAGGGAGGGGGAGGACTGCTGGAGGAGGGGGAGGACTGCTGGAGGGAGGGGGAGGACTGCTGGAGGGAGAGGGAGGACTGCTGGAGGGAGGGGGAGGACTGCTGGAGGAGGGGGAGGATCTCCAGAGTGAAGGGAAGGATCACCACAGAAAGAGGGAGGAGCCCCTATGAGACGAGGACCCCTGGGAGAGGGGAAGACTGCGGCAGCAAGAGGAAGGGCTACCACAGTGAGGGGGAGGACAGTCCAAGAGAGGGAAGGACCCCAGGGGAGGTGGGGGGTCACGGGAAAAGAGACAGGATCACCAGCCCCTGCGGAGGGAGTTCTAGCGGCAGGAAAGAGACAAAGGGGAAGACAAAACATCACAACAAACAGCAACTCGTTGTTAGGACTGAGGGAAAGCAGAAGCCCTCGAATGAAGAAGTCTGCTGACTTCCAGACGGGATAGAGTGTTGAGCCCACACCTGGACAGGTCCTCATTCAACGTCCGAGCACTGGGGACAAGCAGCAGCTCGTTGTCATGAACAGAGAGGGTGGACAATAGCAGAAACCCGGTGAAGGTGTGTAAAACAAAGCAACAAGTAAGCCAAGTTATCTAGGAAAGTGGGGGAGGGAGGAGGCTGGGAGAAAATGCAGATGGGGGAGAAAAGGAACAAACAGAGACCTGGGGGTCCCTGGAAAGGTGGGGGCAGTGTGTGCTTGGGGGGGACCCCACAAGACAGGGAGAAGGAGACCGGGGAGAGACACCGGTGATAATGGCAGATATGGCGGAAGTTCACGGGTGACGCCCCAAGAGAAGGAAGGGTATTGCTCAGGGTGAAGATGGCTGGGCAGGCTGAGGGCTAGACCCTGGCAAGTGCCCCAAGAGCTTGCACATGGTCTACCCCAGCAGCGCCCTTGGTCTGCTGTGTGCCGGCTGGGCAGGAGGAGGAAGGAGGAATGGCGTTGCCAGTGAGCAGGGCAGAGCCAGCGCCAGTCTTGGGACCATGATCCGCTCCTCGGGGGCCTGCCAGCGAGGGTGTCAGGAGACCGTTCGGATGCAGTCACTGAGCACCCCATAGTCCAGTACTCAGTAACTAGCGATCACGAAGATGCTTGCACCACTGCGTTCCAGCCCCCAAAGGATCCGAGTCCATGCAGGGGACTATGACAGAGCTTCTGGTCCTCGGGACCAGAGCAGACGATGACTCTGCCCAAGCTGTTCCTCTTTCGTCTTTGCAAAATAGGGTCCGTCCTACTAGACACGGGGGCGAGGGCCGCCTCGAGTAGTCACACAAGAATGCTGTGCCTCCCTTACCAGGCCAGGCAAACCTGGGGAGGTCCACAGTATTGTAACGGGTGATTGGGGCGGAGATGGCACCCACCGGATTAGACCTCGACCCACAGACATGACCAAGGTCGCACCATCAACCTCCACTCCCCGTGTCTGCTTGGACAGGCCTCTCAAAGCTCGGGAAAAACTGGAAGATAGTCTGTCACCCGAGCCCCCAGAGCCCTCAGGGTGTCCCCAGGCGCTGCAGAGGTTCCCTGGTCTGGACGGTGAGCCTCGGGGTCGGGCTCGAGGTGGTGCAGCCACAGAACCCGGGTCCTCAAGGAAGACGTGCTGTCTTCAGAGGGAAGTGGGGGGAGCTGGCCGTGAGCTCTCCCTTCCAGAATTCCAGAAATCCCAGAAATGCCCCAGGTCATGGGGGCTCCACGTGCGTCCCCTCTCTCCGGGCATCGCACGTGGTGAAAAGCTGGTCCATGGACAGTGAAGGGGCCGCCAGCACTCCTGCCTGCTCGCCTGGACACCCCCACCCTGGTCGCGTTTTCAGCACGACTGCTGCTCCCACCGTATGGCCTCCGACCTCCACGCTCGGTGTCGCTCCCACAACAGCACGGGCAGATGAGGAGCCCAGAAAGTAAGAGGCCTGAGGTTTGGTGCCCGCGTTCTAACCCCAGGTTCATGGGCTCCTGGGCCCGTCCCCCGGAGGGCAGCCCCTCTGCCAGGAAACCCTTCTCAAGGAAAACCAACCAGGGCTGGGGGTGGGGGCTGGGGGCTGCGCTGCTGACCAGTCAGCTCAGCCACCAGCCACTCCTTCCCCTCCCCCGCTGCGTCCGCAGCTTTGCCTCCCCACACCACGGGCGGGTGCGCACGTGGACATCCCTGGAGGAACACGTTTTCCACTGGGCCCTGAGGGTGGATGTGGTGCTTTCCTGGTCTCTATGGTCTGACGCAGAAGGTCAGCTGTGCCTGTTTCCATACATTCTGCAAAGTGTCAGGATGACGCTCGTCAGAATTTCAGCTCCGCAGGGGCTGCGGGGGTCTCCTAACCCACCCTGCGCTGGTCCAGCAAAGATCGGCTGTGTTCGTCAACGTCTCTCTGATGCAAAGACCAGTGAGGGGCCCCAGGCAATGAGAACCAAGCTCACGGCCACAGCCCCTGGGTGGAAAGGGTCCGCCCGCTTTAGGTCAAACCTTTGTGCCCTCAACGGAGACACCGGTGGCCGGCAAACTCGCTGTCCACAGTGCCCCACGGTCTGGGCAGTTATGTTCACTGCTGTGTTCTGGACGTTGACTCTGATGAGTCATCAGCTAAAACACGAAACAGGCATGTGTGTAATGCACACACACGCACAGACACGCACATCCCTGGGTTGGAACCCCTGTTCTAATGACCTGATCGCAGACGTAAGGTGAGTTACCAGTGCTGGTGAGAAAATGCAGCTAACCTTTCTGGCCTGTGAAGTGCAGGTTTCCAAAATTAATCGAGAGTTGTGTTGGTTTCTTTACCCCGGCCTCTACTGTCTGTCTCACGCCCTTGCACACAGGCACACCCACGTATGTGCTCTCGCACAAGGAAGGAGCAACCGTGTTTCTAACACTGACCCAGGGCCCTCCCAGTGTCAGGCTCGAAAACGAGGCTGCCTTGCTCCCGGGTAACCTCCACGGGGACCGCACTTCCCAGCCTCTGGTCGGAGGGTGAGGGCCTAGTGTGGATTCTCTTCCCGTTCATAGGGGATGAGTTGGGGTTAAAAACAAAACAAAACAAAACAAACAAAAACAAACAAAAAAACAACCAGCATGAGCAGAACAATTCCAGGTCCAGATCCTAGCTCTATCCCACAAGCTGTGAGACTTCACACGAGCTATGCGACATCTTCGGGTCATAATTTCCTCTAATAAGTGGGAGGATGTAGGACACCCCAGAGGACTGTGGCAAAGGCTTTACTGAAAGCATCCAGCATAAATGGAGGCAAATATTTTAGCAAGAAAGAAAAGGGCCAAAGAAGGTGACCCAAAGCCACACTCTGACACAGGGACGCACCTGTGGCTGCCAGGTGAGCTCCCAGAGCCCCTTCCCCAGCTTTTAAGCCTGGGAACTCCAGGCCTCACTTCCTGGACCACCTGGGGGGCTCGGGCGCGCTCTCTCTCTCTCTCTCTCTCTCTCTCTCGGCAAGCCCCCTAGGGCACCTCACCTGGCTAGACTCTCAGGGCCGGTGCTGTGCCTGTAACTCTGGATTCACAGTCCCTGGGTCACAGCGGGTGGTCAAGGTTGGAAGGAAGGAAGAGCAGAAGGACACAGCCAAGATGTGTCAGCCACAGAGAGGGGCTGGTCTCCTGGCAGGTGAGACTCAAGCAAGCAAAGACAGTGACCTCTTCGTTTGAGATGCACAGGTGCAAAGACTTAGCTACCGGCCTCACTATTTTCTCTGTTCGTGCCAAGAAATTACTCATCTCATCTATAAATGTTCCCTCTACAACTGAACTAACTTCCTTGTTATCAAACCTGCAGCAACAGGGAATGAATTGTCTGCATCTACTCAGATAATTCCTGTTCCCTTGCCCTGCCTAAGCCAACCAGGGGCAACCTAGAGACCGCATCCTTCTGATCTGGAAGGGGTCTCAGGCAGCAAATGATTGCCCACTTCTCATTTTACAGGTGATAAAAGAAAGGTCCAGGAGGTTCAACAGCCTTTTTTTATTCTCATGGACCCTAATTTCTCTTTAAAGATTTTTTTTTTTAATTTGACAGAGAACACAAAAAGGCAGAGAGGCAGGCAGAGAGAGAGAGAGAGGGAGAAGCAGGCTCCCCGCTGAGCAGAGACCCCGATGTGGGGCTCGATCCCAGGACCCTGAGATCATGACCTGAGCGGAAGGCAGAGGCTTAACCCACTGAGCCACCCAGGCTCCCCCCTAATTTCTCTTTAAATCTTTTTTTTTTCTTTCTGTTTTCTCTCATCACCAGTTTTACCACATGCTTTTATTATTTTTTAAGATTTTATTTTATTGGGGCGCCTGGGTGGCTCAGTGTGTTAAACCCTCTGCCTTCAGCTCAGGTCATGATCTCAGGGTTCTGGGATCGAGCCCCACATCGGGCTCTCTGCTCCGCGGGGAGCCTGCTTCCTCCTCTCTCTCTGCCTGCCTCTCTGCCTACTTGTGATCTCTGTCTGTCAAATAAATAAATAAAATCTTTTAAAAAATATTTTATTTTATTATGTAATCTCTACCTCCAATGTGAGGGTCAAAGTCATGACCCTGAGATCAAGAGTTGCGCGATCTTCCCGCTGAACCATCCAGGTGCCGCTACCAGGTGCTTTTAAAACATAGGGAGAAAACCTGGGCATCGTAGATCTGAAATACTCATAATTTTTTTTAAATGTCAAGCCAACTCCACTTAAGTAATGCCAGAATTTGCCACAAGACTAGCTGTGACCCCTCTCTCTCTCAGCACCAAAGACGCCCAGCACACGTACTGTGTGCCAGCCACTGTGCTGGGCACAAGGGAACGCGGTCCGCATGACCAAGCCCTGCCCAAATGAGAAGAGCAACAACCATGGATACAAACAATCACCAGGTGGACGTGTAAGTGAAATACGGCTAAAATATTTCTTAAGGATTTATTTCAACTCATGCAATAATGAGAAGAATGTGCGAGTAGAGTGCGCTGGTAACGCATGGGAAGGAGTGAGAGACTTTGCTTGAGGAAGTGAAGAAACTTGTCCTAAAGGAGAAGCTGTTTCCGCGGCCACTAATGGGACGCATTCTCCGGGCAGATGGAGAGACGGACGGAACCGAGAGGCAGTGCCAGAGTCCGGACGTCTGAAGCCGGTGAGTGAGAGACGTGGTGGGCGTGTGGCGGGCAGGGGGCAAGGACAGGCAAAGGAAGGACCTTTCTGCCAGACTTGGCCCTGGACACCAGCCACCGCAGGGTTCGACAAGGGCTTAACAGGGACGTGTTTTATGTTAGAACACTCTGTCCAACAGTCCAAGGAGCACAAGCGAAGCATGAGAACCCAAGCTGGGACCCGAGTCTTCCCACGGAGAAATGATGAGAGACAGGATTGCGACAATAGCAGTGGGGAAGTGTAAGTGCCTTGAAGACGGAGAGGCTCAGGAGGTAGAATTTATACAATAGTCATGAATGACCCAAGGTTTCTGGGTTGGGGACCGGTGAGCAATCTGGTGCATGGTGCGAGCGTGTGCTGGCAGGGCTAAGCAGGAGAAGCTGATGTGAGCAGACACAAGATAAACTGTGCGCTCACGAGTTCAGGGTAGAAATGCAGGTGCAGATACACGGGCTTGAACATGGGAGCGTGGTGCTGAATAGAGCTCTGGAGGCAGATCCCGCAAGTCTATCATAATGGAGATGGGAGACCTTCCTGGGCTGGGTCCTAACCTTCCTCTAGGGTCGGACCTCCTGTAGCATGGCAGAGAGACGACGGGCAGAAGAAAGAGATGTCAGGGGTGTTTCCCCAGATAATAGATGCCTCTATTTTAATTTCTGGTCCTGGGCTCTAGCTTCGGCTGGGAGACAGCCCAGCGGTCACTCAGGTGTTACTCTCCTAGTATCCAACCAGCTTTCACGCATTTGTGCACAGGTGAAGTGATTCCCATGTTTCATTAAATGTGTAAGTAGGTGGGGGGCTGTTTTCCCCACAAACTCTGTCTCCTGCTAGGTTTCACAATAGCCTTCCCCCAAATTATACTCGGCTAACCTTCCCCAAACACACGAGACGTCCGTGAATACTTAGCACACATACGGGAATCCTGGTGCGGACAGTTAGAGGCTGGAGCCTGCGACAGAGAAATCCCAGAGGAGAAGACCACGTGGGCCCAGAGACTAGAAATCATCCAAAACCCATAGGAAAGTGGCACGAAAAGGCTGACACCAAGTGGGCTGATCTGTGACAATCCCTCATCCCTAATCCCTAATCCCGTAGCAACGACGCAGAGGGGAGAGCAGCCGGGAGTAGCCGGGAGTAGCGGGAGCAGCCGGGAGTAGCCAGGAGTAGCGGGAGCAGCCGGGAGTAGCTGGGAGTAGCGGGAGTAGCGGGAGCAGCCGGGAAGAAGGCATCAGAGAAACACGCGCGGCAACGATGACTCACCATAAGGCGTGAAAGTCGTGGGGGTACATCCAGAGTGTACAGGCCTGAAAATCAGGTTTAATTAAAACAAATGCATCCTCGTACTTTACAAAACAGCCAGATCAGACCCATCAGGCTGTGTGGGATGGAGCCGCTCACGCCGATGGAGCGCAGAACGTCTTCTGAACACGCCCAGCTGAGTCGGTCGGGTCTGTCAGAATAACCCTCTGTCACAGCGGCCGTGTCGAAACCAACGGCATCTCTAGAAAATCCACCAAAGATACTGATCATTTTTTCAGCCAAGAAGGAGCAGAACCGGACGTGCCCCGCTAAGGGGTTCACCATGGTGAGGAGCCGACAGGGAGAGCAGGACGGAGACGGAGCGCAGGGAAGCGAGTACAATCAGTTCGTGGGATTCCCTGAGCCACTCGGCCTGACCAAGAGGCGGGGAAAATCTCAGTTGTACTTAGTCGGGAGCTTCCTGGTGAACGAGGAGCGTTAAAAGGTTTCCAAGCAATTAACAGATCAAAAGTAAAAAATCACATGAATCTATCTATAAGAGGTAGAAAGTCATCTGACACGAATTCTATATCCAATGTCCACTCCTGATGCTATTGTTCCCAAAAGCCCTGAGGCAAGGCTGGGGAAGAGGTGAAGCCGGAGCACACAGGACCTCACAGGCCATGAGGGGGGTCTTACAGTGGGCGGCAATCCCGCCCACGGCTGGGGAGAGGCGCACGACAGGGCCAGGCTTTTACTGAGGAACAATCAAGCTGGCGAGGTCTCGTGTCTCTTCCCAAAGGTCAGCGCTTAGAGAAAGTAACGCCGCAACATCTCCATCACTGGTGCTGCTTCATGGCATTCCGGTGCATCGGGCAAAGGTGCTGCTGAAGGTAAGAGGTACCACGTTTGGAGAGGGAAGGTCAAATCACCACTATTGGTAACTGATTCCGGAGGCGCTTGAAGAAATCATCGGAAGAGCAAGTATGAATGACCTCAGAAGTCAGCACGCGGACGTCCTCTGCCCCTCGATGTCTCTTCTTCCCCTTCCCCTTCCCTTTCTGTCCTCAGGCCCTTGTACGGGACCAGACAGGAACCAGCCAAGGCCAAGGGCCGCCAAGACCAGATCTTTGGGTCACACCCGGACGTGCGAGGAGAGGGTCCCCACAAGGGAGTCGTGGAGGCAATGAGGGGAGAAGGTTCCTCAGGTGGCAAAGGTACACACAGCCAGCCAGGTTTCTCACGATCAGAGAAGAGAGTGAGAAAGGAAACATCTAGAATGAACCCTGGAACAGTGGGTTCGAACAGTAGTGTTGGTATGACCTCCTGGTTTTGAATAGATAAATACACAAAACATCACAGATGTGAATGCGCTCATGGTGTGTCTCGGCCTTTCTACATAGGGCGACACAGAGAAAGACATCCAGACGGAGGTATTTGTCCAAAGATGCAAAAGCTGCCTCGAAGGAGCTCGCACTCACCCAATCTGGGACGATTTGAGCTTCGAAGTACACAGGGGCTGTTGTGTCACAACCTGTGAAGACCAGGACAGCCAGAGTCCAGGTTCGTAGAAATGAACAAGCGAATGATGGGAATTTTGCAGAGGAAAGGAATGGCTCCAAGTACCTTACTGCTCAGAAGGAGGCAAAGTGGAACTTCACAATGGAGAAATTGGAAGACACACCCTAACCGAATGACTGAGCGGTCAAGGTGGACACGGTCGGTAATAGGCCCATCTGTTGAAATTCATTAAGGAAAACACAGCCCCACGTCTACGAGGTTCCTTCCAAGGGGCCAGAGCCTGGGTCTAACCATGAGGACACATCAGAACAACTTCGAACCAAGAGAGCTTCTACAGAATAACTTGGTCATAATCTCTAAAAACAGCCAAGATGGTACAAGTCTTTCAGAGACTGACGAGCTGCTTCGGACCGAAGGACGCCAAGGACAGGGGTCACAGGTGGCTCCGGACCTGATCCTTTGTTGCTAAGGATGCTGTTAGAACTCCTGGCAAAGCACGGTGGGGTGTGGGGGCTGGATGGTAGCAACGGACCCATGATCAGTCTGATTAGGACGCTTGTGTAGCATTCATGGAGGAGCCTGTCCTGTTTGTGGGAAGTGCACACTGAAGTACGTACTTGGGTCACGGCTCCTGAAAAAAACAAGGCCGCTCCACTGTACTTGCTACTTTTCTATAAGTTGAGATCATGTCAAGATTTAAAAAGCAGTTTATAAAAATACAAATATCCATAGTGTTCACCATAGACAAGAAACTAGTCTAAAAAAATTAATAGGCAAAATAATTCCACTTACAAGAGCAATTTTTAAAAAAAGGGATAAGCTTTCTTAAGAATAAAGTTAGAGGAAACGGGCAGGATCTATAGTGAAGAGGAGTGAGAACTACTCCTTAAAAGAAAACATACACCTATTGTGTCTGTTCAATGCTTACAAATTACATTTTCTTTTTATTCAAGAATAAATTTTAAAAATTGCAGCTGCAGAGCCCACTGAAGGAAACAGGATCCAAACAAGAGTGTTCCGTGGGCCTTACCGAGTGCAGTGAAAGCTGCCCTAAGGAAATCTCTTCTCAACGAAGGGGAAAGGCTGAGGCATGGACCCCGGCGTTAAACCTGAAGGCTCGCGCACGAGGAAGGAGGAAGGCTCCTCGCTGCCTCACGGACATGTCAGGATGATTCAGCTCAGCCCAGCCCACGAGAAATGGCTCACTCCCTTCCAGAAGCCTCTACGACCCTTTGGATGGTTTCCATGAAGCCACTTGCTTAATGGCTCGTGTAATGCGTTCTTATCTCCTGCAAAGACTGTAAATCCCTTCGGGGCTGGACACGCGCGCTCTCGCCGACTAGCCGTCGAGGGGGGCTGCTTTGCGCACAGCGGACAGGAGACCGTGTGAGGGGAAACTCCTTATTTCCGCTTCTCTCTCTCCCTCCGGCCGTACTCAGACCAGACTGGTAACGGCGACTCATCCGTTACGAACCAAGGGGAGTGGCAAGGGCGTAAAACAATAGTAATTCTGACTGCCTCTAGTTTTAAGAAGAGAACTGGGAAGTTTAAATCATCGGACCTGCGTTCTGAACGCCATGACTGTCCCAAACGTTTCCAAAGATGATTCGGCATCATTTCCACATGTCGGCCTGCAGGCAGCCCCAACATTATTTCTTGATTCATTTCATTATTGTACGTCTTCCCCTATCCGATCTGGACCGGTGCGATTTCGCAGTGGAAGGGGAGAGGGGAAGACTGTAGGCGCCCACTGCACTTAACGTGAAACGTGGTCAAGTGTACCATGGCCAGTGGTGCCCGTCAGTGCGCCGGTCGAGGCACGGATGGGGGCAGGGGGCTAAGTCCAGCCTCCTGGGCTCTGAGGGGCTGAAAAGCTATGCTCCGTGTCAGTGGAGACCTTAAAGAATCTGGCTTAGAAAGAAAGAGAGGAAGAAAGAAAGAAAGAGAGAGAGAGAGAGAGAGAAAGAAGCAAATACCAACCAAGCACATACAGATTGAGACGGAGACGTGGAAACTCTGAAGCTCTGAAAGCAGAGCCGAGCGCGCCCTCCACTCTGCGGTGGCCGGCCGGGCCCACGCCGTTCCTCTCACTGACGGAGCCGCGGGAAACAAGGACTCTCCGTGCCCTGAGGCCTGACTGTGTGCCAGGAGGGAGGGGGCTCCCGCCGAGTCCTGCCAGCTCCCTGCAGCCAGCAGCCGCCCTGCCTGGGGCGCCCCAAGCGTGGACCTTCCTTCCCACCGGTCCTCCTGCTGCCTCTCGTCCCGCCTCGCCCTGCGCGATCCACGGCGCAGGGGTGGTCCGGCCTCAGCCAGGAGCGTACAATCAAGTCGCCTGGGGACAACCCACTCTGAGCTCCTTCCTGCGGGAAAACAGGAACGAAGACTTGATCGTTCTCTTGAGACGTTCTGCAATTTGGCTGGGGAGCCAAGGCTCAGAGGCACAACCCAGGGGCTGGCCTGGAAGGGGCTGGGAGCAGGGCCGCCCTGTCAGAGCTGTGACCCGACACACCAGCGGAGGGAGGCTTTGCAGGGTCCCCCATGGTGACACAGAGCCCGAGGGAGACGCTCCTTGATCCAAAGAGATTTGCTTTAATGTATCATTTTTCACCAAGAGGCCACAATAATTCTGGCATCACAGGACCACTGTCACCAAGACAGCTGTCAGACACCGTCCAGACCCTGCCTCTGCTACCTTTCAACTCACAGTAGGAATGAATTTTACAAGAGACCAAAGATACACACATGTCACTAAAGAACAGCTTCCCAGTCTGCCGAGTTTGCTCTGACCCTCCTGCCTCCCCTCTCCTCCTCCTCCCCACTCCCCTCTCCCCGCCCTCCTCCCCCTCCCCCCCACCCCCCCACGGGCTCCCCCACCTCCATCCTCTCCTCGGCTTCTCCCCCATTCCATTCAGTTTTTAGAAATCTGGTTGGGACTCACTAAAAATAGATGTCATGACTCACAAATAGGTTACTACCCACCATCTGAGAAACACTGCTGAGACCATTCCAAAATGCTACAGCTCTTTTGCACATGTTTTATGAGCGAAAGATAAAAAGCAGGTTTACTGCACTTAGTTAAGGTTGACTCAGGAATGTACTACATTAACGAAGCTTACTATCTGTACAAAAAAGGAAAGATGCACGCAACGTTCTGAAGAAACAGCCAAGTTCCTGGCATCCAAAGGTTCGTGTGGCGCACGGGAAGGTGGGAGAGAGCGGCCGAGTCCCTGACCCAGCGACAGCCGGCTGGGTGGGGACGGAGCTTCCCCCAGAATATCCAAATACGTGTGGAATGACTTGGCGCGGCTTGTAAACGCAGCGACGTGGTCTTGTGTGCAAGGTGGCTATTCTTCATCACAACTCATAACCTCTTGGACGTCGCATCAATGTCCTTCTTCGACAAGACAGAGTTTTCCGGCAAACTGAAGCATTTTTGCTTACCGATTCTCCACCTCGTAAAGACGTTGTTGAAGCAAAACAAGTCTTATCCTTACATTTTCTATCTCCTCAAAAGCACCCTGTGATTCGGTCTATTAATTATAAAATTATTCTTAAATAACCCTATCAAAGTTGCTGGTAATGTTTTAATTGATTCCCACAGGAGGCAGAGACCGTCCCTGGTAACCAAGACGGAGCTTCTCATCAACACACACACGTGAGGCTCTGTTTCTCCACGTTGTCCGCGCTCCCCTGCCCCCCGCATACACTCTGGACCAGTGATAACTTAGTGGCCTATTGACTACACGGTGTGTCTGTGACACGCCCCTTGTCTCTAGACTCCTTCAGGCCGATGGGGGAAAGAAGGGTCCAGGAGCCACTGAACGGGTCCCCATGCACACTGAACCCATGCAAGCCGAGGACACCACTCAGAGCTCCCAGACCCGAGTCTCCCTGGTGGAGGTGGCCCCGGCTTCACGGAGGAGGCAGAGATGCAGCCGGGACTCCCCGGATGTTTATGGTTTCCGTAACGAGACACCAAATGGAGAAAGGAGCTCTCGGAAGAGGAAGCTCCATCAACCCTCACAGAAAGCCCTTGTCCATGTGGCTGAAAGCGGGGAACCTGGAAGGAAGGAAGAGTGAACCCGGATATCAAGGCTTACCTATATGTCGCAATATTCAGCTGACACAGCACTGGCGCTTCTATTAGCTCCCGGGTCTCCCCCGGGACCCCAGGGTGGCAGACCTTCATGCCCAAGCAGAGCGTTTGGCCTTAATTTACTAAAGAATAAAAGGAGTGTAAAAGGAGTGCTGGTGATTTCCTGATGGGAGACGGGGGGGGGAGTGGGGATGTCTGTCTCAGTTGGGGGGGCATATCTTGGTGCGCTCTTATACATAAGAGACCATGCCCCACTGCGTCCTGCAAGCATGAGAAATTCTGTCTTTGGGATATTTCGGCTGGGCCGGCAGGTGTCGCTGCTCTGGGTTATAAGGTCCGGCCTGGTGTTGGCCTTGTTTTCTGGGGCAATGGATGAGGCAGGAGAACGAGTGAAGTCCGAGGCTGCGGGTCCCACCGCGCTTCCTGTGACTGTCCCTCAAGTCCATGCGCTGCTCCAGAACCTTCCTGAAAACCCTTCCGCTGTACTTCCTTCTCTTTGGATTTCACTACTTGTCCCTGAGAGGGGCTCACCACACAGACGTACCAAAGCAGGGACAGCCGGGGGCACGGAGTCCATCTAGGGGCGCCCCTTAAAGTCTGCCTCCGCCGTTTTCTGTAAAACCGTCTGTGCATCCTACGTCTGCAGGAAACTTCCATTACAAGGGGAGTGCAGTCAGTCCCTCACACATTCACTCAGCAAATATTTACAGAGGACTTACTTAACATTGCCAGGTTTTACTCTAACTTCTAACTTCCAGAAGTACATGGTAAAACAAAAACAAAAAAAAAAGGGAAGGAAGAGAGGGAGAGAGGGAGGGAGAAAGGAGACATTTCTGCCTTTATCAAAAATATCTTCTAGGGGTAGGCAGACCATAAAACAACAGTCAGCAGATAGCGTTTTATCCTATGAGTGAGACGTCCCCACAGTGACCCCAAGGCCATGCCTGTTCCCAAGGACCCCGTGTGGCCAGCACTTAGAAGCTGCAGCGCTTACCCAAGGACGGTCTCCATAGACTCGACGGCACAGAGTCTGTGGCAGCGGGGACACTGCATCGTCCTCCGCCGAGAGTCTCACTCATTTCCACCGGCTTCGCACAGGAGTGGCCCCGTTCCCAGCATCACTCTCAGGGACTTCATGAAATCCTGTCATTGGCAACACTTCAGTTCCTCTTTGAAATTTTTCTGCACTGCATTTCAGACAATTAAATAACAGCGACTTGAGAAACCTGACAATCAGACACCGACTGAATAACGAAGCCCGGAGGAAACGCAAGAAAAGAGCTTCATAGCAGGCAGGGAGCGGGCCAGGTTGCATTAACATATTATTAGTGGATCCTGGATTTTCCTCATGTGTTACGACAAATCATTCTTCCCCGTATACTCGAGACTCGTAATGAAGCCACAGTGAACTGCGAACACAGTGAGTGCTGCTGACGGGTGGGCTGTGGCACCTCCAACGTCGCAGACACAGGCCCAGCCCCGGTGAGTTACCACAGGGTCTGCGGGCCAGTGCGATCTGTCCACTTCTTCACACCAACACAACCGAGTCCTAGAGGTTCGCCCTTCTAAAGTTATGGGCCAACTAGGAGACACACAACAGGGCGCCTTTTGTTTTTCATTCACGTGTAAGTTCCTTTCTGGTCCGACTGTGAGAACTCTCGGACTCCTGGTCTGCATCCTCGTGCGTTTCTTTCCCCAAACTCCCCTCTCTCCGGTGCTCCACACAGCAACGGCCCTTCTGGTGGGAGCCAGAGAAGCCAACAGAATGACAAAAA
This sequence comes from Mustela nivalis, assembly GCF_964662115.1. NCBI lineage: Eukaryota > Metazoa > Chordata > Mammalia > Carnivora > Mustelidae > Mustela > Mustela nivalis. The sequence continues at coordinate 3,016,423 of NC_139024.1, read as the reverse complement.
CACCTGAGCTGTAGCTCTTTGCCTCAAACTTCTGTAAGAATGTTCTTCAACACCAGGTCTTCCTCCAGAGGTCATGCCTACTCTTTTATGTTAATGATTATAAATCATCCTTAAAAGATTTTTTTCATAATAACAAAACAATGTAGTCAATTATTTTAAAAAATTAATCTGTTCGGAAAAAATCATTCTGACTGGTGTCCAGGGTGTCAGGGAGATGTAAGTCAGTTAACAATCTAGATATTTACCTGAAATGAGTTTTAGAGGCATAGAATGTTCTCCAAACCAATTAATAACCCAGAAGCCACTGTGATGTCAAAGAGATACACAGCTGTAGGAAACCACATGCTTGCTTCGGGCACTCACTCATGGGAGGAAGGAGTGGTGACCCACAGCCAGTGTCCCCGCAGCTCAGGATGTCTGGGGAATGGGAACCGTGAGTAGGTCGTAGCTCCTACCCAGACTTGCCCCAGCAACCCTCTAAAGGGAGGCTCCCCTTCAGGGCATTCAGTCGAGGCAGGAATCTGGAACACGGCATTAGATGGGATCTTAGCCAATTCCCTCAAAAATAGAAACTACTTATTTTTAAAACACTCATTAAATGTATGGAATGTCATAATGAACAACAGACATCATCTTCATTCAAAAGTCATCCCAAAAGAAACAAGAGTGAAACAACACACAAGAACCAGGGAATGGGCGGGAAGACGGACAGGCCAGGAGAGCAGGCTTCGCACCAGAGTGAGGCTGTGTGGAAACTGGGCTTTTCCCCATATTTCAGTGCACGGTGCTAAAGACATGTCTTATGGTCAAACCAGCATCCAAGTCAATAATAATTCCACAAAAGGGACTAAAATGAAGAGAAAGTGAAGACAGTAGAAAACATTGGAATATTTTCCCGGGAAATAAGATTCTTCCATAAAATTCCTCAGTGTTTTCCTCAGAGACTCTCCCCACGCAGCCTTCAACACAGCCACCATCTTCACAGCTCACTGAGCCCTGGGACATGCTCTTGTGTCCAAGTTCAAAACAACAAAGAAAAGGAGAAGCAGAGCGAAAGAGAAACTGGGGCCGGCATTGTCACTGGCGACCAAACCCCTCTTAGTGGTAAAGACAGAATCTTTAGAAGTTGAACATTTTATGCAAAGATCTTTCATAGGTATAATCTGAACACGTGTTGGCCTCGGCTGAGACCCAGGAGGGGCGATATGCCGGCCGTGACTTTACACACACACACACACACACACACAAGCATGCGCACGTGTCAGATAATTTCAATGGACATCCGAAGAAATGTTCAGCCAAAGCCAGGACAGCACACTTGCTCTTCGTCTTTACTCAGCTAAATGAAATACGACGGGGCGATCACAGCCGGGGAGAAAACCAAAACCACCCACGTGTGTTCACAGCGACCCAGGTGTGGCCTTACCGTGACCCCCAAACGGCATCTCCTGAACAGAGACGACAAAGGGGACGGCCGCCGTTCGGACACCGCAGCCAGGAGATACCCACGTGCAGCGACCGCCCACCAGCCATGACCGGGCCTGCGCGCACCCGGCACTCACTGGAGGAGGACGAGGACATGAAGAGGCGCGACGGGTCTTTGTTCCGAGGCTCCAAGCTCCCGCCATACTCCCTCCAGGTAGCCTGTACGCTGATCAGCTATTTAAAACTTTGGATCAAGCCAACCTGCTGACAGATGGTCTTATAATCAATGACTACCGCTGAAATTTAATTTCCAATTACCTTAATTTAATACACATGATAATATACTTTCAACGGTTAAAATGAATAAACACATTGGCCTTCCAAGTCGCTGGAACTTAAAAGAATCCCCCTCTGACAGTCAAGGCCAGCAAGACCGACGTGAACACCTCATCCGTTCTTCAGCACACATACCGCCAAGTCCGGCCGAGGGACCCAAAGGAAAGACAAGAACAGCGCCGACGTGGGGAGGTGCAGGAGACCGAGGTCCTGGGTCACGTGTGGGGCTGCGTGAACGGAGCCACCGGGCTCTCACACACCAGGTCGCACCGGGCCTGTCCGTCTCCCCGGGTCGCCGTGTGCGCCACCATTCACCCGACCACATGCACAGAGACGTTCTGCCGCCCCCGTGGGCGTGTGCCCCGGCTACCATTTCCCAAAGAAACGCATTCGTCGTCATACAGTGGTTAAGTGTTTACAGTCTTAACGGTTTCTACAGTTACATCCTTACAGGCGATCACCGAGCGGCATTTTTATTTGCCAGATACAAAGGATACAGTGAAATCATTAGATATTTGCAAGCTCTAGAACTAGACCAATGTGTACAACAAGCCATTTCAAAATTATTAGCATTTCTGAATAATATAGATAGAGGGACTCTCCGCCACCTATTCTGACTTGCACAATATCCTGGGCCAGGCCCTGCTGCATGGGGGAATGTGCAAATTAGTTGCTACTATTAGTACAGGACCTCCAGAGCGTCCCTTTTTAAGTTCTAATACCAAGCATTCCCACAAAAAAAGAGGAGATAGGTCTGTTAAAATACAATTCTTTTTTCTTTTATAACAGGAAGTCATGTATTCATTAATTATTAAAAGGCCTTAACGCGGCCCCTTGTTGTTATTAACCACGATAATGAGGTCAGTTCCCAAAGACTTCACCAGTTGCTTGAGCAGAAGAACACGGTCCGCATCTTGGAGAGTGACCCTCAGGTCAAAACCGAGCGCTGGCGATAGAGCGGACAAGTGGCGTCCCATACGCGTGGTGATACCAAACCGTTCTTCCCAGAGATGGAAAAATACCAACCAGATAAAGCCCCTTGCACTATTTGAATTTCTTGCCAAATGCCATTTTCCCAGGAAAATTAATTTAAGAAATGAACTGACTTTTGTTCTAGGATCCTACCTGAGCCCATAAAGTCAAACTACGGGCAGTCACTGAAATACAACGGATTTCTGGGTAAGCGGACAGCACTGCGCTCATCCACCTCTATCAAATCCAAAATGCACTGTCCAAGGAGAGCCAACACCTAACCTTTGCTTTGACGTGCACACGAGCCATGCAGAAGGTTCCCAGTGGACACAAAGATTCATGTCTCATGTGCAGGAAGGACTTGGTGACTCTGGGTTTCTTATGACGTCAAGGCAGAAGAGCCATGACTCCATTTTGGAGACGCACGCCCGTGTCTCCTGGTGCTCTGCTCAGACCTGCACCGTCACCAACCGAGCCCCCAAGGCTGGGTTCTGGAAAGGCCAGCCATCGCTCAGAACAACTCTTCCACCGGCCTGGATCCAGATCTGCACCCCTCCCCCACGAGCTCTCCCACCTCCTCTTCCACAGCTTCACCGACAGCACAACATTTGCATCCGGGTCATTTTTCCTTTGTCTTTTAATGACAGCCCAGGAAGAGCTTGACTGGTTCCTTCAGGCCTACCTTTAACCAAATCCACAGTGCTTTCAATGAAATAAAAGGTGTCTGTTTGGGTTTCTTTGATGTGGAAATCAGATGCTCAGGTATTACTTTTGTTTCCATAGGAAATTTCCCATCTTCACTTTTTCCTTGGTATCATTCTGGGAAAAGGAGCACCTCACTGCTCTCATCACAACAGCTCTCCTTGGAATCACAACACATCCCCAAATTTGCTTCCAACCTCCCCTCCAACTTCAGGAGAACGCAAAGAGCCTGGCTGTGCAGAGGATTCAACATGACGCAACCCTTAGCATCCCTGGATTGGAGAAGCAAGGGAGAAGGCAGCAGCCTCCCTGGCGTCCCTCACCGACCACAGGCACTAGGGGGTCAGAGCTGGCATCCCCCCCTCTAGACACAGGTGTCCGGCACACAGACAGCAGTGCTGCCCATACTCCCCTAGGCCAGTCTGTCACACCAGTGCACAGGACAACAAGGCAGGCAGAGGACCAGGAAATGGTCAGCAGCCCCCACTCCACACCTCCCGGCTTCTTCCTGGCTCGTGTCCCACCCCACCCCACCTTCCCTTTCTCCCCACACAGCTTCAAGTTCTCCCAGATTTGGGTCTCCAGCACCGGCTGGATCAGCTCGTTCCCCCCACCCCCAGTTTCCCGAAGACAGCACTAAAATGCCATTTGGGGGGGTGGGGGGAAGTCTGCTCAAGTTGCCTTGACGAGGGGAGCTGCGAGGTCGACCGGCGGGAGCATTCCTGCAGAGGCTCCCAACTCCAAAAGGCTTCCCGGCCGCTCCTTTTCCCTCTCCTCCTCCCCCTCCCCCTACCTTGCTCCTGGCGGCCGTGGCCCCCAGACCAGGCAGCGGGCTCCTCCTCTGGGCTCGGGGACTCTCCACCTCCTCCACCCTCGAGGGCTTTGCGTTTCTTCGACATCTCTCGGCCCGGGGCTGGGGCTTTGGGGGTTTCTTTCCCCACCCCCGGCCCTCCCCCCTCGGAGAGGAGAGTGAAGGTGGGGTTAGGTGGAAGGGAGTGAGCGGGAACGGAAGGGGTGGGGAGCAGAGCCCAGGGAGGGCAGGCCCTCCGGAGAGGCAGGAGAGGCAGGAGAGGCAGGAGGCTGGGACGGGCGCCCAGATCCCGCACCCTGCTCCCCAGAGCTGCCCTACGTCTAGGGGCTGTCTGCGCCGGCTAGCGCGCTGCTCCTTCCTCCTTCTCTTCTTCTCCCCGCGGGAAGGGTAAGCTGAGAGGGGAGGAGAGCTCAGAACCCGCGGGCGAGAGGCTCCTTGGGCCCCTCTGCTGATTTCTTCCTGGTCTGGGAGGGGGTGAGGTGGGATGCTCCGGATCGGGACCCCTGGCCCTGTCTGTTCATGCAGGAGTGGGGTTCTGGGGAGCACTGCTTGTGATGTTTGGTGGAGGATGTTTTCAATGGATTGCAAGGAAAACTGGGTGGAAGGAAGAAAATAAAATGCTGCAGAACGCAGTCCAGTGATGCCTTCAGGCGCCGGACACTCGGAGCCCTCCTCCCCGTGACATCATGGAGGCTTTTGCGAAAGGAGTTGGCAGAGGTGGGGGTGGGGGGCAGAGAAGAGTGGCAGCAGAGGTGAGGGGTGGGAAGAGGAGGAGGGGGATCTTGCCCCCATCCAGAACTCGGAGCAAGGACGGGCTGGGGGCACTGGCAGCTTCTCTCGGCCTCTTCGCCAAGCACCTGCCGGGCCAGCCCCCTCGCGGATGCGGTTTGCAGCTGGAGGGCAGCCTTCGCCGGCAACTTGGAGCCGCAAACTGGGGGCAGCAGCACCGAGGCAGGCGCTCCGCGCTGGGGTTGGCCGCAGTCTTCCTCCCTCCTGTGCAGCCCTTTGAGCCTTACAGAGTCAGGCTTATTCTTCCCCAAGCCCGCTAGGCAGCCCTCCTCCAAAGCAGTCGTGTCCGTAAACCACACACACACACACACACACACACGCACGCACACACACACACGCACACACACGCACACACACCCCTTCTTAATGCCAGAAGGGAAGGAGGGAAATGATGAGGGAAAGTTGGGGAAAAGATTGGAATTAAGTTTTTCTGGACTCTCAAGGGTTAAATAATAGGTAAAAGCAAGTATCAACTTACCCGCCAAAGTGTGCTGAAGCACGGATCTGCTCTCGGCTTCATGTCAAGTTCGTACGTTTAAAAAAGAAAGAAGCCAACCGGCCAGGAACGCGGTGGGTCCAGGGCTCCATTGAGAACGGCGCAAAGCAAGTTGCCGGGCGAGGCCGGTGGCCCAAGTTCGGGACTCTCCAAGACCGCTCGCTTCCGCTCCGCTCGGCAGGCATGTTCCAAAGCCGCGGGCCCCGGGAATTCGCGCTGATCTTCTCGGACACGGGGAGACAACTCTGACCCGAGGGGACACTCTTCTTTCCCTCCCTTTCTCCCCCTGGGGGTCTCCAGGGAAGCCGCGTCGAGCGCTCTAGGCGCCAGTGAAGACCGGTCCATCTCAGCTCATCCTCCTCGCGGCCGCAAGTTTGGACCCGCACATCCATGGAGAACAGGAGTGCGAGTGTGCACGCGCGTGTGCGCGCGTGTGCGCGTGTGTGCGCGCGCGTGTGCCAGCCCGTGTGCCGCGCACACTGGGCATTTGGGGGTGCATGTGCTCTCAGCAACGACTCTCCCTGGCTGCCCGGAACTTGGAGAGTTTTCCTTTAAGCCGGAGCTGCTGCTCGGACACCCCCCGCGTCCAACAGGAGGCGATGACGTCTGTAGCCTCGTTGCCAGACGAGTCCCCAGGCTGCCGCTGCCGTTCATTGACAGGAGCGGGCGCTCCGACGTCAGCAGCCGGACCTCGGGCTCCGCGGCTCCCGCGGAGACGGCTCCCACCCCCGCACCTGCCAGCCCGCCCCGGGGAGGGGGGCCGGTCATGAAATCAAAGCCGCCGGGGAGGGGCCGGGGAGGCTCTGGGCTTGGGGGCGGGGGACTCGGCTCTGCCCTCTTTGTCCTGGAGCCCCGGAGGGTATAAATAGTGCTGTCTCCAGCCAGACTCGTCCCCTCCGCACGCCCCCGCAGTGTCTCCCGCCCCGGCCCCTTGTCACTGAGTATCTGGTTGCTCGGGCTGGAGGGAGGCGGAGGAGGGGGCGGGGAAGCGGGGAGTGGAAGCGGGCGTCTCCCCATTCATAGATTCCGTCCGAGCCTCGGGGCCGCGCTGGGCTCGGAGTCGCAGTGAATGGATGGACGCCCGCGCGCGGGGACCACCACTCCGCGAGGATGTCACGCCTGCGGGGGGGGCGCTCCTCCCATGCGGGGACAAGCAGCCTCGCCTTGGGGCGGGGGCGGGCCCCCCCCCCCCAGCGACCGCCCTAAAAAGACCAGGCGCCTGCCCTCTTCCGCCCCTCCAAGCCCAGGGGTCTTTTCCCCCGCGGAACGCAAGCAGGGAAACAGGAGAGCGGAGCCGTGCGCAGCCCCCGCGCGGCGAGAGGCGGAGAGCGGGGCTGGGGAACCGGCCAGGGCCTGTCTGCCACCCAGACCCATAGCAACACGGGAGCGGGGGTGGAAGGAAGGGCCACGTGGCTCAGGGCAGCGGCTGGGGCCAACGGTGTCGCCTTCCTCTGCGCACCGCTGGCAATTCAAACCGGCTCACCCGCCTCTCCAAGCCCCGAGGGGCGCGCGGCGCCTGGGTGGGGGTGCGGTGTGCGGGTGCGGGTGGGGGGGCCCGGTGGGCTGCTCCCTAGCTGAGCCGGGAGGACTCCCGGGAATCCGTGGGCTCACGCCCCCCAGGCGCTGTGTCGAGGAGCCACTTGAGGGCTAGGCCTATGCCGACCGGGGGTGGGGGGGGGACGCCGTGCCCCCCTTCGCTGGGCACTGCACCAGGGAATGCAAAGGACTGAGTTCTGAGGTGCCCTGCACCCCGCAGGGGCTTCACATAAGACTCCGGACACACATGTGGCTGAAGTGAACCTGAACCCTTTGGCTACCCTGAAACCTGCAAGCTGGGGGTGGGGGACAGCAGGCGCCCCAAAGTACGGTGCCAGAGCTCATGGCCCTTCAGAGGCAGCTTCCGCCTAGCGCAACAGAGAAGGTTTTAAGAAGCTGCCCGCCACACAGCGGTCTTCCAGGGGCTCCTGCTCCGTAGAAGGCCTCCCTTCCACTCCAATGCTGGACCCCAGTCCCTCTTGCTAGTAGAGGAAATGCCCTCACCATCCTCCTCCGTGTCCCCTAAGTCATCCTAAGTCCTCTGCAGGTGGTTCCCCAACACACACTGGCCCTGGGTCTTCCTGGGAGAAAACCATCCGTTAGCCCCTCTTGTCCCTCCCTCACCCAGTCTCTCTCCTCTTCACAGCCAACAGCACACAGCCCTTGCCTGAGAGGCTGTCCGGTCTCTCTCCTCCCACTAGCTCCAGAGCCAGCCCCAGTAAGACTGTCCTAGGAGTTCTGCTGCAGCTGCTCAGCTAAACCGCCCTCTCACCCAGGGCCACCTGGGGAGAATCTGTGTCCTTGTCTTGCTACGAGAGCCAGCCACACTGGGCAGGGTTCATGTGTCCTTCCTATAAACACGTCCTTCTGTGAGCCCTCCAGCTCTCACACCCAGAACCAGCCTCCCACCTTTCTGGCCCATTCCCTGGGGTCCCACGTGTTGAACCCGGGAGCTCCCCAGCTTCTTCCCGTTGCGTGACAGGACTGACCCCCAGCCACTCACCGTCTCTCGCCACCTGCCCACCCACCACCACCACCCCGAGCTCTCACTCAGCCTCCTGGTTAAGTCCTAGCTGAATACAGAAGCCGCTGTCACTAATGTATGTGGCTTGGGCCTCTCCCCGAAAGTCTGGACCCCAGTCTGAATCACACCTCCACCTGGGTGCCTAGAAGGCATCAGAAACATAACTGGGCTGTAACTGGGTTCTTGATGTCGCTTTCGCCCCAAACCTGCTCTTCCTGCTGCCTTTCCCACCTCAGGGAACGGGCATTTCAACCTTCCTGTTGCCCCGACACCAAATGTGTTGGAGTCACGCAGACTCCTGACTCCCCTTTGTCCACCTTCCCTCTGCCAGCAGAGTCTGCGCCCTCTGCCCCTAAACAAGGCTCTCTTCCCAGCCCAGACGCGACCCCAACCCTCCGGCCTCCTGTGGGGGCTGTGGCCGTCTCCTCCTCACCCAGCCCCCAGCCCTGCTTCGGCAACACAGCAGCCAGGGCGCTCCTGCTAAAATTTGAAGTCCTGTCGCTTCTTTATGAAAAACCTTCAAGGCTCCTTGGCCGCCTGAGAAGCCAAATTCCTGAGAGGAATCTGTAACCCCCATCGCCTGGCTGGGCTGCCTCGTCTTGCCTCCCGCTCCTTATCCCCGACCCCACAGGCCTTCTCGGGAACCCCTTGGAGCTGTGCACCTGCTGACCCCTTTCTGGCCCTTCCCGCTGCGAACACTCACAGGGCTTGCTCTTCTCCCCCTTCTCATCCCCTTCCCACCCGTCCTCTGGGGCCTCCGCACAGACACGTCCCGAGGCCACCGGCCAACCTCGATGGCGCTTCCTGTCTCTGGTCTCACTTCCTTCCTTGCATTGCGGGGCGTCTGCATATTCTATCCCCCCACCAAATGCTGGCTTCACGGTGACGGGGACAGGGGGGGCTTTGCTTACAATCACGTCAAAACCAGAGTTCGCCTCCCGTTCTTCACGTCCTCACGCATTCAGGAGGCGTCTGACCTGTTTGTCAGCAAGTAGAAGACCGGGAGCTGAGAGAATCAGGGGGCCTCTGTTCTGCCACACTGTCCCCCAAACAAAATATCTGTATGAGAGTCTGCAAGCCCCTGCCCAAAACCACCTGTTAGGTCTCTGCGTGGTCCCTGAGGACCGACGTCTCCTGCGAACTGTGCTCCTCAACACGTCTTCCTCTCTCCCTGGTGTTCTTTCCCTGCGTGGCCCAAGGGGGCTCGCAGCCTCCGAGACCCTGTTCTTCCCTTCCAGGCCTCTTTGTGCTGTGCTCACAGCCCTTCTCATCCAGCAGGTGACTAGGCCCGTTCCTGAAACTCTAGAATGCCCAATCTATGAGTCAAACATTTGGTTCCTTCAGTAACCACTGGGCTCCCAACCTGCGAGTCCTAGAATCTTCCCTCCAGGTTCAAGATCCAGTGGAGAGGAAGCAGGTGCACCCCTAAAAGGGCCCCTGGGCTGAGCTCTCGCCCCAGAGAGGAGCACTGGACGGAGACAACCCCTGGAGCTGCTCACACCCAGCAGGTCTCACAGGCTAGGAGGAGCTCCACCGTGGAGAGGGAAGGTCTGCCACAGCCCACGGCATTCCTGTGGGGCAGGAGGGTAAACAGTTAATAAGGGACCTTGTGGCCTCACCAAGGAGCTGGAAATGTATCCTGCAGGCCTTGGTGGGTTTTCAGAAAGAGGTGAATTGGTGTTAGGGAAAGAAAATTGGAGAGTGGGTCAAGGTAGGGAGATGGGGAGCTGGAGAGCGGCTGAGCGAGGCGGTCGCCGGACAGGAATCAAGCAGGGAGAGGTGGGTCTCGTGCTGGCAGGGTGCGGGAGGGACCCCGGGACCATGGAAGCAGTTCAAGAAAGCAGGCGTGATTGTCTGCACGGCGCCGGCGCCGCTTTGCGGAGGGTGGCCGGGTAACTGACATCAAGGAAGCAGACGGGCTGACTCGGCTCTGATGGACCGGGCCTGCCCACTCGGAGATCGGTTGCTCACCTCGGACACCTGGAAACTCTATGTTCCTGATCTAACCTGAGCAGATCAGGCCAGAGGAGCTTACATGAAGACTTACAAGAAACAAGCCAGAGCCACCTTGTTCCCTTCCTGTGGGGGATGCATCTTTGTGAGGACTGGGATTCTCTTCTTTATTCTGGCCACCTCCCAAAGCAAGGAAACGAACGGTTCAAATTATGGGACCCTGTATGGGCTTCAAAGCCGTTTTGTCTAAGGATGGAAGGGGTCATGGACTGGGGGTGTAGGGGAAGCAAAGGCACTGTGGTCAGTGATGCCTCTGCAGCCAGGACACCCACTGCAAACGGAGATGCCAGGCTTGAGCCAGGCCTCACTTCCCACTTTGCTGCCCTCCTCAATGCCACAGCGACTCCTGAGATCCCAGAAGTGCTTTAAGAAAACCACCTCCATGGGGACTTTGGGATTCCCCTGACACCTGGAGGGACCATCCTGAGTGCAGGACCTGCTCCATACAGCCAGAGACTGGCTCATTTTTCTTTTTCCTGGAAGATTTTCCAGATTCTTCTCACTCCGAGAAGAAGTGAGATCTTGGGATAATGGGGTGTTAACTTGGACGATTTCCAAGAACAGGTGGGAATTGCTGGGTTTTCCCAAGTGTGTTTAACTGAACAGCCCAAAGGCTGTTTTGTCTTTATTTGGTAATAATAAGTGTCCTTATTTGGTAAATGAGGGATGTTCAGTTTAGAAGGTGTCTGGACCCCTATTAGCTCGAGAATACTAGCAACCTCTAAGTGTAACGAGTCCTGGGAAATCCCGGCGCTTGTGCCGTGGTGCGTGCATCGGCAGCGCGTGCCCCGTTCCGCAGTCTGGCTTCCCTTGCCGTTCAGGGTCACATTCTCTCCCTCCACCAGATCCTATTCTCGTCCTCATGTTCCTCCCTCCCCGGCACTCTTACTTTCTCCCCTAAATACAGGCTTGTTGCAATCAGGGGATGAAATAATTGTACAAATTTCAAAATGGGAAGCCTGGGGGGTCAGTGGGTAAAGCGTCTGCCTTCGGCTCAGGTCATGACCCCAAGGTCCTGGGATCCAGTCCTGATGGGGGGAGGCGTCTCTGCGCAGCGGGGAGTCTGCTTCTCTCTCTGCCTGCTGCCCCACCCCCTTGTGCTTTCTCTCTCTCTCTGATAAATAAATAAATAAATAAAATCTTTAAATCTTAAAAAAAATAATAAAATAAAAAACAACGCAGTCTGCTCAGCAAATTGTTAGAAAAACCAGGGTTCTCACTGGCCCACGGAGCACAGTCGTTTCTATGCCTAAAAGAATTTCTAAGTTGTGGGGAATGATTTTCAAATGGGCATTGGAGAAATAAGCTGAAAGTAGCTTATTTTTCAGTGAATAGCTTAAATCAGAAAATAAGCATTTAGTCTAATCACTGATTTATTTGTAAAGCCGGAGGGAACGTTCGATTATCTAAGGAGACTAATCCCTTTGCCCCCAAACCCGTGCTCTGAGTGAAGGAAATGAGAGCGAGGAACGTGACGGAGCCGGAGGGCAGCGAGGCTAGCCGGGGAGGCAGGCGCGGTGACCAGCCCTCCGTCCCCACGCTCCAACCCACCCTGGAGGCGCGGGAGGTCGGTCCGTCAGATCTGCCGCTCCTCTGCCATTAGCTGCGCCGCTCATTATCCTAAGCATTTCATCTATTTACAGTTCATCGTTCACTGTTTTAAGGTTTTTACTTGGAAATAATTCCAAATTTACAGAAAAGTGGCAAGCATAAAAATTACACAGTGAGCGCCCAGACGCACCTCTGGCGCACCTGTTAGCCCGTGTGTGTGTCACTTGTGTCTTCTCCTTGTTTAAACCGGTTATGAGGAGGCGCCTGCGTGGCCCAGGGGCTTGAGAGTCCGGCTCTTGATTTCAGCCCCGGTCACCATCTCAGAGTCCTGAGACAGAGCCCAGAATTGGGGTCCGCCCTGAGCGTGGAGCCTGCGTGAGATTCTCTCTCTCCCTCTCCCCCTGTCTCTCCCCTGCTCCTCCCCTTCCCCTCCCCCAGCTCACAGGGCAGGCTATAAATAAATAAATCAACTCAGTTATGAGGGAGTTGTATACCTCAGCCCTTTATCCTCCAAACGCCTCATGGTGTATTTCCCAGGAATAAGGCGTTTACTCACAGGAACCCAGCACAGGGGTCAGCTTCAGTGTGTCACCTGCCGCCGCCTGCGCTCCGGTTCTGTCCACCGAGCCCGGGCTTTCTGGAGGACCCCGCCCCCACTCCGCGGAACAAAATCCAGTCAAGGGTCAAGGGTTGCCTTTAAGGGGCCTTTTTCTAAGACTCCTTCAATCTGGAACATTTTCTACAACCTGTGTTGGTCTTTGATGACACAGACATTTTGGAATAATAAAGACACGTCACCCCCCTACTTTCCATAACCCGTTTCTCCGTGTGGATTGGATGTTTCCTCCCGGTTAGATCCAGGTTATGCCTTCCCAGCTGGAATACTCTCGAGGGGAGGCTGCGTCTTTGTCAGGGTGTCATGTCCAGGGCGCCTGTGGGCTCAGCGGATGAAGCGTCTGCCTTCAGCTCAGGTCATGATCCCGGAGTCCTGGAATCGAGCCCCGCATCCGGCTCCCTGCTCGGTGTGAAGCCTTCTCCCTCTCCAGGTCCCCCTGCTTGTGTTCCCTCTCTCACTGTGTCTCTCTCTGTCAATTAAAAAAATAAAATCTTAAAAAAATAAAATCTTAAAAAAAAAAAAAAGAATATCGCATCCAAAGGCTCTGGTGTCCATGGGGCTGGACTGGCTAGACTACTGGTCTGAATCCTGACCGGGGTCTCGTCTGATTTCTCCACCGTGTAGTTACTCTTTTTTGTTTCACTTGTAACCACTAAGCAGTCTGGGGGGAGACCTCGCAAGATCTGGCAAACACCCCGCCTGTGTCACTCTCTGCCCAGACCTGGCGTCCCCTGAGGGTTCTGGCGGGTCTGCTCCTGCGGCACGGCCTCCAACCTCCGCACTCTCCCCACACAGTCACTCACCAGCCCTGGGAAGGGCAAGCACCCTTGCTTCTCTCTCATTTACCATTTCATGCATCCACTTTGTAGTAATATTATGAGTATTAAAGTAGTAAGAACTCGTAATTTCCCATTAATGGTTTCTAATTCATTCCCATATGGAATTTTGCTTATCATGTCTGGTCCATTAAAGGACCAGTGAGAGCCCCTTGAGGCTGGCCCTGTGTCCGCAGGGTGTGCCCGTCACTTCCCGAGGCTGTCTCACTGTACCACATCTTGTACTTACTGTGCCCAGCCTGGAATCAGCCACTTCTCTGAGGAGCCTGGTCCTCGGTGTGGAATTAGAGACCAAGATCTGGGAGCAGGGGGTGCTCACACTCATGCACACACACTCACACACACACACACATGTACATACATACATACATACATATATAGACAAACACACCTGTGCACACATGCAACAGTCACATAACTTAGAAGTCAGGAGTCTTTCTTGCCCTTCCCTATGGCCTCTATGTAGGGCTCTCCGATCACAGTGAAGTCCTGCTCCCAACAGCGTCAATCCACTTGCTCACCTGCTCAGCCCTAGAATGCATCTACCAGTTTCCTCAATCCTTTGCCCCCAGCACTACAACAAAGCCAGCCCCCGGAGGTCAGGATTGGTCTGCGACTCTCCCCGACGCCGCTTACCATCCGCTACAGTCCAGCAGCCCCGTCGTCAGAGGCTGTGCTCAGAAGCTATTCGCACTTGCTCTTTCTTAGTTCCCGTCCACTGTCTTTTGTCGGAAAAATGACTGGATTCCTTTGTTTCTGTTTCCTTCCAGCTGTAGGGTTTTCTCCCTTCCCATTCGCATTGACTTAATTTTATCATTTGTATATATTGTTGACAATGCTTCGGATAGTCCGAGCTGTCTTTTGAGATGGACAGAGAGAAGGCCAGGCCCTCTGTGTTCCTTCCGTTCTGTCTCCCCTCCAGACCCCTTGTAGGAAGCAGTTTCATTGTCTTTTGGTTCGTCTTGCCTCTATCTCCTTCTGGAAAGGTGAGCAGGTCTGTCTGTGTTCTTGTCTTCTCCACAGAACGAACACTACATACACTCCTTTGCAACTGGCCATTGTTGGCTTCATCACATCTCCTGGAAGCCACTTCCTGTCCGGTCCTCAGCCCTTCCCTTACTTTTCCAGCAGCTACACAGCCCTCTACCGAGCGTGTGCTCCCCGGCTCAGTCAGCCAAGGCCCTGTGCTTGGGTACCGAGCTAGCTTCCAATGTACACTGTTCTGTACATTTACATTTTCACGCAATCAGCCGTGTAACGTCAGGGCAAATCCCCGCAGATGGGATTGCCGAACGACAGAGTTTTATCAGGCACGCCAGGCTTCCTCAGGTCTGTACCAGTTCACAAGTCACTAATCATTTTCTTTCTAAAATAAAAATAAATATAATTTAACAAGTGTAACTAGATCTATGGTTTTAAGGAAGTAATTTAAGGAAAGAATGAACTGAAAGGGTTAATGTCTAGGAGCAGCTTTATCCTGAAGCAGCTTGAGATGGAAGAACCTAATAGGGTATGTTGTAAATGTGTGCTTCCATAACACTTGTCTACTCAGGGGGCATATAAATGTGGAGCCTGGAAGTCCTCTAGATTATGCAATAACTGCTGGAAAGGAATCAGTTGGAACCAGGAATACTTTCTGCTCTCAATTCTATCATGTTCTCGCTCTGTGAATTTGGGAAAGTCATTTGATGCTACGAAGACTGTTTCCTCAGCTATAAAGTGGGGATAAAAATATTTTCTCTGGGGCTCCTGGGGTCTCCGTCCATTCAGCATCGGATCCTGGGTTTCGGCTCAGGTCATGATCACAGGGTCATGAGATGGAACCCTGCCTTGGGCTCCCTGCTCGGCAAACAGCCTTGTTGAGATTCTCACTCTCCCTCTGCCCAGCCCGCCACTCACAATATTCTCTACGTAAATAAATAAACAAAATCTTTAAATATATAAGTATTAAATATTAAATATATCTTGATATATTTAAATATAAATACAATTTTATATTATATATGTTTATGTATGTGTGTGTGTGTGTGTGTGTATACCATACATGTAGTTTTCCCTGACTACACAGCAGTTTGGTTTAAGGATCAAATGTGTGCATCACTTACAGACATGAATGACAGAGGGCCATCCGTCCATCCGTCTGTTTATGTATCATCTATCTTTTGTCTGTGCATGCCCACAGGCTTTGAGACCTCTTCCTTCCAAGAGAGTGAGGAGAACAAATATGCAACTGAAATTTAGGAGACCTGCACTTTTGTCCATTTTCTTCCTCACCACCGATAACTGTCTGTTTATCTCTAGGCATGTCATTTCCTCTTTCTGGACCCTCTCTCCCATCTTTATACAAGGAATGGGTTCAGCTCCTTCCCTTGTAAGTTTCTTGACGGTCCGAAAATATTCAGATGCTCCAAGTAACCTACATTAGGCAGGTGGTGAGAACATGGAGGTTTCAGGATTGCCGTGCTGCCTCTTTAAAGAGCTCACTGAGAAATGAGGTATTTGAGAGCGGAACTTTCAACAGAGAAGCCCGCTGTAGTTCCTGAAAGTCGAAGATCATTTTTTCACCCAGGAGTGCAGAACCAGCCACCTCTGATCTAGTGGGAAGTTCCTGGGATTTTTTCCCCCTTGTTTTTCCATAAGATCTAGGATGATTACTTTGAGCTTAGCTCGCTAACAAGGGAAGACAGTAAAATAAAAGAGAAGAAAGGATATTCTGTGCCTCTACTCCATCACTCTAAGTGACCGAGAAATGAAGGAAGGCCATCACCTGGCAGGGGAAGAAAAGAAAGAATCTAC
This sequence comes from Mustela nivalis, assembly GCF_964662115.1. Lineage (NCBI taxonomy): Eukaryota > Metazoa > Chordata > Mammalia > Carnivora > Mustelidae > Mustela > Mustela nivalis. The sequence continues at coordinate 3,000,520 of NC_139024.1, read as the reverse complement.
CAACATTGCTGAGTGCAACTTTAAGGCCCGTCTTCCTCAAAGACTTTGAAGCCCTGAGTCCAAAACACCAACCTTGTCTGGAGCATGGGTCCCCAGGCGCCGAGTGGCCCAGGTCGGTGGGGCCTGCCTTTCGCTCTGAGACAGCACAGGCTCTCACCCTGAGGCTCCTACCCTAGGCCACTGCCAGCCCGTGTGCATTCAGACCAGGTAACAGGCTTCGCCGCTGCGAGGCCCAGTGCAACCGTCTGTGTCTCTCTCCGAGGCTCCGCAACCTCCCGGCGGCTCTTCTGAAAACTCACTGTTCTTTGCAGCCCCTCCCCAGTCCGGGATCCATCCCCGGGTCAAAGCTCCCTCCTCTTGGCCCTGCCTCCACCTCCGTCCGGAGCCTCCCAGGTGTCTCCTCCTCACGGTCCCCTCAGCTTCGTGGAGGTCCTCGCGGTTCTCAGCTAAGACAGTCCGGAGGTCACCTAACCCTCCGTAACCTAACCCACCCTTCATCTGATGCAGCGGTCGGAAACGATGTCTGACCACATCACACGCTGGCTTAACATCATGGAACCCTCCAGAAAGGCAAAGCCGACTGTGTCCTGGCCACAGACAGCCCCGAGAGCTGACGCTTGCCCCCCTTTCCACCTGCCCTGGGTCCCTTACTGTCCAGCCACCTCCATCCCCCGATGCTCCCCGACATGCCAGCCCCCCCCGGCCTCCCCTCCTTCTGCCACCACGGCCTGCCTGGATGCAGAGTCTGCCAGGGCACTGATTCCTTCTTCACTGCTCAGCTCCAGGGCTACCCGCCGTCTCTCCCTCTCTGTTCTCCTCCCTGGGATGAGACGACGGTCCATCCTCTGGACAGGCCGACGCACGTGTGTCCGAGCATCCTTTCCCCAGGAGCATTGCTGCAACCAGACTTGGTGTATCCGTGGAAGCATGTTCTGCTAAAAGCACCAGAAGCTCAACTCCTCGTCCGCACAGACCACTCAGTGTGCAGGTGGGCTGCCGCTGGCGCAGTCAGTAGCTCAGGGATGCCGGGGCTGCCCCCGGCCTCGCAGCCTTTCCTCCTGCTGGTCCCTTCCTGGGCAGGGTGGCTGCCCACAGCCAGGTGCCATTTTGTATTCAAGGCGTGAAGATGAGAGAACAGGAACATCTGCTCTTATTCCAGAAAAAATAAAACCATTTCAGGAAACCCACAGCATTTGCTTCCATTTCGTGGGCCAGGACTGTGTCACAGACCACCCCTGCCTCAAGGGCAGAGGGGAAAGGGTGGCTTCACCTGGAGCTGAGCATCTCCTAGTTCGGAAGGGATAAGGGTGGCTGGAACCTGAAATGCAACAACCACCATCTGGCTTCTGCGTCCTGCCCGACCGACTGCAGCCCCTCGGGCTCCGGCCTTCCCGGACCACTCGTGGAGGCCATAATCAGAACTGGTCAGTTTGACGCTGGGAAGATTCTGGTTTTACGCCTCCAGTTTTCTCCTATCGTATCATGAAATCATTCCCGAGGAGGCGTTAACTACAGAGACATCACTCTCCTCCTACTGAACGTGTTTTACTTTGATATAAAGCAGGTGGCTCTTATCTTTCAACAATTTCAATGGCCTAGTGAGATTTCATTCCTGTTCCCCATTAGTGACTGCAGACACAGACCAATTTGTGAAGAGAAAAGCTATCAGGCTAGCAGATCTCAAAACATCTCAGTTTCAGAACGGTGGCTGAGAAGCTATAACCGAAACAGGATGGACAGGCCAGAGGCTAAAACTCTCAAGGAGACAGATGTAAGAGTTGTCAAGAAGGTGGAAGGAATGCTAAGCCACGGCCCCTCACAATGCCTCGCTTTCCCAACCATAGCAAAAGCCAGGATTCAGCCCCAATCCTAAATTAAACTGGACTCTTAGTATTCATCCATGTAGCCTCTGGGAGCAAATGACTTTTTTTTATAACACAGAAGCAGGGCACCCAAGTCCCATTGTATTGGAAGTCAGGGCTGCATGGGAATGTGCCTCGGCCCCGTCCCTGATGCAGTGCCTTTGGTCCCCCGGCCCCGTGCGATCTGCAACAGCTCAGCACAAGGGTTTCCTTCTGGGGGGAACACATCAAAATATCACTGGAAGTTGTGAAATCCTTTCTTTCTGATTGGAGATAGTTCTCAACACACTAGAGTTTGAGATGCTAGAGATTCCCCTGCGAGTCTGGAATGTTCCATGAGAAATGCAAAGATTTTGGCTAACGTACAAATAAAAGTACATACTGTTCCAACATGTAACCCATTTATAATTTGATCTTTGATCAACATTTTTTTCAATTACTTATTTGGGTCACCATGGCAATGTTAAAACACAAATGTACGCAATGAGTGTTGTAAAAGGGCTATTGCGGTACATATAAGCGTATGTTCTCCTTGAACAAAGATCAAAGATGGGAAACTGCATCTCCAAGGAAATTCTACACAAGGCAAGTAAGGATGGCAATAAACGTCTCTAATTTATTGCCAATGTACCAAGGTCCCTTCAAAAAAAAAAAAAAGAAGTCACCGTGTCTGCCAATTGTGCAGACGTCAGACGTTGTGTCTTTTCTATCTTGTGATACATTTAGCTGAAGTACATGCCGAAAAGAACTCACAAAATATTTCCACCGCAAGTTATTGTGAAAGGCAACGGTCCACTTAGAAGAGATCACAGGGGACAGAGTTGGGCCCCCGAGTGCAGGTGGGAAGAAAAGAGGAAGCCAGCGGAAATGTGGAAGCTCGCGTGGGGGTGACGGGGCCTGGAGGCCCGGGGCTGGGGCGCCCTCGCTCACATCCTCCGGCGGGCGAGGGCCATCCCTGCTGCGGAGCTTGGAGCTGAGCCCCAGCCGCCAGACACGTCTCCCCCACGGTGGGGGTCCGGCTTGCCAGCAGCCCCCATCCCTTGCACTTACTCGTGTGCTCAGAGAAAACACGGCTCCGAGGGCGGGTACGGAGCGGCACATGCGGGGCCGCGGGCGCCGGTGAGACCGGACGCGGCGCGGGGGGCCAGGTCCGGAAGGTCGGCTGTGCCGGGAGCTCCGAAGGAACAGCACCGTGAGCTGTGTCCCTGTGTGCTCAGGGGCGGGATGGAGGACAGTAAGAGCGGGTATTTCGGAAGTGGTGTTTCTAGCAGGGGGCCCCAGCCGGGACAGAGGAGGGTGGCCGGTGGCCGTGGCCGAGGGTTCTCAAGAGAGGAAGAGCTTCTAGAGACGGAGAGAAGGGGCACGGCGGGCGGGCCAGCGAGGCCGAGGATCCCACAGGCCCTGGGGTCGGTACTCAGTCGGCTCGGCCCGAAAGCCACAGGAGGAAGGAGTCTGAGTGAGGAGGGGACAGCGTCCGGCGTGGCCCTCCCCCCCGGAATCCACTAAAGACAACAAGCATTCAGAGCAAACTGAGACTGTGTCCTGGTCTCCGGGCCTTGCACCAGCGCCTAGAATCATGGCTTTTACGAGAGACTCTGCACTCAGAGGCAGCGTCCGTGAGGACCCCCGAGACGCCAGCCTGACAGCCCCGTGAAGGAGCAGCTGGACTGGGGTGAGGGCTGGGGACGAGCTCGGGGCCGGCCCAGGACCCGGAGGCCCAGCCGTGAGTGGAGGGTGCGGCCTAGATGGACACACAACCCAGCCGCCCTTTCTGCTCCCAGAGAAGAATTACAGCCCGACCCCGAGCTCCCCATCTGCCAGACTCAACCTCCGCAGCGGCCCCCATGGGAAGCACCGTCTGGGGCAGCAGGAGCAGAACCCCATGTGCCGCCAGCCCCAGGCCCCTGAGAGACCGGGTGTGCCTGTTCCCAGGCTGTCCTCTCCTGCCACCAATGCCTGAGCCTCAGTCCCTTTACCATCAGTGCTTTACCGCCGGGCCTTTGGTGCTGACTGGTGAGGGCAGAGGCCCGGCCAGGCTGGCATCACCCTCCCCGACCTGGTGCCTGCGACAGGAAGCTTGAACAGCCCATGTCCCCCTGCAGGTGGACCATGGAAGGCCCACGGCACAGACTCCCCAGCTCCACAGCGGCTACCAGCCTCTGCCTCCGGCTGTATCATGTGTGGGCGCCCCGGGGTCTCAATGGCACAGAGGAACTCCAGGCCAAGACTCAGCACCCTTCTGAGGTGCGCTGCCACCACAACGGCAGGCCAAGAGAACACCTCACTCAGGGAAAGGGAGACACCAGAGCCGGCACCCCTGATTCCTAAACAGGTGTGAAGCCACTGAGAAAGCAATTGTACAGGAGAACCGTAGTGAACTTCCCCGAATATCTGTAAGCGGAGAGCAAGCTGGTGTGGTGCCTCCCAGCTGACCCAGAGCAATATCCTCTCCTATCAAATCAGGAACTCAAACAGGCGCCTTAGCGTGCTGCGCAGACCACGGCCTCAAGGTTGTCCTCCCCCTCGTCCCCAGAACATGGGAGTGTGGCCCCTGACATGACGAAGGGGACTTGGCAGTGTGATTGTGCACTCAGAGATGGACCTTGAGATGGGGAGCCTCGCTGAATGTTCTGGGTAGCCAGGCCAGGCTATTCACGTGAATCCTTTAAAGAGGACTTCTCCCAGCAGAGACGAGATGGAGATGGAGAAGGGGCCAGGAGTCGGTGGACACAAGCACCTCCGGAAGCCGGGAAAAGCAGGGATGAGTCTCTGACGGCCCCCAGGAGGACACAGGCAGCCTGCTGACACCGTGACGGTAGCCAGTGAGACTGTGTTGGACTTTGGACTTCTGAGCTCCAGAACACTAGGATGGTAAATGCATGTCACTTTGAGCCACAAAATTTGTGGTCAGCACCAATAAGAACCGAATATACTTGGGATAGGAATAACCAAAGATGTTGAAATCATTTTTCTTCCAGAAAATCCATTATATTAATGTGTGTCTGTGGTATTAGTGGGAGTGGGGTGTATCTTGGGGTGCTTATGGTAAGGCCCTAGCAAAGAAAGATTCAGAAGGTATAAGAATTTAGTCCACTCCTAAACATTCTCAAATGAATGCTATAATCATTTTGGCAGAATATGAAAGGGCAGGAGAGGCCTTTGTGACTTTCAATATCTCCTCTCACTAAGGTTTTAAGGCAGCAACAGGTGTGTTTACTGGGTGTTGGTGGCGGTGGACGCCATGCCCAAAGGGTGCTGTTGTCACAGGACGGGTTTGAAGAGGACTCCTGGAAGAGACATCCTTTCCAAGAGATGCTTAATGTTTGTATGTTTGTTTTTATTGTGATGAATGCGTAGAACACAAGATGTACCATGTAAGCCATCTTTAAGGGTACGATCCAGTGCCATCTCCTCCCCTTGCGATGAGGGGACTTCGTCACCACTGTCTACTCCCAGAACTCTTCTATCATCCCAAACATAAACTCTATGCTCATTAAACACTAACTCCCCCTCCCTCACCCCTCGCTCCCACCACCTACTTCCTGTCTCTCTGGATTTGATGACTCTGGGGGCTTCCCTTTGTCTTTTTCCGTCTGGCTTATTTCATTGAGCATAATGTCCTCCAGGTCATCCATGCCACAGCTCATGTCAGAGCTCCGTTCCTTTTCATGGCTGAGTAGTACTCCCTTGAGTGGTCTCCATTTGCTCATCCACTCGTCAGCTGATGGACATCTGGGCTGTACCCAGCTTTGGGCAGCTGTGAGTCGCGTTGCTGTGAACACTGGCATACAAGCATCAGGCATTCCTGTTTCTAATTCTAGGCAGGATTCCAGCTCATCCACCATGAGAAGAAGGGGTTTTCTCAGAATCTCCCTCTACCAGGAAGGGTGCTGCCTAGGGCAGTGGGTTGGAAAGTTCTATGCCGCAAGAGCATTATGGGTAAATACATCCTCCGCATCAAGTGGGCATGAGAGCAGAAGGGTCGGCATTTACAGCTGGGGCTGAATCGAGGCTACCAAGTTCCAGCCCATCCTATAGGATGGACTCTGTAGCACTTTTAGAAAGGAGTGACACAGCCAAAGTTCCCTCTGTTCCCAAGAGTGTGAAAAAACCCACGCGTTTGAAATGCAGATGTTTACGCAGTCAGACTTTTGTTTGCTTCCTTCTGACAGAGAAGCAGCATTTATTCTAGGTCACAAACTCTGTCTGCCCGATCCTGCGCTTCCGGGCTGTCCCATGCCCAGAGCCCCACACAGGCCTGGCGGTGGCCGCGCTGCCCCCCCCCTTCTCTCGCACCCCCGGCACTGACGCCCAGAGCCTTCCGTGAAGAAACACACGTGGACACGGGCACAGGGCCCTGGCTCAGGCATGCACAACACCACTAATGTTTTTTCCTGTCCTGATGACTTTTTTAACAGAAAAATAACCCTGACTCTAGTAGATTCTCAGGCCATGAACAATGGGCACTTGCTGGAGAGGAGGCTGGGCACCAGGAGTCTGGGGGCACGGTGCATCTGCAGGGGGTCCACGGATGGCATCTCTGGGGGGCTTGGGCATCAAGATGTGTGGCCTGGGGGTCCCCCCAAGCCCTTTCCTCTGGGGAATGCGGGGATCCGCCCCCTCCCTCCCAGGCACCCCTCCCCTTTCACCTTGCTCCTGCCCCTCCTCCGCTCTCCCCCGGGCAAGGGGGGCAGGGGGCTAGGGATGCTGGGGGTTCGTCAGGGTCCTGCCAGGGTGACACAGGGGACTGCAGATTGGTGCCAGGGTAGGGCTTGCGTCAGGGGAAGGTGTGGATGCTGTGGGGAGACAGAAGGGGCGGGTCAGGGGTGCAGTGGCACAGCGGGCACGGGGTGGGGGGACTGCATGGGGGCGGCAGCAGCGGGGGCGGCGTGTTCGGGGCGGGAGAGGCCGGCCCTCGCGCATCCCTCGCGGGGGCCCCCGCGCCCCACTCCCCCACCCCCCGCGCCCCCGCCTGGGCTGCTGGCGTCAGAGCCGCCTGCGTCAATGCCGCGCGGTGACACACGCAGGTTTTTTTCTCTTGCTCCTTTTTCTCAATGAGAGGAGCCTAATGGGATTTTTATTATCAGACCCATGAAACAAGCCGCGGGGCCGTCAGGCCTGGCGCGTGCCCAACACCTCCCCCTCCCTCCCCGCGCCTTGGGGGCTACCGGGCGGCCCTCCCTCCCCCGCCCGCAGGGCTCGGAACCTCTCCGAGCCGGTGCGCCGGGGGCTGCGGCCGCGCAGGGGGACCCGAAGAAGCCGGCCCGCGCGCTGGGTGCCGGTGCAGGACAGAGTCTCGCACCCCAGAACGCAGGGCACTCACAGGGAAATGGGGTGCTCAGGGGCACTGCCAGAGAGTTCAAGCCCTGCAACGCGGTCCACCAGACCTCACGTTGGTGGGGGGTGTGGGCGCAGAGCTGTAGCTTCTGCTCCCCCGGGGTTTGGGGGGGGTGTTATTGACACAAACCAGGGCACCCGCTAAGAATGCACATCAAGGAGCACATGCGTCAGCGGCAGAAGCGGTCTGGGGTGGCAGAATTCTGAGGGCTGCCGCCTTCTGACGCTGCGGGCAGGCAGGTTTCTAATGCGGTAAATAGGCACTGGCGTACCTAATTACTGCCGCCCTCGAACAATCCGGTGGGTTAGCACTTCTTAGTGCCGGGAGGAGGGAGGCGCAAGCTGACTCCCGGGACGAATGTCCCAGGATCCTCTTCCTTCTTTTCTTTCTTTCTTTCTTTTCTTTTCTTTTTTTAAAAATATTTTATTTATTTATTAGAGAAAGCGCATGCACACGCAGAGGGAGAGGGAGAAGCAGACTTCCCGCTGAGCGGGGAGTCCGATGTGGGACTCATCCCATGACCCTGGGATCATGACCTGAGCCAAAGGCAGAAGCTTAGGGCCTGAGCCACCCAGGCGCCCCTCCGTTCCTTATTTTCATGAGTGGTTCAACCACTGGCGATGACCCAACAACTTCACAGGAAAGCCCAGGGATCAAGCTGTAAGGTAGGGCCCTTGAGGAGGGTGTCCCAGCTCTGGAGATGGACACACAGACATAGCCCAGGTCTCGGAGCTGGCCACATATATTCAGGCTGGTCATCTGCACAGAGGCGGCAAGGCTTTGCAAGCTGGTAAGCCGGGCCTCCAAAACCTGGTCTCAGGGGCTTCCCTGGTAGACCCGCCCTGTCTCACTGAACTTCTGTAGGCTCACATGGAAATTTCTCAGAGCACAACTCCTTCAAGTGTAAGTGGGTGCCCAGAGTACAGCGCCCTCAGAGTAAAGCAGCTGCAAAGACCATGGCCTAATTTTTCTGTAAATTCATAGTAATTTTAAACCCTTTTTTCCCCGGTGGGCTCCATTTCTCCAAACTTCTTCCATGGACATAAATAACACCCAAGAGCAAAGTGGTTATGTCCATTCTTTCGACTTCCAGAACTTTCTAATTTCCAGCTCTGTCTGGAATGGAGACCCAGGCTGTACACTGCAACAGGGGAGCTGGCTGGGTGCTGGCCTGCGCCGTGAGCACCAGCACTGTGTTCCGGGAGACAGCTGCCTGTTCACAGCCGGACTAGCTCTCTGCCTGCACGTGACCTTCGTGTAAGGAGTTAATAAGTCGACTGTTGCCCCCTAAGGTGGGCAGGTGATGCACTTTATGGACTGATCAGATCAACTCCTGAATTCCCCACGTTCTTTCCTTCTAGCCAGGACAGAGAGATGAAAACCATGGAGGAGCCAGGCATGAAAAGGGGGCCCAGGAGGGCGAGAGGAGGGGGACATGGAGGAGGACCGAACACTCACAGTTTTGTTACTTGCGTCATCAAGACTGTGACCCATCCATGTGCAGGATGACGTCTTTTATAGTAAATGTGGCACCCGGCAATTCTTGGGTGTGCGACAACAAAAGAAATGGCATGGGGACATTGCAGCCTTAGGACACTGTTTCAAATATAACCTCCATCTGTCATTTCAGGTCTAAGCCCATATTCCGGTATGATTGGTCACTGTGCTTTGCAAATGTAGATTGGGGCAACAAATAAAACGTGTATTAACATGCTGATTGATAGACATCCCTGGAAGATCCCAATTTAGCTAGGCTGTATATTGCATATAACAAGTCAAAATTGGTCCTATTGCAAAACGTTATTTTATACAAAATTGGGCAGACATACAGAATGCTAGCCCACATTTTGCATCCAAAAGAGAGAAATGATACATTTTTGCAAACATGTAAAGATACAGATGTCAGTGGATATCAGTGGGGAGAAAAAGGAGTAGGACCCCTGTGGAGAGGAGGAAAGGGCCGGGGTGAGGACGCTGGGACTCTCGGGCACTGACATTCACCAAGGGCGGGAGGCGGTGGGAGGCGCCGGCCAGCGGCTGGCTCCGCCCCTGCGGCTCGGAGCGCGGCTCTGGGTGCAGCCCGGATCCCAGCCCTGCGGGCGCGGGCACACCCGGATCCCGGAACCGGTCCCGCACGTCCAGCTGCTGGGGAGACGCACGGAGTCCGGGCAGAGGGGCGCTGCCCTCTCCCGCCTAGCAGACAGCAGGGGCTGGAGGGCTCGCAGGCGGGGGCGCAGTGAACCACAGACTCGCTGCTCGCACGCCTGCAGGGGAGGCAAACCCCGAATGAGGACGGCCCGGGTACCTCCTAGACTGAGACACTGACTGGGTCATCTGGCGCCCTTTCCCTTGGGGCGACCGTACTGTGTGTGTGTGTGTGTGTGTGTGTGTGTGTGTGTGTGTGCACCCTCGGCGCACACACGCTCACAAAGACAGACCCTAACCCTGCAGGAGGATCGAGTCCGGAAAACACGCGCTGCTGCACTTTCTTCTGAACCGGCCCTGCACCTTACGGATGGTGCAGCGCGCGGCACGCGTCTCCGCTGTGTCCACACTCCTCGGGGGCGGACGGAGGGAGCGCAGGCGAAAAGATGCAGCTTGTGCGTGAGGCACTCTGTCGTGGCCGCTCTGACGTCTGGGCCTCGTGCTTTGTGCCGCGGCGATCCGTCAAAGCCACTGCGGCGCCCCGAAGGCTGCTACTGCGCCTGCGCCGCTGGGAACCCCGCCCGCCCCCTCCCTCCCTGGGCTCGCCCCGCCCGCCCCTTCCCTGCGCTCGCGCTGCGCAGTCCGAGGACAGTTCCATTTTATTGATTGAAAGGAAAGGCCGGGGGGGGGGGGGGGGGAATAAGTGGAAACATTCAAGGATTTCGGGTTTTTTGTTTTTTGTTTTTTGTTTTTTTGTTTTTTTTAATGCTTTCTCCGTATGAAGGGTTGACACAGTAAAACCAGAGGGACTTCAGGGCCGGAGACGTTTTTCCTAAATGGAGAGTCGCATCGAGCTCTGGGGGGTTGTGCCAGGGTCTTCACTGCAGGAAATAAATCTGGATGGCACGGCTTCTCTTCTCTTCATCATTGTTTACAATTTTAGGAAGAAAATGGTTTTAAATGCGATATCACCCCTTGCCTGTCTCCCCCTCCCAATTCGCTGTCACAGGGCTTCGCTCCGGAAGTTCGAGTGCGGTGCCGCGTGCTGTGGACTGCGCGAGGGCGGCGGGGAGATGGCGCGAGGGTGGCGGGGAGATGGCGCGAGCGCGGCAGGCCACGTCCGCGTCCGCGTCTGAGTCCGGCGTGAGCTGGGGCTCGTCCGCATGTAGCTGCGGCACGTTGTAAGCGACCAGGGGGACCCCGAGCCCGGCAGGCTGCTGGGTCTCTCCGGAGGGGCTCGCTGTGGGGTTCTGGGAGCACTCATACCTTCCCCTCTGAGAACTGGTCATCGGGCTCAGCTACCCCAGGATTCCTGCCCTTGAATAACAAGTGCAGTAGATGTTTTTAGGAACCTCAGGGAAGTTTCCAGAAGTGGAGGTGAAGACAAGAAAGTCGGGGATCACTCTATGGCAAGACCGTCAAGGTGTTTGGGCTCCGTCTTGGAGCTGTCACCAGGTGGCAGGAAACGAGCAGTGTGAGAGCTGCTGTAACGAAGCCGCACGAACTGGGGGCATAACATGTACCCTCCCACGCTTCCGGAGGCTGGAGCTCAGAAGTGAGCGTGAGTGCAGGGCCGCACGCCCTCTGAGACTGGGTAGACTCCTTCCCTGCCTCACCCAGCCTCCGGGGACCAGCTGTGGATCCCTGCTGGTCCCAGGCTTGCTGCCCTGTCACTTCGATCTTTGCCTCTGCTGTCACAGGGCCTTCTCTCTGTGTATCTTTTGCTTTTCTTATAAGGACACCAGTCCTACTGGATTGAGATCCACCCAAATGACCTCATCCTAACTTGATACATCTGCAAAAGCCCTACTTCCAAATAAAATCATGTTCACGGATGCCCAGGCTTAGGGCTGCAGCACAGGACACAATCTGAGCCATGACAGATGCTTTAGGATTGTAACGTTTCGATGAGCTCTGCCTCCATCCACGAGGTGCCAGTCCTGAGCGTCTCAGAAGATGCAGCTAAGAGTAGCAGAGGGAAGAAGTCCCGAGTTGTCCCACTGCTTAGCACTGCAGTGTTGCATGTTGGATGGCATTGGCAGTGTCCAGAAAAAGCCATGTTACTGTTAGCAAGCTACAGGACGCACAGATCTTGGGGCAGGTGCTTTCGAGATGAGGAAGGGGCAGACCTGCCGGCAGAGGCTGGCTTCGCAGACCACCCAGGAGTACGTGAGGACACTAGAACCAGCACCAGAGGAAGGGAGAGAAGGGTCCTGGGGGTCTTTAGGTCCTACTGACCCCAGGTGGGGGCTTCGTCCCAACAGCTTTCACTGTCTCCATCCTTGCTTTCCTGCCGAGGTCTGTGGAGGTGAGCGCACACGTCCCTGTGTGGAGCCCCAAGTTAAGTGGACAGCGGACTGGTTGGATCTTCCATGTCATCCTGAGGCACGCCACTGGGTGCACGGGCTTCACGGGTGGCCGCGGTGCGTGTCAGCTGATCCAAACAGCACTCAGTTCAAGTACAGGCAGGTCAGCGATTTCCAGCCACATTTCCCAGAGCCCTGGAGTTGGGAAGAGGCCTCGGAGGAGCAGCGTGAGGATGAAGGGGAGGCCGCTGGGCCTCCAGCTTGGGGCCAGACTTTCCTGTCGCTTTGCTGTTATTAGTCCTTCACACTGATCACATATATGGATTTTGTAAAATTCCATTTGGGGAGGGAATCAAATGAATTAAATAAGCAATTAGTGTGTGAGGTACTTATATTCTAGGTACTGTTCTAGTGCAGGAGATACAGCCGTGAATAGACACACCCATGAACAAAGGAACGAAAATTCTTGTACAGGCACAACTACTGTTCTATCTGCAGAGGGACGTATCATCGAAGATAATATATGAGAAAAATAGATTATGAGAGAAGGTAATCTACGCTTTGGAGAAAAACAAATACAGGAGGCTAGAAGGAGAATAAGAGAGTTGAGGTGGGCTTTACGAAGGAGATGGCATTAGAGCAAGATTGGGGTTGTTGAACGAGCTAGTAATTCGGGCTATGTGTGCAAAGAATGTTCTGGGTAGAAGGAAGAGCAGAGACTAGGACACAAGGTAATTTGGAAACCCTGCGGGTCATCATAAGGATTTCAGGTTTTACTCTGAAATGGAGCGCTAGCTATTCCTTTTTTGCACAGAAGCGTGTCTGACTCTGACATGTACTATGAAAGGATCTCTCTGCTGCAGGGTAAGAGCAGGCAGCAGGGACACCAGTGAGGAGACACTGGAGAAACCCAACTGGGAAACGATGCTACTCAGAGCAAGATGGCAACGGCAGGAATAAGATGCTGCTGTATTCTGTGTGTATTTTGAAGATAGAGTTAACAGGATTTCTGTGAGCTTCAATGTGGGATTTCAAGTAAAGGGAGTAGAGGACACTTCTAAAGAAATAAAATCAAGCTTGAACACTTTATTGGGAAAACAAAAAAAAGAAATTGAAAAGTAACACACTAAATTTGGAAAGAACCAAAAATAAATTCTGGAATTTAAAAATACAATAATCAAAAGTAGGAAGTCAGTCGGTGAGTTTAAAGTTTAAAGTCAGTGGACATACATGGCTGGAGAGAAATTATTTAAAACAACAAAAAAAAGATGCATCAGGAGAAAGTACCCAAAATACGATGCAGAGTGACAAAATATGGGAGGAAATCAAAAAAGTGTAAGATGCATCGAAGAGGTATCAACTTTTTTTGTTTAAATCCCAGAAAGAGAGAAATGACTCAATGGGGGTAGAAGCAGTAATTGAAGAGATATAATTTCCCAGAACGGATGAAAGAGACCAATCCACAGATTTAGGAAGCCCAGGGAGTCTCAAGCAGGGAAAATAAAAGATAGCCTCGCCTGAACAAAACAGAGAAAGAGAAAGTAGCCAAAGAAGGAAAAATGGACTCTCTTCAAAGAGGGCCAAAGACTGACCACGGAGTTTCCAAAGAGATGAGAAAGGAAGCCTGAAGACAGAGCAGTGTCCTCACAGAAGGTGTGGAAAAGAGACAGTGGGCAACCTCAACAGTGACAAAAAGAGGGACATGTCATTCCAGCAGTGGCGGAAACACTTTGTCCCCACAGACCCACACGGAAAGAAATTCTAAAGAATGTGCTTTAAGCAGTAGGAAAATGACCTTAGAGAGAAAAGCAAAAGACAAATATATGAGTAAATCTCACTGAACTTTGACTCGATAATATGAAAATAATAGTGTATTTTGGGGTTAAAATGCAGAATTAAAAATGTGTGAAAATAATACCACGCGTGGTCTGAGAGCAGGATAAGTGGAAATAAAATACTCCAAGCTGCATTTTATTTTCTGGGGAACGATCAAGTGACTCCCATTAGACTGTGATTGGATACAGATGTATTCTGTCTTGTCGGAGGAAACATCTCCGTTCCCTCTGAAGTTCCCATTTAAGAGGAAATGTGGGGAATTTTACACTTGGTCCATAAGGCATACACCCAGAAGTATTATTTAAGTATTACTCCATAAATTCATAACTAATCTCACACTAACATTCTCTAAAGAGCCCACAGGGTCGCCTGGATGGCTCAGTCAGTTGAATGTCCAACCATTAATCTTGGCTAAGGTCATGATCTTGGGGTCCTGGGATGGAGCCTCGTGAGGGGCCCCATGCTCAACATGGAATCTACTTGAGGATTTTCTATCTTGCTCTCCCACTGTCCCTCCCGCAGCTTGCACACACACACACAGACACACACACTTTTCCCCTCTAAAATAAATAAATCTAAAAAAAATGTAAAAAAAAATAAAGAGCCCACAAATTCGTTCTTCATTAGCCATCACATCTGCATAAGGACTTGTAAGTTTGGGAGAGAACTTTTAATCTCAAATGAAATGTATATTGGAGGAAGTCTTGGAGGAGCACAAAACAATGAAAACTCAGCTTTGGGCAATGATCAAGTTAAAAGTAGGGCTTATTTTAACAAACTCTGAATGGATTAAGATGTCTCAGTAAATCTCTTTATGGACAAAATGGTGAAAAGACATGAAACTAAGGGCGTGACTTTCCCACCAAAGTGTGATTGGACTAAACCACCTACAAGTAAGTTAGAAGAGACAGACAGACGTGACAAGAGAAAGCAAAGGACTATAGCAAGTAAGAATCGTGGAGCCTGTCAGCTTTGCAAGGGCTTTGGCTTAGCCTTTGTCCCTTCAGAGACATGCAGAGGCAGCCAACTGAGTGTGTGGGTCGGAGGAGCGACATGATCTTATTCACATTTTTAGGGCTCACTCTGGCCCTAATGGAATGGAAAAGATCCCATAGGGGAAGCAGCCTGTGTTAACAGCCAGTCATATAATGCCGCCTGGAGCCATAGGCAAGACGCTGACCATCCCACACTACAGCCCACATTGCTGGGGCGTTAGTCCCTTGCAGTGTTGTACAGGTGAGAGCTAGCTGTGTTTGCTGGAAAGGAAACGAAGAGGAAAATTCTTCGACATCGCCCTCTTGTTCAGTGTACAACGTATCCAGGAGTGGCCGGGTTGGAGCTCTAAGCACAGTGGTCAAGTGGCAATGAAAAAATAATTTTGTTCAGGGTTGGGGGTTTTGGGTAGCTGGATTTCCATATCACGAGTGGTTCCTGAGTGTGCGCACTGTGCTGTCAAAGGAGAGTGGGGTGCGAGCTGCTTTGCTCCCCACAGGTTCGCCCACCATTTGCCAGCAAATGTCCTGGGCGTGGTTTTTCCCCCAGATCTCAGCCCTGGTCCGCGCTGGGTCAGTCCTGTCTCCTCCTCAGTCGCTCCTTTATAAGAAGCTCAGAGCAGGCCCATGTTTATTTGTAAGATATTGAACAAACCTTTCTGTGGTTTCCTATTTCAATAATCTTTTCTTCAAAAAATTCTATTGGGGCTTTCTAAGATCTTTTTTTCTTTATGTTTTGCATATAAATGGCACTTCGATTTTAATGGCTTTGTTGCCTTATTAGCCCGTATACCTCCACAAATAATACTCTGTCGTTTTAACATTTTACCGCTGATTGTGGCTACCAAACCAATGGTGATACATGAAAGATCACATTTCCGAATAAAACCAGTGGAAGTTTTGTCCTTTGTTTCTTCGGGATAGCATTCATCATCATTGTCGCTGCGTTTACCGCTACTAACGCGTCCAGGGAAGATTCCCTACACTTGACAGAAAAGCCCAGGGAAGCCTGTTATACCACCTATAATTTAGGAATAAAAATAAGTAATGGGAACTCTATTTATCTATTTTAGATAATAATGTTAAACGGGAAATTTAAAAGTTAGGTTTGGTGAATAATTGGAGATGTTGTACAAATAAAAGATGTAAAAGGAAGTAAATGCTTGCATAGTTTTAGATTTCCACAACCTTTTTGGTTACAGCTGACAGACTGACCTCATCACATGGAGTAAGTGTTCCTATTGCCAGGCTGGGAACCTTCGTGCGAGATCGGGGGCTGTACAACGCTGGGCTGATGTATTTCAGCTCGATTCCAGGTAAGTTCATTCCTGTGAGAAAACCAACATGAGCCCTCGTATGATCCACACTGGATGGAACATGTTCTGTAGGCTTAGTTCTTAGGGTGCATTTAGCAGAGACAAACTTCAAAGCAGATTTTATGAATATGTCTGCAGAATTTAAAGAAAGCATGGACTCAGTGAAACAATAGAAAATCTCAATACATATTACCATTAAATAGCACGCATTTAAGCATTATGCTGTTAATTTAGGAAGCTTATAGAGATGTTATATATACCATACTAGCACAAAGGGAGTGTGGTAGGAACAGTGTTATACTGGCGTGTAAACATTCTATATTTTACTGGAACCAAATCAGTATTAATCATGGGCTATTTTTGATAAGTGTAAAATATTTTAATTTTATTCCCTGGACCAAATCTTTAAATAATAAAACAAAATAGAGCAAAAATATAGAGATATTAAGATGATGTATTTATAAATTCTGTTTACCACAAAAGAAAGAGGAAATAAGAAAAGAAAGGAGGAGACAAATAAAAAACAAATAGTAAAAAGGCAGATCTTAATCCAATCATAATATTATGTATGTGTAAATGGACTAAACAGTCCAGTCAGATAGCAGGGGTGATCAGATTGGATATAAAAGCAAGATGCAATTACATTTAGATTTTAGGAAATGAACTTTAAATTCAAAGTTATGTACATTACATTCAATATATTAAAAGAATGGAAAAGATACACTTTGCAAACAGCATAAGAGCAGGAGTGGCTACATTAGTGCCGTGAAAGAGACTACTCAGCAGGAATGTTATTAGACATGAAATACAAACTGGTCAACCAAGAGTGGAAATCAACTAAACCAAACTGGCTCTTTAAGAAGATCGTATAAAATTGGTAAACCTTTTGATCAGATTGAAAAAGGAAAAGGAAGAGAATAAAGATATTACCAATATCAAGAATGGAAGGGGATACAGTAGACTTCCAAAGCAGAAAGCACCAGGCCCATGTGGATTCACTGGAGACTTCTATAAAACATTTAAAGGAGAAATTATACCAATGCTCTATAATCTCTTCCAGAGGAGAAAATCAGAGGAACTACTTCATAACTCACTCTGTGGAGCCTGCATTGCCCCAGTACCAAAAACAGACAAAGACAGACAATACAAGAAAAAAAACAAAAACTACAAGCAATCTACCACCAAGTAGAATTTATCCCAGGTATGCACAGCTGGTGCAACGTTCAAAAATAATGTGATCTATCATATCAACAGGATAAAGAAGACAAATCACATGATCATATTGATTGAGGCAGAAAAAACATTTGATGAAATCTAGCACCTGTTCCTAATAAAGACTCCCAACAAACTAGGAAGAGAGGGAACTTTCTCAACTTGATAAAGAACAGTTACAAAAACTTACAGCTAAAACCATACAGCACAGTGAGAAACTCCAAGCTTTCTCACTAAGATCAGAAATCAGGCAAAGATCCCCCTCATAGCACATCCTTTCAACATCTTGCTGAAGTTGCGTTTTATCCACTTACTTTTTCCAGTTTTACTGACATGTAGTTGACATACGATACTGCAGAAGTTTAAGATGTACAGCATGATGATTGACTTACATAAACTAATCGGTGGCCACTACTAGTTTGGTTCATATCCATCATTTTATGTAGATAGAAAAAAAATGTTCTCTTCTTGTGATGAGAACTCTTAGGATTTACTCTCTTAACCGCATTTAAATCCAGCATCCAGCAGGGACCGCGCTCATCACATTTCCTTTACCACTCCGCACTTTTTATCTTACACCTGGGGACATTCGTCCATTTATCGGAGATTTTAGAGAACAGAAGTCTGACTTCTGAAAACAGGTCAGTGCTCGCCTGAAAGTCAAGGGTTGATTGAGTGCAGAGAGACATTTTTGAAGTCATGGACGGATCCTCTAACTGGATTACGGTGGTAGTTACACAGCTGTGTACGTGTGTCAACCCAACCAAAGCATACACTTAAACGGGGTGTGTTTCAGTTTATGCAAATTATACTTTAACATAGTTAAAATCAACTTTACTAAACTGATTTTCCAAAAATGAACACTGTGATGCTAATGCCGGGGACACGAAACCAGGCTCTAGTTAACGTGCCGAGGGAGGAGTAGTTGCCCTTGGCCATAAAGGTCCTGTTCCCCAGGGGTGTGCAGGGGGGCCCAGAGGCAGCGGGGAGGGGGGCCGCCCCCATCAGTTGGTCAGAGGGAGAGCTGAGTCAGCTCATCCAGCCCTCCAAAGCAAACTGGTCCCAGGGTTCCTTTTCCAGAACCGGTTTCATTTTTTATAGCTTTGGGCCTTCTTGCTTGTAGGGGCCCCAAGCCACTACAGAGCAAACACATTAAAAATTCACCGCATCCCACATTAAATATATATGGGTTTAGTCAAATTGCAGGAAACCGGTTGACATAATGTTATATTTTGTGGGCATTTCGTTAAACATTTATTTATTCCAAGTTGTCTCTGTTTTTCCCACCCACAAATTGCAGCCCGTATTTTTTCCCCCTTTGTTGTTCTTAAAAATCTCAAAAACTGGTACAGTGGGTTCTCCATACCTGCCAGGCCTATTGAGACTTTGATTTTTAAAGTTTCTATTTCATTTAAAAGAGAGTGTGCCCGCAGAGAACAGGGTGGGGTGGGCGGGGTAGGGGTGCTTACTTTGTCCCAGCTCTGACCACACACCCAGGGGTGACATTCTGAACCCCATTTCTCTGACAGCTCTAGGGCAACGATCACCCGGGCTCCTGTCCTGTTCACATGCAGAGTGTCAGCGGCAGGACCCTCATCTCCTCGGATTCTTGTCTGACCGAGTCAGTCCGAGGAGGGAAGCAGGAGAGGTCCAAGAGGGTGGAACCCCTTAAAGTGGTGTCCTTGGGAAGCCAGCTCTGACCTGACCCCAGAGGGGCTCTGGAGCGAGCATCCCCCCAGGAGCTCCCACCCTAGCAGGTTCCCCACCCTCTGGGGCAAGTTTCCCAAAGAGGAAGCTTTGAGTCACTGCTCCCAGTGACTGGGGCAGAGGAGAGGGGCCCTGGCCTCCCCCTGCTCCTGCCCCACAGGCCGACTCTGTTTCCCTAAGACCCTCCTTGGATGGTGGCCTCTGCAAATGGGTATCCTAACCAACACAGAGTTCCAGGAACCACCCTCAAGACAAAAAACTTACTTCCAGAAGTGTCCAAGGGATTCGATTGCAGCCAAGTTTGGGAGGCACTGAATTTTAACCAGAGTTTCGTTGGCGTTAACTCTTGCCCAGGAGCGAGTGTCTGCAGATCATTTCTCCCCATCCTCTGGGCTCAGGAACATTTCAGGCAGCTGCAAAGGGAGCTGCCAGCTTGCATGCCCTCAAGCTTGCACAGCCACACCGGGACTTCAGCAGGCAGGAGGCCCTGTGCGTCCCTCTCTCCGTTTGTCATACTCTCAAAGTCGAGTTCGTCGGCCACCTCACACTGCAGAGTTTTTGATGAAACTCCTTTTTGGTGTCCACATCCTCTGCAGCCCGGGGGCTGATGAGGTCCCGGTTGGTGTATGTGGTGGTCATGGTGGGGGTGGGGTGGGGTGCAGTTATCCAAGGGATGATGTTCTCAGAATCCTCCCTGCTCCTCCTGCTGTTGGTAAGGTCTCTGGGAAGACCTCTCGGCCTTTAATGCAGACAAGTCCTCAGTTCTGGGCCCCTTCCTTGGACAGACGCAGATACTCAAGCCGGCAGTGAGAGCGTCTAGGAGATTCTATTCCTAGCTCTGGTTCAGGAAGTGGCCCTGAGTGAACTCCTCATGTTTCTCTATCTCGTGCTCTTCACCAGAAAGAGCAACTTCGCCTAACACAACCCGTGCCCTTGGGGAACCCTTGACTCTTTGGGCAGAAAGATTGTGTGTATGTCCCCCCCCCCTCACTTTATGCTTTTCTGTACCCTTCAGATTTCTTACAAAGAAAGAGAGAGCTTCTGCGTATGCAGACAGCACGCGTAGAGATGGTCTCTGATCACGAGCGCTGGGAAACAAAGGGCATTGTTGGGCATTTATTGAGTTGATACCAAGGTGTGCGTGAATCAAGTTTCATGAATGACCTCACTCCAAAATCTCCAGGTGTGAATGGAAAAGTGACAGCCTGGGGAATAGGAGGTCTTATAACAAACAGCAGACAAAAATCTCAGAGTTTCTGATGAGTTGTTAAAATATTCTAATTTGCAATTATCACCCTAAAATGAAATGTCTTGTGTGTTAAGAATTATTTATCTATCACACTGCCAAATATCCTATAGGCTATATGTGATTTCTCCAGACACTCTCAGAAAGAGCAAGAAAAGCAAAGAGGATATTGGTTTCATGCATTTTCCGAATTACTATAAAATGCTAGGTCTGTGCTTGATGCTGATTATTTCATACACAGAGACTCAAAATGCAGGTCTGTGGATCCACGGATAGACACTGTAAGCATGTTGGACAACATGTGGGTCCACGGATAGACACTGTAAGCATGTCGGAGAACATGTGGGTCCACAGATAGACACTGTAAGCATGTTGGAGAACATGTGGGTCCACGGATAGACACGGTAAGCATGTCGGAGAACATGAGGAAACGAGGAGGTTGAACGTTTATCACGTTAATTTCATCAAAGGAGATATCAAGCTGGATGTTTAAGCTTAGAAAATTCTAGAATGTGTAGTGCAGCATCTTCACTGATATGGTATCTGACAGTGACTAACACTCTACCACTCCTTGGTCGAGATAAACCCAGGGAGAGCTGCTCCCAGAGAGCTACACATTGTTACTTACTTACTTACTTACTTACTTAATTTACTTATATTAACATATCATGGGTTATTTGCCGCAGGGGTACAGGTCTGTGAACCATCAGGCTTACACACTTCACAGCACTCACCATAGCACACACCCTCCCCCGTGTCCATCACGCAGCCACTCTATCCCTCCCCCACCAACCCTCAGTTCATTTCCTGGGATTCAGAGTCTCTTAGGGTTTGTCCCCCTCCCCAGTCCCATCTTGTTTCATTGTTTCCCTCCCTACCCCCACAACCCCCGCCCTGCCTCTCAAACTCCTCATATCAGAGAGATCATATGATAATTATCTTTCTCTGATTAACCTATTTCGCTTAACATAATACGCTCTAGTTCCATCCACGTCGTTGCAAATGGCAAGATTTCAGGTTTTGACGGCTGCACAGTATTCCATTGTATATACTTATACCATATCTTCTTTATCCATTCATCTGTTTGGCTATAACACATTGTCTTCTGTTAACACTTGTGGGAGAGGCAGGGGCGTGCAAGGGCAGGAGGCTGGGCTGACTTGAGTGACCCGGGACCTCATCTCGCTCATCACTTCCCAGCTGTGTGCGCGCCATCATGCTGTCGTCAAAGCGTGGGTCCAGGCAAACTGTGGGCCCATGTTCTGCTTCTAAAAGCCCATGGCACTGTCATCTTGAGAATGTGGATTACTGAAGGCTGATCCAAAATAAATTTCAACTAAAAAGGACAGTTTTAGAGAAGCACACAACTGTAACAAATCTAGGAATAAAACCTAACAACCAACTCATCTGGATCCCTTCCCGAACTACTCTTAACCCCTCAGATGGATGTCCACAACAACCCCACGTTTACACGCAGACGATGGCCCAGAGTCTAGGATAGAAAAAACATTTCAGCCCCAGAGATCCCTTCAGTTTTGTAAGAGCTGAGTGTTGGGAGACAAGTTTCTGTGAGTCTTCTGTGTCTCTTTTGTCTTGTACATGAAGCAGTGACTGCTTTTGTTCTGGACATCGTTTCAAGGATGTTGTCTGTGAGCAGCCTTGGGAGATAAAGGTGGACTCTTCCTCCGCAGCAAAGCACAGGTATGCCTCCCGTCCAGTGGGACAAAGACGATGTCCCCTTCCATGGCCAACAGAACACCTGCCCACTGTGTAACTTTACATCCTCATGCCAGGCTCTTCTCCAGCACTGCAAATTAACATGTCCTCTTGGGACTGCCTTACAGGCAGTGGGTTTAAGGGGCTGAGCTATCAGCTACTGCCACAGCAGTGAGTGACCAAATGGCCTTCATCTCAGCCAACCCCCGTGGGCTGGGTAGATGGATTCGTTAGTTGCAAGTAGGGAAAATCCCAGGCACCTTGGCACTTCTCAACCGAAGGCTGAATTTTCACAGTTCTCCTCCAGGAGTCACTAAAATCGACAGTGATCATGACTAACAGACTTTTCTTCCTGGCAACCTTTCCAATGCCAGCAGCCTTTCGAGAGTAAAGCAAAAAGTTACATAAGAGGACCCACCATGTCCTCACTTACAAATTATGAGTAGTGGCATAATCCTGATAGGAGGATTGAAGGAAACGCCCAAAAGGGGCTGAATCTGACTTGAAGGGAGACTTGATAAATTTAAGACATGTAGTAGACCTCTGAGCGACTATACATGACCCAAAAGAAATATAGCTAATGAGCAGTGAAACAGATTACTGAAGAATAGTCACTGCAGAAGAAAACAGGAGAAGAGAGAAAAAGTCAAAGAACAAGTGGAACAAACCAGAAATAATAACAAGATAATAGATTTGAGCGCACACATATCGATAACCACTGTGCATGAATGGTCCGAGCCAGGAATTTCTGCCGGCCCCCAGACAGTAAGCTTCCTGTGCTCTGCGTGCAACAAGATCTTTGCTACCAGTACACAACGCTGCTGTTGCAACAAGAAATCAGTCACAGACATTCTGCAAATGAGTGGACGTGCCTGTGGCCCAGCAAAATTTATTTCCAAAACCAAGCGGCAGGTTTTGGCCAAGGAACCATAGATTGCTGACCTCTGACTAAGGAGCCCAATTAACAGGCAAAGATGTATTATAAAGACACTGAGATACTAATAGTAAAACATGGGGAAGACATGTATTGTTAGAACATGAATCAAAAAATGCTGAGGTCCTGGAGAGGCTGGGTGGCTCAGTTTGTTAGGCAGCTGACTCTTGGTTTTGGCTCTGGTTGTGACCCCAGGGTCCGGGGATTGAGCCCCATGTTGGGCTCCATGCTCAGTGGGGAGCGCCTGTTTGAGGATCCTCTCTCCCTCTCCCTCTGCCCCTCCCTTCCTTGCATGTTCTCTTTCTCAACTTCTAAAAAATAAATAAGTAAATCTTTTTTTAAAATGTTGAAATGGCAAGAATATTATTAGACAAAGTAGATTTCAGAGCAAATAATTTTGTCAAGGATAGGAGGAGCATTTTATAATGCTAAGGGGGTCAGTTCATCCTGAGAACACCCAATGTTAACTTGGTATGCACTTTATAGCAGATCTTCAAAATACTTGAAGCAAAAACTGATAAAAAATGAGAGGAAAAATAAACAAATCCATAATTATAAGTGGAGCTTGCAACCTACCTCTCTCACAAATGATAAAATAAGGAGACAGAAGATTAATAAAGATATAGAAGTTTTGACAAACACTAAATCAACTTGTCTTAACTGACATCTTTAGGAAACTACCCCAAGTATGAAATACACATTTATTTCAGGTGCACGTGAAACATTTACCAAGATAGACCACATTCAGGACCAAAAAACAGCTTTCCATAATTTTAAAAGCTTGAACTCATACAACGACTATTCTCTACACAAAATGAAATTAAATTAGAAGTCAGTAGCAGAAATATGTGTGGCAAATCCCCAAATGTTTGGCTATTGAAAAAATATGTCATGTTTCAAAGAAGAAATAAAAAGGGAAATTAGAAAATGTTTTTGTTTGGATAAAAATGAAAACAGTCTGTCATAATTTGTGGGATGCAGCCAAAGCGGTGCCTAAAGGAAAATTTATAGCATCAAATGCTTATATTGGAAAAGAAGAAATCTTTCAAATTGATGATCTAAGCTCTCATCTTGAGAAAACTAGTAAGTGCTAAGACTTCTATTACAGCAGAATGAGGAACTTGGCAAATTCTCTCCCCAAAAAGAAAAAAATAATGCTGGGTACAGTAATTAAAATAAACAATTTCAGGGATGCCTAGGTGGCTCAGTCAGTTAAACATGCATTTGCATGGGAGAGACCTGAGAGAGGCCACACTCTGTTCTAGCTGGCCTTGAGCTTACACACATGTGGCAAACATATTTCCCAGATTTAGTGTTGGGAAGTTACCAAACAAACGAAACACCAGTGACAATATTCTCAAGCAGGAAATATCGGAGTCTGCAGTTGCTGAGTATACAGCAAACATAATATGTCAACCGAATATTAGATAAGATCTAATATATGATCCACCCGCCCAGAAATAGCAAAGTGTGATGCACAGTTGGGGGGGCACTCGACAGTTATATTATTCAACACCAAGATTTCTATCTGGTACTTTTAAATATTTTCTCTCTCCTTACTGTATTGAACCATTGTCATCTCACTTTAATTCATCAAATTTATTTTAATCACTTCAATTTCTTCTTTAGTATTTTGGGCATATGTATTTATAATGTTCAGTTATAATTGAAGTCCTGCCTCCTAAGTTTAATACCTGGCCGAATTTGATTCCATGAGTTAGCAGCAAGTTCCCTGTTCCAGTAGAGGTTCTGATTCTCACTCATGAGGTGTCTCTCGCGTGTCTCTCTGCCATAAGGCCGCCTCAGGGCAGAGAAACAACATTCAAAGAAACACCAACCATATGGCCATAATGATGAAAAGCGCTTCAAATTGTTTTTAACATCTCTCAAAGGATGACAAAGAAGGGCTAGTTAAAAGGTAAACTGAGGCACATTTAAATTTTTCAAACTGTTCATTTGGTCATACATCCATGTGAATTGGGCACCACCAAGCAGAAGGTGGTCAGCAGCCCCCACTCTGAGGAGCTTAGGGCAGAGACTTTTCTGGAGAAAACTCAGACAGAAGGCAAGGAAGGAGTCCTTTGATTGGCTGTAGCTGAAGTGGTTGCTTTATCTGGGGAAGCCTATTTGGCTGTTTGTTGATTGCTCTCAAGTTTCATTTCCCAGTACAGCAATTCATTGACTGGATTAGGTGGTTGGCTTATGTAGGCTACCCTTGCGGAGACTACCAGGGACTTAGCACCCCACAGTCTAATGGCATCCTTGTGTCTTTACACAATAGATCCCTTTCATATTGTGTGGGCAAATTTCTTGACATACACTTTTCACATTTCTCTACTCATATCTAAAAAGCTCTGTCTTCCTTCTCTTGAAGCCCCCAAAGTGATGTTGTCAAAAAGGATTTTAGGATCATCCCAGAAATATTGAAAATTCTCACCACAATTCCCAAAGAGCAAAAACTTATGGCACTCCAGAAACTCATAACGATGATAATAATTAAAGTCATACTAATAAGACCTTGTGATAGGAGCTTGTTTTCTTCAAGTTAGACTGCACACAATTTTTGATCTTCAGGTTTTTCATTATCATTATTTTGAATTTCCCACAACAAATCAGACATTTGAAGGCCCAGAGGGTATACATTTTCTAAATTATATCAAACGAGGCAGAGACTTAAATTTCAGAAAGTTCTGCGTGAATATAACAAAATTATCCCCAGGGAAAAATGAAAACAAGAAATTCCTAGCAACTTAATCTGGGTACAATTGCGGGGGGTATGCAAATTATTTTCCAGATGTGTACACTCACAAGCAAGTTATCAGAGAGTCAGTCCACTTGTAAATTTGATAGATTCTGTCAGCCCAATTGATACAAAGTATCTCTTACTGATGTCTTGATATGCACTTCACTGATTACTAGTGACACTGAACATCTCTGCATGTATCTGTTAGCTTTTGTAAAACGCTTTTGGAAATGCCTGCTTGTGAATTTTTGTCCATTGATGATTTTGCATTTTTCTCATTGATTAGTGTGAGTTATTAAATACAAATATCAATTGTTTGTTGGTTACACTTTACAAGTATGTTCTCCCAGTGTTTAACACATTTTCCTTCTCTTTAGCTTCTTATTTGATGAACAGGGGTCCTTAATTTTATCATAACAGAATAAAGATACTCTCTTATTTTTTTCTTTTTACAGTTTGTGTTAGTCAGGTGGAGTGAACGAGAAGTTGCCTGAGAGATCGTTCAGACAGAAGGAATGTTGAATGGGGAGCTCCTCACAAAGGCGTAGAAAGAGCTGAGAAGTACTGAGGATGCTAAGGCACCCTGAGATCAAGTCCACTGGAAACCTGCACACACCCCAGCCCTGAAAGAATAAAGGAGGAGACTGTGGAAAGACCTGAGAAAAAGCAGGCAAATGACAGAGACAGAATTTTAAAGTTTTCGCTTTAACATTTAAGTTCTTAATCTAATGGAATGGAATGCTTTATTTATGGTGTGAGGTAGGGATCATATTGTATTTGTTTTCCACATCAGTAACTTATATTCCCAGTAAAATCCTTTGAAAGACAATGTGTTGATACATACTCTTCTTGGATTTTAATTGAATAATTCATTAAATATGAAACAATGTTTTCATAAAATAAATTTTAAATTAATAATGAAATATGCTTCTAAATGCTTTATATTTTGGTTGAAAACAAAATTGTAAGAATTAAACTTTATATTTACTAACTCTTGATTTCCAAAATCTCTCCATTTTTCTATTAGACATAGGGAAGATATTTGGAGCAGAAAGTCATGTGTGTATTTGAAAACAAAAAAATCATAATCCTGTTGTCCTTCCCAGAATTGTGCAGATAACACACATTCATTTTTGTAAGAAGAGATGAGAAGAAAAACTTCCTGATGTCGGATTAATTTTGCTCAATAGGAAGGTCTGTTCAGTCTGAGTTTCTTACCCCCATAACATTGTTTCTCCTTGGAATATTTTATTGTTCTTAGAGACTTTGGAGTCCTAAGGATTTGCTCTGGTTGAGACGAGCTTCCTTGACTTCTTCAGATTAGTGGGTCCTTTTGTATCCACAGTTTAGACCTATTTTTAAAAACCAACTATTGAGAGAAACAGGGGCCAGTGACTATGTGTCGGGGGTGGGGGGAGGCGTGGACACGTGCTGCAGGGGTCTGCTTGGCTGGTGGGGTCCTGGCTTCACTGCTGAATCCAGGACCCGTGGAGGTTCTGCTCTTGGCATTTCAAAGTCCTTTTCCAGACGACTGTTGAGTGACCCAAGCTCATTATGTGAGCCAATCAGTTACATTAGCAAAGCTGACGCTGCTTTTCCCTCTGTCTGTGAGTGAAATACACGTTATCCCCATCTGTGTCAGTTCTTTGTAGTCTGAGAAAAAGGAACATGTTCACGAACAATTAGTTCAGAAACGAATGCTTGAGACCTGAAGAATACTGTAGTATCCCCGGGAGACAGAAGCCTCTCGCTCCTACAGTCCTGCGGTGCTGCCAGCACCAAGCCCAAGTTCTGTATCAGAGATGTCCTGTGGCCTTGGCTTCAGAAGTCACCTTTGGCTATGACGGAACGCCTAGCTATTTATCTAATAATCATTACTGACTACCTATTCTGTGCCTGATATTTTGCCAAGGGCATTAGTTCCTAGAGCCGCCAAAGCAACTGTCCACAAATTGGGAGGCTTAAGGCAACAGAAATATATTATCTTACCGTCGTGGTGGCCAGAAGTCTGAGTGTGCAGTCGAGCTGTTGGCAGGGCCACGCTGCCTCTGAAAGCTGTAGGGAAGACTCCCCCCTTGTTCTTCTAGCTCCTGGTGTATGCGGCACCCTCGGCTGTCCTGGGCTTGTAGGTGTCTCCTTCCAATCTCTCTCCCCATTTTCATCTGGCCTTATTCTCTGGGTGTCTTTGTGTCTTCACATGGCCCCCCACCTCTCCTCAGGACACAGGGCACATTGCAACAAGGGCCCATCCTAAGCCAGCATGACTTCACCTCAAGTATTCACCTGCGCAATGACTCTTGACTTGGGCGAAGCCTATGCACTGAGGCTGGGTGTGAGGATCCTGTGACACCCCAGCCTCCCCTCTCAGTCAGCAAAGCTCTGCCCCTGTTGGGCTCCATGGAAGATCTTGGGATGGATGGATCCCTTCTTGATACAGCGTGGGTGGGATCCTGGCCCAGGAAGGTCTCCTGCCTCTTATCTCGGCGTAGACATTTTGTCTTCTCCCATCTGCAGGTGTCATGGATGTTTGCTTGTATCCTGGAGGTGACAGTTCATAGTGTCTCTTCTAGGCATCTAAAACTTGCTTCTTAGCCCGGGACCATGAGGTAACCACCTCTCTCATGCTCTGCTGAAGTGAAACACTTGCTGTGTCCATCTGTCCTTGGTAATGAGATCACCAGGGACATGAGGATCTATAGTCCCAGCCAATGGCACTTCCAGTAATATTAGCTATGTTTCCACTGGAACTCAGGAAAATGGTGAAATTTTAACTGGAAGAATTGTAACTGACAATCTTAACTATAAAAGAACCTTACTTTTCTCAGGAGAGAAAACAGCCTAAAACAAAATCTCCTTCATCCTCAATTTCCTAAAAGAAAAAGCTTTAAATAGGACTTTTTATTTAATAAGATCCACCATAAAATGGCAAAGTATGTTTTTGTCCATTGAATTTTGTTTAAAGAAGCATTACTCAGAAATTGGGAATGAGTAATTTGAGGCTAGGACAAAAATGTCAAATTTTGTATCATAAATATAATCACTGTTTCTAATATTAGTAACAATGATATCTGGCTTAGAAAAACTTTCATTTGAGAGCTTTCAAGCAATTACCTATTGATGACCTAATTTATGAATTCGTGGATACTTGGATGTTTCCTGTGGCTCTGCAATCACACAGGCATCTGCTGTGTAGGGAGGTGTCTCTGTCCAGTCATTTTGCCCCATGTGTATAATTAAAAAGAAGACAATATGTACAATATTATCCTACTTGGTTATTTGGTATCTGGAAAGGGCTTTGCAGGCAGAACAATGTGACCATAGCAAGAAGGCACCATTCCCCCGGCATTTGTCAAGGACTGAGAAGTCATCCCCCTCTTAGTGTGGTCTTCACATTCGATACTCACAAGACCATGATAAGGTCAGGGGGCCTGAGGGTTACTCACAGAAGTCCATGCCTGTTGTACAGAAAGGGACTATTTTGTATGTATATCACATATCTTAACAAAATCCATGAGAAGGTTGGAGAAAAGCCTCAATGAGCAGAAACCAAGGGAGATCAGGGAGCAGGGCAGAGGTCACTTCCAAGAGCAGCCCAGTTAGGACCCCTTCGACTGCCTCTCCCAACTTTGTGACCTTCAGGACTCAGCATCCTGGTAGGAGTAGCTGATATCATGAGTTTAGCTCACACGCTCTTGTCGTAGTTGCCAGGGTTGAAGGGAGGTGGGTAATTTTTTCCCTTGGGCTTTTCTAGTGGGAACTGGGTCACCTTACACGAAACACTCATAATATAAGCCATTACAATTGGTTAGGATGTACATTCACATCAGAGTCCGGGGAAAAAGAAGACAAAGGAGTGAACTACAGGTATTACTGACTATTCACACCTTACAAAAGAGGAAGCCTCATCTCGGAGGGGTTCCATCACTTGTTTGAAGCCACGTAGCTGCTAAGCCATATCGTAAAGCTAGGAGGTACAAGAGAAGAGCGAGTCCCATCTTCTCATTCATCAGTTAAATTTTTTAACAAAATACAGGTTGAGTAATTACTTTGTGCCGGGATGAGTTCTAAGTGATGAACTCATCTCTACTAAGATGAATTCTTCTCTACTGTTGTGGTCCCTATCCTCCTGGTCTCTATCATCTAAGAGAGGATACAGATATTAAACATGGAGCCACGAAATGAAAGAAGCAATGACTGATTTGTCAAGATTACGGAGAAAAATTACAAAATGCCATAGGAGTTCCATGGATTGAAGGGTTATTTAAATTGTCTGAAGGAGGAGGTTTTATCTGAACAGGGGTTAGCCAGAAGAACGACGGAGGGAATAGAATCACAGAGAGTTCAGGATACATCAAACCCCAGGGCTGGAAAGAGCATGATCATATGCTCACCTATTTGCTTTAGAGATTATCTGAGTTAGTCATTTAGACATGTCATTTTTACAAAGTCTAAGTAAACATGTATAATTATTAAATACACCTAAAGACTTGGATTAGCTATTGATCACTGTCTGACTATGATGCACTCCTGAATTTTGAAATTTTTAAATAAAAATTGAAAAATCAAACCAAAAAAGTAACCGGATCTCTTTGGGTGGTCAGGAAAACCACACCTGCACTGTGCCATTAAAAGGTGTCACCTCTGGTCTCAAGGAAATCCATCACCTTCCAGAAGTTACTGTTGGCCGTGCCATTTTTTCTGGTGTCTGTGTGAAGGCCAAAAAGGCAAAGAAGAAAGGGGAAAACCTACAAAAAGTAAAAATGTCATCTCTTCACTCCTGATTATCTCACCAAACAACCCTGAGATGGTCACGCAAGCCACCCTTGGAGATGGTCACTCGGTCTTCTACTTGCGGGCAGCTCTGCATATCTTTCAGAATTGTGAACACCATGCTGGTGACATCTGGAAAACATCTACATGGGGGAGCTAAGGCAGAAGAGCAGGAAGAAATAACATTTATAGGAGAAAGTGATTTCCGCAGCTCTGGGCAGGAGCAACCCTCCAGAATTTCATGCGTGTTCTCGCGGTGAGCACAGCTCATCTTCTACCACAGCAATAGTAAATAGCTTCGGATCTGAGTGAATGAAAACAATATTTACTTCTTGCTCCCACTTCAGTACCATGTGTAGATGGTGTGTCTTTATTTACTGTGGTCCCTTAGGAACCAGTCTGAGGAGGACCCACCTTGTCATGTGTTTTCCCCAGAGCGAAGACGGGAAGAGGGCTAGGGCGCATAGGCACTACTCAAGGCTCCTTCCTGCAAGTGACACACCTTTTGTCAAAGAAAGTCACGTGGTGATCGCTAACTTCAGGATGGGCGGCCAAGGGCAGTCCTGCCTAACGCACCTGCAGGGGAGGAGAGCTGAGACCTCCACGGACACCAGATGACCACCACAGATGCAAATGGAAATGTTCGTACGGCCCTCGACTTTGTAGGGTCGCGTGCATATCACCACAATTGGCAACAAAACCTTTGCCCTTTTATCTGTAAAGTCTGGGTGTCAGCCAGAATCCACTGGAGAAAACAGAAATTGCAGTAGGTATTTCAAGCCGAGAGGCAATCGCTTAATAGCGGGAGATGCAGAGAGGGGAGGTATAGGGAGGTCGAACACAAAGTCGTTCCGAGGTCAAGGGCACCAATGGCATGCGCCAGCGTCACTGAGCCTGTACAGGTGCGTTGCTGGATCTGCCAGTAGCTGGCCACCTCTGAGGTCTGCAGAAAGACAGCAGTTGTACCTTTGTTTATTTCTCGGTTTTAGTGACTGTGTTGTGAGCACGTAGGGAAATTCGCACTAAAGCGTTAGTGGGTAATAGGGCCGTGAGTTTGGCGAACACTTTCAAAAGATTCAGATGGAAAACATTCTTTGTATCTCCTGAATTGCAACATTTTTGTAAGTTAGAGTTTTTTTTTTTTTTTTTTTTTTACTTTAAAAACTGAGCATAGGAGCACTGTGGATCATCTGAACAACAAACATATTCTTTCCTTCCCCCATGGGAAGTAACAGCCCTAGCTCTTCCTGAAGAGCAGTTGATTCCCACGCCAACATGATTCCTCCTTCCTTGCCTGCTGCTGTCTTGGCACCAGGATCCTGAAATGCCTGGGTGACAGCCACAGCTCGAATTTGAATAGGACTGTCATGGTGTCCCCAGATGGAAATGTGGAAGTATTTGCCCTCTGGGAACCAGGGCTCTACAGCCGCACCCCTGAGGTTGCAAGTGCACATTTCACTGGGAGACTGGCAGCCCAGGGCGGGAGTGGGGGGGCGGGGGTGGGGGGCTGGGTAACAGGACTTTCCTCCACCCCTTGAGTCCCAGACCCCTATATCCCACCTGCTAAGGATACAGCACCACATACTGGCCACTGATTAAGGTAGCCTCTCAGCAACAATGGTGTTCCTTCTACCTTCTTTAAATTGACTCCTGTCAGGTATAATTTACATACAACAAAATACAACTCTTTCAAGTGCTGCATTCGTTGACTTTTACCATGATTAAAATTTTTACTCTTTGAAAGTTTCCTTTGTACCCCTTCTCTCCAGTTCCCCAAACCTGGGCCTTGGCAGCCACAAGGGTGATCTCTGTCACTACAGGCTCGCTTGTTCTAAAATGTCACAGACATGCACTCAAACAGCACATGGTCTTTCGGGCTTGGCTTCTGTGATTTGACATCATGTCCTTGAGGTTCAGCCATGTGATGTGTGTGAGTGAGGGGTCCCTCTTTGCTGTCTGATTGTAGTCTATCCCGTGCATCTCTACCACAATTTGTTTAGAACAACCTTGAAATCAGGCAGTGTAGTCTTCCTACTTTGTCATAATTTTTCAAAACTGTCTTGGATAGTCTACGTTCTTTGCATTTGCAAGTAAAGCTTGCAAATTTCTGTAAAAATACCTGCTGGGATTTTGATCAGGACCGCACGCAACACAAAGGTCAGTTTTGGGGAAAGAAACATCATAATACTGACTCCTCAACTCCATGAGGAAGAAAGCTGTCTACCCTCTGAGACCTTCCATAATGTTTTTTAACAGTTTACTTTGTCTTTTAGTTTACAGTGTAGAGGTTTTGCCCTTATTTTGTTAAGTTTATCCCTAATTATTTCATCTTTCTGATTGTCTTGTTAATGCTCTTACTTAAATTTTAATTTCCAATCAGTCATTGCTATTATATAGACATGTAATTGATTTCTGTGTATTGATGATATAACCTGCAACCTTGCTACAGTAATTTATTATTCCAGTAGCTTTTTTCGTAGGATCTTGGAGATTTTTCTATGTAGACAGTTATGTGGTCTGTAAAGAAAGGCAGCTTCGTTTTTCCTTTTCAATCTGCATATTTCCCCCCTGCCCTTGCTTTATGGCATTGTGTAGGATCTCCAAACCAAGCTGAATAGAAGTGCCTTGTTTCAGATTGGGCTTTCACTCTTACGCACGATGCTTTCACCCTTACACCCTATACACACGATATAGGTTTTTATTGCAGTGCTTTATTATGTTGATAAATGCATCTATATGCCAGAATGCCTGGGTGGCTCAGTCGGTTAAGTGTCTGCTTTGGGCTCAGGTCATGATCCCAGGGTCCTGGGATTGAGCCCCACACCGGGCTCTCTGTTCCGCAGGGAGCCTGCTTCCTCCTCTCTCTCTACCTGCCTCTCTGCCTACTTGTGATCTCTGTCAAATAAATAAAAATCTTTTTTAAAAATTAATTTATATGCCTAGTTTTCCAAGAATTTTATTTATCAAAAATGAATTTTGAATTTTGTGTCTTTTCTGTATCTATTGAGGTGATTGTATGGTGTTTCCTTTTTGGTCTGTTGATATGATAAATTATACTAATTCATTTTCGAATGCTAATTCAGCCTTATTTTCGTGAGACTGTACTCACTTAGGATGTATTATATTTCTTATAGTAGGCAGGATGTGATGTGTTAATATTTTCTTAAGGGTATCTGCAGCTCTGATCATGAGATATATTTATCTGCTTTCGGTATCCATGCCATGTTGGCCTCCTGAATTGAGCGGGGAGATAATCTACCCCCTACTGTGTTCTGGAAGGGTTTGTACTGTTCTTCCTGAAGCTGTCCGGGCCTGGATAATGTTGTTTGTTTGTGGTTTTTGATGAGATCATTTTAAACTACCATTTAATTATTTTGAAGATACAGAGCTGTTCTGATTCTAGTTTCATCTTGAGTGAGTTTGGTAGTTTGTACCTTTAAGGCACGTGTCCATTGCACCTGAGTTGACATAGTAGTTCCTATGAAACTCATTCCTAAAAGTCACTAGTTTCTATAAAGTATAGCTGAGCCTTGAACAACGCCAGTTTGAACTGCATGGATCCACTTATACGTGTCTTTTTTTTTTTTTTAAGATTTTATTTATTTCTTTGACAGAGACAGATCACAAGTAGTCAGAGAGGCAGGCAGAGAGAGAGGGGGAAGCAGGCTCCCCGCCAAGCAGAGAGCCCGATGCGAGGCTCGATACCAGGACCCTGAGATCATGACCTGAGCCAAAGGCAGACACTAACCCACTGAGCCACCCAGGCGCCCCCCCCTTTTTAAGGTAAATATACTCCATGGGGCACCTGGGTGGCTCAGTGGGTTAAGCCTCTGCCTTCGGCTCAGGTCATGATCTCAGGGTCCTGGGATCGAGCCCCGCATCGGGCTCTCTGCTCAGTGGGGAGTCTGCTTCCCCCTCTCTCTCTGCCTGCCTCTCCACCTACTTGTGATCTCTGTCAAATAAATAAATAAAATAAAATAAAAAGATAAAAATACTACAGCACTGTAAAAGCATTTTCTTATTTATTTACTTATTTATTTTAGTGAGAAAGAGGGAGAGGCCAGGGCGGGGTGGGGTGGACAGAGGGAGAGGGAGAATCGTAAGCAGAATCACGCTGAGCGCTGAGCCCAACTTGGGGTTCGATCTCATGACACTGAGGTCGTGACCTGTGCCAAAACCAAGAATCGGGTGCCCAACCAACTGAGACATCCAGGCGCCCATCTGTGAGTCTCTTTCCCCAGCGTACTTTTTGGCGAGAATACAGCATGTGATACATGTACACAGAGCACGCGTGTTGGCTGTTGTGGTTTTGGTAAAGCTTCCAGTCAGCCGGGGGTGTTTGTAGGTACGTTTTGGGAATCACGGGTGTATGTGGATTTTCCACTGTGCTGGGTTGAGGGGATGAGCAGTTCTAACCCGCACACTGTTGCAGGGTGAGCTGTCGTTCACGCCCGTCGCCGTGGATAGGTCCGTAGTGACGATCCACTCTCATATCCAGTTTTGGTAACTTTTGTCATCCCTATTTTATTCTTATTAGTCTGACCATACTTCCTTAATTACTGACTTTTTCAAATACAGTTTCAGGGACGTTCTTCACCTGTTGTCTGTTTTCTCTTTCACTGACCTATTCCCTCATCTTTAACGTTTTTCCTTCTTGCTTAGGTTTAGCTCTGATTTCTCAGAGCTGAATCTTGGGCGATTGCTTGGAGAACTTTCTTCTCTCCTCACATAAGCTTTCAATACTAAACGTAGCCCACGAAGCACTGCTGGGTGTGTGTGCCACCGACATCCGTGTGCTCGGCTTTCATCTTTACACAATTCACGACAGTTTCAATTTCTGTGTGTGTGAGTTCTTCTTTCTCCCGTGGTTATTTACAATGTATTTTTCTGTGTCCAAATCCTTGGAAATTTCCCATGTGTCTATTTCTATTATTGATTTCTAATTTTGGCTCTCATGGGAAGAGAATATACTTGCATGCTCTCTGTCCTCCTAAATCTATTTGGACTTGCATTATGGCCCAGAATATAGTCTATCTTGATACATGCTTATTTCTATTTGGAAAGAAAGTGTATTCTGTTGGTGGGCAAAGGGAGCTGCTAATGTTGATTCTATCAAGTTGGATAGATAGCTGTGATAAACTGAAAAAGGGTCCCCAAAGAGAACCAGGTTCTCTTGGGAGTCCTTGGGACCCGTGAATATTACTTTTATGGTCATAAGATATTTGCCTGTGTGATAAAGTTGAGGATTTTGAGAGAAGAAATTATGCTGGATTATCTGGGTGGGTCCTGCCTCTAAACAGGAGAGTCCTGATGCGAGGGAGGCAGAGGAAGAGTGAAGACAGAAGCAGATAAATACCCTGTTGGTCCTGAAGGTGGAGGAAGGGGCCATGAGTCAAGAAATGCAGACAACGCAGCTTTAACAGGCAAAAAAGGAAAGGAATGGATTCTTCCTAGAGCTTCTGGAGGAAACATGGCCCTCTTCACTTTGGTTTCAACCCAATGAAACCCATTCCTGACTTCTGACCGCCAGATGGCAACATAATAAATGTGTTTTGTTTTAAACCGTCAGTCTGCGGTAATTTGTTACAGCAGCCATGGGAAACCAATACTGCTGTGCAGGACTTCTTTATCCTTATTTTTTTTTAATCTACTTATTCTTTTTTTTTTTTTAAGATTTTATGTATTTATTTGACAGAGAGAAAGAGACAGTGAGAGAGGGAACACAAGCAGAGGGAGTGGGAGAGGGAGAAGCAGGCTTCCCACAGAGCAAGGAGCCCCATGCGAGGCTCGATCCCAGGACCCCAGGATTATGACCTGAGCCGAAGCCAGACACTTAATGACTGAGCCACCCAGGCGCCCTTATCTGCTTATTCTATTAATGAGAAAGGTGTGTTCCAGTCCCCAACCATAACTATGTGATCTGTTCTTTTGCCTTTCTGCTTCCGTTCTGTTTTGTGCATTTCATACCTCTGTTACTATGTTCTCGTGATGACTCATCTCTTTCCTCATCATGAAGGATCTCTTTCCATCTCTAGTAATATTCCTTGCCCTGATATGTACTGGGACCACCGCCAACATAGCCATTCCAGGTTCTCGTGATGACTGTTTTTATGAACTCTGCTGTCCACCCTTTTCCTTTTTAACTTGTGGCTTTATAGTCAACATGGATTTTTTTGTAGACAACGTGTAACAGTCTCCTGCTCTTATGTCCATTTTGATGAACTCTAACGCCTAATTATGGAGTTTGGACCATATATACTCATCTAAGGATCATTTGTTGAATGTTTATCACTGTGCTATTCATTATCTATTTGTCTCATCTTCTCTGTTCCTTTTGAAATAAATCAGTTTTGCTAATAATTCCATTTCATTTCCACCATTGGCCATGAGCTATACTTTTATGTTATTTTAAAGTGGTTTTTCTAGTGGTTTACAATATTCATATTTAATTTAACATGATCTATCCCAACTTATACATCTTTAAGAACCTAATGAGAATCTATTTACCTTAATCTCTTCTGTTTTGGGCGCTATTGTTTTTGTATACTTTATTTCTAGATTAGTTATAAATCCTTCAACCTGTTATTGTAATTTTTGCTTTAAACTCTCAGTTATATTTTAAAGAAATAAAACTTGAGAAAAAGAAGTGACCTCTTTTCCACAGGTCAGTGATATTGTTGATAATTTCCCAGCCTTATCTTCTCTGTGCTTCATTTCAGATACTTTCTATCACTATGTCCTCAAGGTCACTTATTATTTTAATTTATCTACAGCATCGACTGTGCTGTTGATCCCTTCCTGTATAGAGATGCTTTCAGATATTTTATGTATTTTTTTAATCTCTAGAAATTCATCCTCAGTCTTTGTTGTCCCTTCCACTTGTCTTAACCGTGCTCACGTTCACCTCTACCCCCATGAAGATATGGACCATAGTGAGGACCTTCTCAACCCCCTCCCTTGCTCATGCCGTCATCTTTTTGTTTCTGGTTCTGTTTGTCTTTGTTGATTTGTCTCCTGGTAATGAGTCATATTTTCCTAACTTTTTTGGCTTGTCAGGTGATTTTATATTATATTCAGGGCATCATGAATTTGACATTGCTGGTTTCTGGGTTTTGTTGTATTCTTCTAAAAACTGTTTGCTTTTCTGTCGTGTATGCAGTTATAAGAAGTTGCATCCTTTGGAGGCTGTCTCTGAAGCTCTGTGAGGGTCAACCTAGGGCAGTTGTTAAGCCTGATAGAGCCCCACTACCAAAGCAAACCTCTGATGAGGGTCTATCTGATGCCTCATGTTCTATGAGGTCTTTCACTCTCATTAGATGGTGCAGGAACTCTTGCCAGTCCTGTGGGGGTTGCAAGAATTGCATTACCTGCTCTTTTCCTTGTCTTTTTCTTTGCTTGCCATGGCAATTCTCTCCTATACATGTGGATCGGCACTCATTCAATGACTCGGGGAGACCCTTTGCTCATCCATCTCCTTCTCTGCAGTTCCATCATCTCTTGTATTTTGAACCTGCAAATTCTATCCACCTTGACCCATATATGGTTCCAAATGTTTCTCCACAAGTTTGTAATACTGCCACACGCTATTGGTTTCACACTCTTGCCCTGCAGCCTGGAGGCTGCCCCCAGGCATTATGCCAAGGCAAACATAGAGCTTGCCTTATCTGTTTCCTCATCCTCAGGGATCTCATTCCTCTGCTACTTGTGGCCTAATATCTGTAAACTACTGCATTATACATTCTGTATTGTTTTACAGCTATTTAAGATAGCAGGGTAAATCCAGTCTCTCTCGGTCCATCTGGGCTAGAAGTGGAAGTTACCAGCATGCCCGGTATTAAGACAATGAATGGAGTAACTTCTGGACATCACACCAAACATAGGCCATTTGTGGTTTTCTGGACTTGGGTCATCCCTTCACTTGGGACCACTTTTCTAAGTGGTCCCTCCCTCCACCCTCTACCATGGTAGTTCTGGCATTCCACTTCACTTAATAGAAAAAACCATCACTTTTCCAAAATTCAGGGTAAGCCTAGCTAAACACTTGCACTCCTGGAGGTCCCTGCCAAGGTGTTAAATATTGTGTCATGGAAAGAACACCTGAGAGACTAGGAGATTAGCAGGGAGACACTCTGGAAAAAGAAATGGTGGCGGCGGGGGGTGGGGTGGGGGCTGGTCTGATCTCTTTTCGAACATGTTGATAACTGGACCTCCTGACAAGTGATATTTTCTGGGATAGTCCTTCTCTATTGAATATTTTCATCTAAATGTAAACCCATGTTAGACGAACTTGGAATCTACACCTTTATGGCATATATTTCCTAGAGAATGTCACATAGGTCGTACAATCATCAGGGTATGGAATGGAGATATTTCATAACCTACCATATGCCCTGTCGTGGGAGGTGACCTGCGCTGGGCTAAGAGACCTTTCCTACTACTCTGGGTCAGTATCATGGTCTCCCATGGAAATGGAGGACCCAAGAGCCAGATCAAGTTTCTAGCTCTCTCCCTGCTTTGCATGCCCCTCAGCACTGTGCCAGAAGGCATTTTCTAGATCTTGTTGTTCCACCTCATCTACACACAGCTCCTCTGTTCTCTTGGCAAGCCCGTGTATCCTTCGTTGGACTTCAGTAGGATTTGGCCCTTGTTGTTGGTCTAGTTTCCAGAAGAGAAGATGAAGCTCTTTTTCACTGAAGCCTCAGCCAATTCTGTGGGAGACCCTGGCACTTAGGTGACCCTTCTGATGCTTTCCAGGCTGACGTCAAGAGTCAGACTTTGTACCCCCACCAACCGGATATCGGCCATGTGCTCCTCCTTAGGCAAGGTGGTTCTTTGAGCTCCCAGACGTGCTGGTGAGGACTGCAGCCATCAGCTGACACTGCTGGTGTTCCCAGCACCCCCAGCTGTGTCGGGGGTGGGGCACTGAAGTATCCACAGCATCATTCTATTGGACTTTTTAAAAAAACATCCTAATCGAGCATCACTGAATTCTAGCATCCAAACTGGTCATGACCTAAAGATGGAAAAATACTGGCCTGGCTTATGCTTAGGGAGTTAGCACCTGGCCCTGGGCTTAACACATAGCAGGTGACAGAATCACACTGTAATCCCATCTCTGCTGATGGAAAGGAAACGCCTTCTCTCCAGTAGCTCAGGCCAAAAACATCAAGTTATGCCTGACTCATCTTTTTCTCTCGCATCCCACATTTATTCTGCCACCTTGTGGGGTTGGCCCCCCCTTCAAAATGCTCTGTGTCCAAATCTGAACCCTTCCTCCCCCTTTGCTGTAGCTGCCCTGGGACGAGCTTCCAGACTCCCCCCAAGCAATCCTTCAACAACATAAATCAGAGAGTATGATTCCTACTCCTTGCTCAAAACCCCTCTGGCCGCTTGCCATTTCACCCAGAACACAAGGCTAAGATGCGACCGTGGCCCGTACACTCCTGTAGGTCTTCCCACACCTCTCTGAACACATCTCCCACATCACGGCCCTTCTCACTGCCCCAGCAACCTTGGTGTTCACTACTGCTCGGCCAGCACAAGGGGCTCCAACCCCAGGGCCTTTGTCTGGAAGGTTCTTCTCCTGGACATCCGTTTGGCTCACTTTTCCTTCCCCAGGTCACCGCCAGAATAACTGCTTGTCATCCAGGCCCACCCTCTTTCCTTCTGTTCTGTTAGTCCTACACCTCTTCCAAATCTCCTTTCTCTGCCCCATTTTTTAGTAGCATTTCCATCTTATAGCACACTAAACAATTTACTATTTTTTTTTCACATTTTCTGCCGCCTTTACTAGGCTTCCAGTCACAGGAGGGCAGGGAGTTCTGTTTGTTTCGCTCACGGCCCGTATTCCAGGTGGGTAGACCCCAGCCTGGTCCACAGCAGGCGCTCGATAATTTGTAGAAGCCGTCAGTGGTGACGGAGAGACCCTGGGGGGCTGACACTGACTTGCCTTTTCTCCAGAACTTACCCCCATTTTTAACAATTTTTAAAAATTCTCACACACGTACTGGAATGTCACATTCTTAAGCCCCAAAATAGGCACATACAACATAGTTTGATTTTCAAAAGGTTTTATTCCATCAATCTTATTACTAAGTTCAAATCTGATTTGAAATTACGAATTTGTCTGATTTATGTAACTGACAAAAATGAATTCAGGAGAATATCCTTTCTCATAGGGATTTTATCTCCAAGGCTTCTGCTAGCAATGAAAACAGTCTGTGATTCTAGGAGTCTGCTCACTCTCCATGACCATATCCAAATATTTTAACACCAATCCACAGCCTGCACAGTTGGGCGGCCCAGCTGGTCTGCGAGATCTGGGGGAGGCTCATGGCGGGCTGACGTCAGTTGGCAGAGCCCGTCTGGAAGGAGCTTGCGTGGAGCCTGCCTCCCACATGTTTCTGTCTTTTCCATTTTGTGTTATCAGCTAACTTTTGCTTCTCAGTATTCAAATTCATCTTCTACGCTTTTTTCAACAAGGAAATGGGTGGCTTTCCAAGACCCTTTGGTCATGTTATTCTCAGCCTGTGACTGTGTCAATAAAAAATATAGGAATTAAGTGTGAATTGGGAAAACCGATGATGCTTTTCATTATCCATTTCTTTCTCAAGACAGTGTTAACTTTTCTTAATGTCTGAGCCCATTCCTTCAGGGCTTTACATTTTCCCCGGGAAAGCTAGGTGAGAATTCCTGCCGAGAGGAGGGCAGTAGATGAAGGCAAGACGGTGACTTCATGCTTCTCTTCACTGACGTGCTAAGGTCTGAGAATTTATCTCTCATTCTCCGGTGTATGTGAAAACCAATAGTTGCCTTGGTTAGGCTTATTAAACAGTCCATCTCTTTGTCACTACGGTGTGCGAAAAAACCAAGCAGGTTCTAAAGGGTTCCGAGCAGCAAACCTGCCTCCCTGCCCCTCATCTCGAAACAGGACGAACGTGCCTCCTGCTTATGGCTGCTTCTGCTCAGGTGTGGGCCCCAGACACAGGACTTCCACGGTTTCCAGCAGCTCCTCCCTGCTTGAATCTTGTTTGCACATCTTCACGTGGCTTTGTCAGGAAAAGTGGGGGTCCGGGAACACTTACCAGAGTCACATTTTCTCGTGATTTCCCATTACAACTTCAGACACACACTTCTATGGAAAACAAAGTCCATTAAGGTAGAACAAAAATTACACTAACGGTCATGAAATTCACCTCTTAGTTCAGGTGTTATTTTTAATGCACTGTTCTTGTTCATTAACGGAAACCATTTCTGTGCAGGCGGGATGACGGTGAAGATAGGCGCCATCACAAATTCAGTGTCCTGGTGAGTGGAACGTTGCCAAGGGGAAAGAGGTCTCCGGTGGAGTGCCCCAAACCTTCAACGCCGTCTTAGAGACAAACCGGAAAGCCAATGGTCCGCTTGTCACCTTGATTCAAGATGGAGGGTTCTCATGACAGTAAATTGTAGGTTGGATCAAAAACCAAGTAAAACCTCAGCAGTCTGAAATATTTGTCTAAATTCCAAACAGTGAAACTTAATAAGTATCCCATCCGGTCTTGCTTTTGAATTCTGCACCAGGAAAGCACCACTGCACAGCCTATTATTTCAGAAGTTTAGGATTCAAAAACTCTAAACTTCCAAGGGATTGTGTGGCATAATTCACTGACCAAAACCCCAAGTGAGGGGCACCGGAGTGGCTCAGTCAGTTAAGTGTCTGCCTTCAGCTCAGGTCATGGTCTCGGGGTCCTGGGATCCAGCCCCAAGTCCATCGGGTTCCCTGCTCAGTGGGAAGCCTGCTTCTCCCTTTACCTCAGCCCTCCCCCGCACACGTGCTCTCTCTCTCTCGAAATAAATAACATTTCAAAAAGAGTGAATGTGCTCTTAACATACATTAAAAGAGGTTCTATAAATAAATAAAAATTTTTTTAAATGGAGGGTGTTAAGGTGGTTCAGCTGGTTAAGTGTCCAGCTCTTGGTTTTGGTGGAGGTCATGATCTCAGGGTCCTGGGATCAAGCCCCACATCGGGCTCTGTGTTCAATGTGGGGGTCTGCTTGAGAGTCGGGCCCTCCCCCTCCCTCTGCCTCTCCCACATCCTCTCTCTCTCTCTCTCTCTCAAATAAATAAATAAAATCTTAACAAGAGGTTCTAGAAGAAAGGGAGATGTTAACCCTGACGTGACCATTCTACTCAGCACCGTGAAAGGATCTACAGGCACATTTAAAGGGACTTGGTGAAACTTGTGTAAATTTAGCTGTGAGCAGTCAGAGTCCTGGAAGGAAGATGGTGAATAATAAAATCACTGTTCATTGGGAAGACCAGTTACTGGAAATGTTCAGCTTAAAGAAGAAAACAGGGGCTTAATAGCGGACTTCAAATATTTAAAGATGTTGATGCAGTTAAAAGGAATTAGATTTTTTCTCCAATGTCAATGCAATCTGATACAAATACCCCCAGGTTATTAGTTTCCGGAAAATTCTGCCAAGTTGGCACTTCAGCCTCTGACACACATGAGTCCTGGGAATGTCTGACGTGGAAAGGAGGTATTCTTGCCTTGTAGTTGCGTTATAAAATATAATTAACATTTAAAAATATTAAATCAGAGATTGACACAGGATATGGAGAGTCTGCGTTTTTCTTGTGCTACCACACTTCCCAGGGTCTCAGAATCTGCCTGGCTTACAACAGATGACTACAGGAGGAGTATTTCTAACCTGGCATTGGGGGTGTTTGGTGTGTACCCTGGGGGACCATCACCATCAATATTCCCATCATCCCCGATGTCACAGTGCTACCTGGCCTCATCTCGTGCAACCAGGCAACCGTGGCATGCTTCATCCATCATAGGTCAGATTTCCCTTCTAGGACATCATCCTAGTGGAATCATTCACCTGAAGTCTCAAGTCTGGCTTCTGGTCAGGGTGAGTTTTCTTTGAGATTCTTCAATGGTGC
This sequence comes from Mustela nivalis, assembly GCF_964662115.1. NCBI lineage: Eukaryota > Metazoa > Chordata > Mammalia > Carnivora > Mustelidae > Mustela > Mustela nivalis. The sequence continues at coordinate 2,957,463 of NC_139024.1, read as the reverse complement.
ATGTGCCAGTAGCTTTTTATTACTGTAGCTTTCCATGGTATGGAAACCACTGTTTTATATCCATTCACCTGTTGATTAACGTCTGGGGCTTTTTCCCCTAGGTTTTGGCTATTTTAGGCAAAGCTGCCATGAACATTCCTGTAGTCTATGTGTGAGGGCTGGCGTTTCTTTTAATTAAATACCTATGAATCATGGACAGCATTTTCTTAACGTTTCGGGGCATCAGGTATAAAAAGTTGAGTTGATCACACTCCTCAATTCTTGGAACGATACCATCACTACCCACGCAAAGCCCTTCTCTTGTTTCATTTATCTGCTTTATTTATGGATTTGTGTTTTTTTTTCCCTTTCCTCTCGATCCCCCAAGTCCCTTCCCTTCAAGTCCTGGGAAGAGTTCAAAGCAGTTCCCACATCACATCACGGCCTAGACAGAAAAACCAGGGAGGTCCACCCTGAAAAGAAAGAGAGCTCAACGAGCTCTGGCAAGTCAAGAAAGTGATGGGGAATTGATTAGTGATTTGTCAAGGAAATCATACTCTGCAGCACAGTCTGCCTCCTGAAAAGCCATTGAATGAGGGGCATAGTTCAGTTACAGATGCAAGGGAAGTAGGTGTCTCATTTCTGGACTTGTATATGAACTTATATCAGCTGTGAATTTTTTCACCATGTCCCATAGTACATTCTTTTGCTTGTAATGTCTTCTCATGAAACGAGAATCATTTGAGATGCGTGTGTGTGTCTGTGTGGTGCACGTACCTGTGTACATATCTTAATGTACATGAGTGGCGCTGGTCTATAGCATCTTTTTTGTTTCTTTTATTATTCCTTGAGCACGATGTTTTTTAAGATCTCTCCATTTTGTCTCTAACTACTGCCTTTGACACCAGGGCTATGTCCACCACATTTTTCCAACCCTGTATCCAAATTCCTCCCACAAAAATACACCCCAGTAAACATCCTCCGATAGGTCCTATGCTGAGCCCGTGAGAATATAACAAACGCATGTTAATTTGACTACGATTGCCAGGTCGCTCTTCAGAACGGCAGCCCCTGACTCCATAGTGGGTTTCCATACTCGCATTCCACCAAACTTGACAACGGTCATTGTATCTTCAGTTTTGCCAACCTACTAGGTATCACGGTGGGGGATAGCCCACAGTTTCCACGTGGCATTCCCCTGCGTGGACGATTAATTCCTCCATACTCAAGAGTTTCTCACAACTGGTATTGGTTAGTATTCGAAATACTATTGGGGTTATGTTTTCCAGTTGGAATTGTCATTGCTGAGCAATGCTAACATTTCTTAAATTCTTGTCTCCAAAAATGTTGGTGGGTTTTCTTACTAGTTCCAAGAGCCGGATTTCAGCGGGTAGAGGATCATGTCATTTGTAAGTAACAACAGTTCTTCAGTTCCAAGAGCCGGATTTCGGGGGTAGAGGATTATGTCATGTGCAAGTAACAACGGCTCTTAGGTCCTTCCAATCCTTACTCCTCTTTCTTTCTTTCTAGCATCGCGCAGCAGCTTAAGTACAAGTGCTACATAACAACAGTGATGGCACTCTGGGCACCTTCACCTTGTCACCCAGCATGGAGACAGGGGCTGCCGTTCTGAAGAGCGACCTGGCAAGGAGGAAGCATCAGAAGTCCTGAGTGAGGGCAGAGTATGGTCGAACTGTTGGAGGAGTTAACTGTAGCAGGTTGAAGAAATCCCTTTCTGTTTCCAGTTTGTTAGTGATTTCCACTACATGCGTTGAATTTACCAAGAACGTTTCTGCCTCGATTCAAATACTCATGTACCACATACTTGGTCTTAGTTACTGCGGTGAATTCTAGTGATATGTTTTCGGTGGCGAACCACCTCCCTGTCATGAATAAGTCTTATTTATCCCATCTTTTTAAAAACACACTAAGGGATTTTCTGAACTATATCTCACTTAAAATATCTACACCCCTGTTCAAGATAAACAGTGCCTGCAAATATCTTCTCTTGAAGGAAAAGTGCAATTTTTTATATGAAAGGGGAAATAACTTATTGTAAAGTAGAAATGAATTGTTTTTCTTGCAAGTTGCATAGAACAAATCCATACAACCATCTGGGCCTTAGAACCATGGTGAGAAAAAGATGTTCTCTAAATGTTATATTTGTATTTATGTGCTGGGGGCCAGTGAAAAGTATGGTGAAAACGATCTCAAAGGCCCGGGTTAAAGGAGTCCTAGTTCTTCGATGTTACCTGTCTGCAGAGAGCGGTTCCTCTTCCTCCCACGCCCCACTCTCTTCCGCACACTCCCTGTGAGAGCCGCACTGACTGCAGGGCTGGAACGGAACTGATTAAGCCTGGGCACCTGGCATTGCTTCCTCCTTCCTGGCCAGAAGCCCTAGTGAATTCTACCTACATTGTCTCGCTCTAAGTAGTTGCCTGTCATCCGCACTCAAACCCCAAATTGCTTTAGCATTCCAAGCTTCAGCTGTTAGAAATAACCAACGGAAACAACAGAAGTGAATCCATCATTGCCACGATCCAAAGGAAAACCCCAGCAGGTTTTGTTCTGTTCCACCCTGGCCGGGGGACAGGACTTACCTGCCAACTTCTGTAATGTCATGGGCTACAAGGGAGCCCGGGATCCACTCGGAGTCTTGCTTACATGTGTCTGCCTCTATTGGAGAGCAGGGCACACTCAGGGGCAGCTGGGCCACTCTCTGGTCATTGGGAACAGAGCATTCCCTAAATTAAGAACACCACTCTTTTTAAATATTTGTCTCTCTATGAGTAACTTTTCAGCCTACTGTTTTCTCCCCCCCCCCATATCAGAATGTTTCATCTTTGTTATGGAATATTTGTGTCTTCTCCAAATTCATACATTGGAATCCTAATTCCAAGCGGATGGAGTCAAGAGGTGGGGCTTTCTGCAGGTGATCAGTTCATGAGGGCGTTCACTCTTGTACAGGATTTGTGCCCTCATAAAAGACCTCAGAGAACCTCCTCCCCGTTTCCAGCCACGTGAGGATGCTGAGAGAAGTCAGCAGTCTGCAACCCAGAAGAGGTCCCTCAGCAGAACTTGACCATGCCAGCACCCTGATCTCAGAGCAAGAAATGTCCATCGTTCATAAGCCACGAATCCGTGTTGTTATAGCAGCCTGAGCAGAGCAAGACAATCTTTGAGACAAAACCTCTGGTTCTGGGATCATGCCTCTGAATGCATATATCTGACGTCCGTGTTAGGGACATCTCGAGACCTTGTTTCTGGTTGGTGTGAGCTGGAGGTACTGATCAGACAATAAGAGAAAAGGAAGTAGAAAACAGGAAAACAGAAAACCAAGAGGTTCCTAGTCCAGACGGATGGCCCCCCGCCCACACTCGTGTGTGACCGTCAGCCCAGAGTTCGCACCCTGCCAAGTCAACAGACAACAAGCGTCCCCACCCAGAATTATCTTTGGGTAAAAGAAGAAATAAGAAGTAAAAGGAGACAAAATTATGATAGGAAAAGGAATCTTAAAATTCTTGATGCAAATGAGTTTGAGGCTCTTGGCCTAAACCAACTATTTCCAAAGACATGGAAAATACTTTTGTATGAAATGAATGGAAAACTGCCTGTAATGCTTGAGGAACTTTAGAAAAATTAGGGGGAAAATCCCATGTAAACCAGCTTCTTATTTTCACCATGAGCAGAGGAAAAACCATGGACAAAGGAGAGGGTAGATTTATGGATTACTGGATGCCAGGCCGTTCTTTCCTGTGTTATTAATGTGTCTGTTCCTCCACACTTGGAGTTGAGCAAGCAATCACATCTTGCTGATTTCATTTCTGTCTTGGATGGGATCGTGTGAGATGCGAGTTCTCAAAGTGCCTACCACCCTCTGTTTTCTTCAGGATGTGCAAACCAGCTAAAGCTGTTTCAGCTCACACAGATCTCCACCCTTAGCAAACTTTTAACTACTTCAGAATCAAGAGTGCTAGAGGTATGTGCCTAGAAGTTCATGTCAACCTAAAGCCGGAGGAGACTTTGCTGGGAGTTAGCTAACCAGAAATCTACACTGCAGGGCTGGCCGTAGGAAGATTTTGAGGGACAGTTACATAAATCTGCCACAGAAATGTCTTTAATTAGCAAATTTTCCTTGGCGAAGTAAATGGTTTTCAAAAAATGCGGATTGAATAAGAAAGTTTTACCAGGTCTGCTGCCCTTGAAGAGAGGTTCTACAATCTGGTTATCTCTCATTCGTATGGAGCAGGGATCTAGGTCTGGAGCTCGTCACCTGACAAGGACTGAGGACAATGGCTGCCTGCCCCCACCCAAGAAGACCCACTCAGACGGGGGGATGTTTGGGCTCACCCCGTATACCCAAGGACACGTAGAAACGATTTCACTGAGACCACAAAACCCAGCTATGTGTTGGCCTTAGTCGGCCCATTAATAAACCCACATGAGGCAGAATTGCGTCCCAACCTTCTGAAGTTCCAAAAACCCACCTGCAACCACATTGCAGAGAGGAGTCCGTCCTTGTCACGAGTCATTGGCAGCGTTCTTTAAAAATCTGAACGTTGTTCGCTAAACCATGCTTTATACCATGTAATCCATCTTCCTGCCGCAACTCAGCACACCAAGGACGGGTGTCTAAATCAAAGGCAGGCCTCTACCAGGGGTGGGGCCAAAAGATCCAAAGGGGCCTCCGCTGAGGTCTTTTCTTGGGAAATATAATCTCGGGGCAGAGAACGGCACTGGGCAGAGGCAGAGCGAGAGCACAGGAAGAGAGCGTTGACGGAAACCAGGAGGTAGTGGCCAGACGGAGAGAGCTGGGCGGGAGCAGGGGAAGACAGGCGAGCAGGGATCAAGCCGGCAAGGCGCAGTGGTGATGACTCCACGGAGGACCCAGCATGGCTCCCCAGGGGGCTCCGTCAGGCAGCGGGGGCTCCTTCTGGCTCCTCAGGTGCACGTCAGGCCCACGGGCCGAGGGGACAGTGGAGCGCCATGTCAGCTGTCCAGACGGTGGGATCGTGGTAAACCTGCTGTCCGCACGGCCTCAGTCTGTAATCCAATAGGCTAAAAGCACGAGAAGTATTGTGTCAGAACATTTTTTAAACCTACAAACACTCGCATGCCTCTGGGAAGGAAGAATGATACTAGTCTGCTAGTCAGCCTAACTAAATTACGTTTCCAGAGCTCCCTTGTTGATTAAATAAACATTCCTTCCAAGAATCCGTTTCTGGGTGGGCAGAACTCAAATTGGCCTAATTAGAACTCTTATCAGGATCCCCACCATCTACGTTGCATCCGTATGAAATAGAATTAGGCAGGGAGGAAGCTTTCACATACCAGAGCTGAGAGGAGAGGAGAGATTGGACAATCTGATGTGAGTGAAGCCACTTGTGTGCAGGCGCCTGTCAGCTGCCTCTATCTGAAAGGAATTTCGGTGATAAAAACGGTGCCCCAACCCCTCCTCCTAAGGGCTCCCCATCCAGTAGAAACAACAGCCTCCTACAGAACTTTTCATAACAAAAGGCAGCGTGGGACGTCATAGAGGCATAAACCAAATATTGACCCGGATATAAAAACACATTGATGTTCTCCCATGAATCAGTCTTTATTCGGGAAAACGGGTCTTCCCTAAACCTGCATGGAATTCGTCCTTCTCCCTCGCTTTGATGAGAGCCACTGCTTTGGAAACTCTTTTGATCAAGGTCCCAGAGCAGCGGTCAATGTATCCCGCGTCACCTGTTACACGGGCTTCCGTTCCAGCAAGGACATTCCCTCACCGATACACAGTAACTAACAGATAGATACATGTAACACAAGAGGTATATACATCTGGCGTATCCATCCACTAGCTACTGTGTACCGGTGAGAGAAAACGTTTGTCCTGAAGACCGTCAGACACATGATCATGACCGAAGTCAGGCACAAAACGAACCGAGCCCCTCAGGCACCCTCTAGCCTGGTGCCTTTTTTAAAAACGTCTATGATTGGTTGTAAATATGATGGCCAAGTATTTATTTTTCAAAATGGAGCACTTTTCAGGTTTAAAAAGAATGCAGCTAGATGCCAAGAAAACAGACCTAAAACCAAGACAGCGCAGACAACGGGAGGTTGTGGGTCTAGGGCGGGAAAGGGTTAGCTGAGCTCTGTGATGCATTCTCTCTCTGGACGACCCAGAGGAGACCAGGAAAAAGGAAGAAGTGACCCAGTCAGATCTCCTTGCTCACTGGACTTCCTCAAGAGGTTTATGAGCAGAGAGGAACAGAGTCTTCACCTACAGAACGCACCCAGCAGGCCATATCTGTTCTCTCTAGGTCGCATGTAATAAATGATCATAGTATTTATAAATTTACAGTCCATGAGCCCCTGAAAAGTGTCAGTGTCAAATACACAATTATCAGACTATAAAGCAGAGCTACTTCATGACTGTAGTGTCCCCCTTAGAGGTCCCATGCCCTACACGCCCCACTGGGAGTCTCGTGGGACAGATCTGTCAGGCAGGACCTCAGGCATTGCACCGGTGACCTAGCCGTCCCCTTGATTTACCAAGGTCTCAGGATTGCCTGGACCTGTCGAGTCACTAGTAAAGAGTAATTATGGGTATCACGGTGCTAACGTCTAACTGCAGACCTTCATACAATTTTGCCACGTGTTCCACAAAGGGTTCTATGCAAAGAAATAAACAAGCAAATCAGACTGGGGCCGGGACTATGATCCAGGGTCCCCATGCCACACTGTGTCGTCTTGTCTGTTTACTCAGCGTCTCCTTGGACTTCCCTTGTCTTCACGACATGAATTGGTTTAAAGACTGTACGGCCCACACAAGTTTTCAGAAGATATGTTTTAACAAGAGGCTTGACATGAAGGAGAATTTACCTAGTATGAGTTTTGTTAGAATAATAAAGTCTTGGGGTGCCCGGGCGGCTCAGTCTTTAAGCGTCTGCCTTCAGCTCAGGTCATGACGCTGGGGTCCTGGAATCGAGTCCTGCATCGGGCTCCCTGCTTGCCAGGAGGCCTGCTGCTCCCTCTCCCACGCCCCCTGCTTGTGTTCACACCCCTTTCTGTCAAATAAATATATTTTTTTAAATCTTAAAAAAGAAGAAGAAGAAGAAGAAAGTCCTGTTGAAAGATAAAGAATGCCCTGCAAGTGACAAGAACATAAAAACTAAGAAAAGCAAAATCCAATGGGGGAATATATGCAAGGTTTTTATTCATGTTTGTTTATGGTTAAACACTGAGATCAAAATAACGTGCTGGCATGTAAACATTAAACAACATGCATAAGCGTGTCGCCGCTGAAGAAAAGTGTATTTTCTGAGAAACGGTTTTTATCATCACCTCGTCCAGAGTTGACGGCGATCAAAACATGGTGTTGACAATTTAGGAGAACAAAGGAAGCGTGGTCCCTGGGCACACGCACACACCAGCTATTTATATATTGTAAAGTAACTGCTGGGGCCAAGCAAAGACTCGGGAAGCCACTGTCACAGGGAGCTTATGATGCGGCCTACGTACGGGGTCCTGGCAGGGCAGATCACTGTTCACGCGTGCCCGGTGTTGGATAAAATAGCAGCTCTTCTGTTTGCCTGTGGTTTGGGGGAGTATCTGTTGGTACCTTTGTCTGGTGTAAAACGTGGTCATCTTGCCTGCGTGTTTTGCTTCCCGGTGCCGCTTCTCTGACTGGCTGGACTGATCAGCTGGAATTCGATCTGATCTCACTGACCCTCTTTCAGGCTGTCGTGGTTTGCTTCGAGGCCCAGGGCTCTGCACAGCCAACTGCCAGGCGGCCAACGTGGGGTCATTGAACTCTCCCTTGCACCCTGACGAGGGAAGTGCAGGGATGCTCGTCCAGTATTCGTGTCTTTCCTGCTCTGTTTTCTGCCCCTACTCAAGCAGTGATGAACTCGGCCGCCCGAAGGGCCCCAGACGCAATGGGCAGGCATTTCTCCACAGCCACTGCCAAGCCCTCCAGGGACCTCCAGGTCACCGCGTCAGAGGGCCAAAGCCGTGGCCTCTCCTGAGGCAGGAGAGTGCACTGAGGCGAGCTCCGTGTGGGCCCCGGGCTGACGCGCGGGCAGCAAGGGAACCCGCTTTCTGGACGAAGGCAGACTCTCACCGGCATTCGGCCAGCACCATGCATTCTCTTCCCGGGTTGCGTCGCGTGTGCGTTCCGTCTCAGGAAGGACACTCCGGTGCCCGTCGCACGCCTGGACGGATGCACTTCTTCAGTCCCGCCTTATTCTTCCCCAAAGAGCAGGAAGCGGAGCCCTCAGCTATAGGCTCATACAGAAGTCTCCGGAAGGGAATATGACCAAGAATTTCCGGACCAGGGTTCTTTTGAGTCCTCTTCTTTTTCTACGTCTTTATCTAGAAATGGAGAAAGATCTGCTGTTAGGTAACATTTTAAACTCAAAATGAATTTTAACACACCCTGACTCGGTTTCCCTTCATTCAGGGGGACTGGCTCATCCACCTGATACCCGCGAGGCAGGAGCCCGCGTCAGGCCCAGACAGGGGCGATGTTGCCAGGCCGTGGCGGTCAGACTGGGCCCACCCGCCGAACTGCCCGAGTGGCCAGGGTCACCGGTGACAATGATGCCACAGACCCGGGGGCCGCCTGTCCCCGTTTTGCGCCTTTCTTTGTTAAGCAAGAACTGCTGGCACCAGCTCTGAAGCTGAGGAAATGTCCACCCGACTTTCTGAATTAAAAATGAACCCGAGGGTTGCCTGGGGGGCTCAGTCGGTTAAGTGTCTGCCTTCGGCTCAGGTCAAGCTCCCAGGGTCCTGGGAGCGAGCTTCCCGTTGGGGGGGGCGGCTCCTCCTCTCCCTCTGCCGCTCCCTCTGCTCATGCGCTCTCTCTCTCAAAGAAATTTTTAAAAAACCTTTTAAATAAATAAATAAATAATAAAAATGAACTCCAGATCATCGGAGAAGGGAGGGGGCTGGAGCGCCCTTTGTTGCTTCTCAGAGTCAGCAGTTCGGCTCGGGTCAGCGCGGCTCCCGGCCGCTCCCTCTGCTCCTCTTCCGCCGGATAATCAGACCCTCCTGTGAGGGCTTGACGTCGCTCACGATTCAACAGCTTTCGGCGCGACTGTTGCATACGCTCCCCGAGAAGTGCCTGATGCCCAAAATGTTCAGCATTGCGACACAAACTAAAAATCCCAACAAATGCTGTTATTCAAACGTCAAGCCATTTATCTGGAGAACCCCCCTTTCTCGCAGAGACTGATCCCAGAACATACATTCTTGAGGACCCATGTGGCACTAATAAGCATCTGCACGGCACTCCGAAGTATTGTGAACCAGGCTAGGCCTTCAAATCACAAGTGCATACGTTCGTGAATGCTGAAGATTTCCACCACCGGGCGCTTTTCTCCACAGATTTTTCTGAACAAAACTTCCATAGTTAAAATAACGAGAATCATATGTACCTCCAAAGTTTGTGAATATTTCCAGTTTCCTGGATCCCTTCTTCTCCAGCGTTTGAAAACTGATTCTTTATGAGAACACAGGGAAATGCTCCATGTGGAAGGTGTGTGCCTGGTCTCAGCTCACATTTCGTAATCTGGGGATCACAGATTTCAATACCGTGTGGAAATAACCCATTTGAAGGTATCACACATTCTACCCGCTCAGCATTTATACGTGTGAGGAGATCAGAACCAACTGTTGGAGTTCTCTGGAAACTCGGGGCACTGAAAGTCTCCTCACAGCCAAGAGTGATTTGTTGAACCAGAAATCTAGACACATTTTACTGAAAGTTGTCATTCATTCCTGTTATAAATAAGATATACTTTTAAATGCGTTTCTCTCTCTCTCTCTCTCTCTTTTTTTTTTTTTTTTTTTTTGTAATTCGGTAACAACTTCAGGGATCTACCAAGCAAATATCTCAGAACCATAACTGGCTTAGTGACTCAACACAGGACCCTGTTTGTGGTGTCAACGCAGATGTGGACATAGTCTGGGATCTCTCTGGTACAGTCTTGGTGGGGTCGTCAGGGACAGAGGAGACGCGGCCGCTGCGTTCGTGAAGAAAGGACACCCACACTGCCCAGCTGTGTGAGAGAGAGATCTCATCCAACCACCGTCAACAAACACAAGAATGACTCAATCATTTTACAATATTTGTTACACAATAAAATCTGGGTCAGACCTTTGGGCTGGGAGGGAAGTGATGAAATACGTGTGAGCAAAAGAAAGGAACATAAGACTTCTGGAAGCCTCGTGAAACCTCACAAAGCTTCTCCACCACGTTTGAGCTGAGACTCAAAAATCATTAGAAATGCCCTCGGCAGCTTTGTTGGAGGAGAATGGGCAGAAGAGCGCCCCTCGCAGCACGCCCAAGAGAGCTGGGGTCGTCAACACCCGAAGGGCAGTGAGTACGTATGAGAAAGTACCTGCCACGTCTTAGAAACAGGACCAGAAATCATGATGGTAAAATGATGAAGAAAAAAAATACGTCACTGGAAATGAAGGATACGAGTTTGAGGACGTGAGACAGCAGCAGAGAAAACATCAGATAATGAAGGGAGGGAGATTAGTGCTCGAAATACCCACCACAGACCGGTGAGCCCTTGAAACTGGGTCCGTACTTCCAACCAGCCAGTGCAGACAGGAAGACACAACCAGTTCCCTACTGACAGTGCAAACAAATTGTTTAAAAAATTAATTACTCTGGAGCAGCACAGGTTAGTTGAGCAGAACCCTGAAGTATAGGTCTCCAGCATCTAAAGGAGATTCTTCACGATGTAGTGAAGAGCATCGGTGACGTCATCCGCGCGCGAAGAAAGCCTGAACGGAAAGCAGCTCCCCTGCTGGAGGCGTGAGGCACAATGACCGAAGCAAGGTTGGGATAAGAAATTCTCTTTGGGGTCCAAATAATGCAAACCAAGCCCACAGCTCTCCGACTGCCTGGCAGGTGGAACTGACGGACCCCTCGCCCATCAGACAATCCGCAGGACGGGTGCCATCCCCGGACCGTTTGAGGGTTCTTTCCCCCTCACAGGGAGGAGCTCTGAGGCAGGATCTGAAGACGGAGTCAAGGTTTTCCTCAGAAAGCGGCTCTGGGTTGGTCACGGCACAGAGAACGGCTCCGGTGACTCTAGCTCAGGGAACGAGACCACGTCACAAGGTCTAGGCTGGGTTCAGACTGGCGGACGTGAAGTTTTGGTTCAAGGTCGTTCGCACCGTGCTCACTACCGGACCAGCACACCCGCGTCGCAAGGACACACACGAGCCAAGAAAGCAATGGAGTGGTTGGGGGCACCCAACGCTCTTCGGTTGCTCACTGAGAGGCGACGGACGTCGGACGCCGTGACGAGCGCTACGGCCAGCCTCCTGGAGAGCCCACGTGGGGAGAGAAAGCTCTGAGGGCACCGGCCAGCTGTCACAGCCCGTCAGCAGAAGCACGAGACCCCGGGGGCCACGCGGTCACCACCACGTGAGATGAGCGGAACTGCGGAGCTGCGCCCTGTCCGCGCTGCGGGTCGTACAGACCGACGGCTGTCGGCGTCAGCCACAGCGTTGGGGGCCGGCGTGCCAAACGGTGTTAGATGACGAAAATAGCTCCACACTTAGAAAACGAACTTGGAAGCACATGTATCAAAACATCCACTAAGACCCCCGTCCCCAAATTTAAAAAGTGGACTAATAAAACATCTAATGTTAAGCCTTTTCCGTCCTGATTACTAAGGGGGTCAGCGGGTGGTGTAGGCCGTTCCCTCTCCACGAGCTCGGTGCGGAGGGCGACGTGGTTATTTGCCACGACCGGGATCAGAAAGTCCAGTCAGCAACTCCGTGTGAAGCACCCCCACAGAAGATGCACACCCCCCCTAAACGAGGGTTTTGATTTTGAAATAGCTCCTCCCAAGGCCTTCTCCTGGGTTTCAGCTCGAGCCTGTAATGGCCGCGAAGAACCCGCAGTGTGACGGCGGGGTCCCAGTGTGACGGGGGAAGAGAGATTCCACCCGGATGGGGAGGACGTCGTGACCACGGTCTGCAGGGCTGGCAGGCGGGCGTGCACCGGGCACCGGGACCAGCGGAGCCAAGCGGAGCTCGGGGGGACGGCGCTGGGGACGTGCGTGGAGCGAACCGCGGAAGGCCTCTGCGTCAGGTCCCCGGGGCCACCGTCACAAAGTGCCGCCGCCCAGGTGACTGGTAACAACAGCTAACTACTCCTTCACGGGTCTGGGGACCAGAAGTTCCCCAAGATGTCGGCAGAACTGCGCAGTCTCTGAAGTCCCTTCGGGAGCCTCCTTGCTGCCTCTCCCGGCTTGTGGAGGCTGCCAGCAAGCCTCGGTGTGCCTCGGCCCGAGACAACGTGACGCCGATCGCTGTGTCCGCGGTGCCGCGTGCTCTCCATGTGTGTTTCCGTGGCTTCGTGGGACGTTCTCCTCTCTGTGGGTCCAAACTTCCCTCTGCTTCCAAGTCAGGAGGCCCCCCTACCCAAGGTGGCCTCACTCACACTTGACGACATCCATAAAAACCCGTAGCAGATAATTTCCCATTCTGAGGTTCCAGGAGCCCGTGAATTTAGGGAGACACTTTTCTACCCAGGACAACTTTCAATTCCAGCTGAAGATGCCAGGAGGTTGCCCCAGTGGGGCAGGAGCCCAGTGCATGCCTGCAGGACGACGAGGCCGCCAACCTCTGAGAGTGGGGACCAGGGAGCCTCCTTTGGTCATCACAGACTGTTGTGTGTTGCTACCTGACCCTTGTGGTAGATCTTTTCTCCCCAGCCAGAATCTGGTGGAGGGGCAGGGACCTACATTTCTCGTCAGTGGGTTGTACAGGAAATACTTTGGGAGCAGAGGAGTAAAGGGAAGCGGGCCGTAGAACGGGTACTGAATCCGCACTCGGTCCGGCCTCACATGTCTTCTCACTAGGAGCGAAGGAGAGTCTGCACCAAAGTGAAGACACTGGCGAATGGGGAACTTGAGACCTGCCCAAGCACACAGTTTGCATCTTTGACTTGCCTTTATGGGCCCCCGCTCTGGACCTGCACCTCGACAGCATCGGACGGGTGCTGGCAATGAAAGACGGAAGGCTCTGGGATCTTTTGAGAGGTTCCGTGCTGTCGTGGGGTGTGGACCTGAGAGGGGCTCTGAAAAGAACCAGTTTCCCTTCACGTTATGGTCGGTGGCAAGACCGTGCTTCCCTGCGTGCAAGGGAGTAAAATACATAAACCTTAAACTATGCAAGAAAATACTGTTCGGTGGAAACTGAGATTATGGTTTTTGTTCTTTATATTTTGCTGAGTCTTTTAATCTTTGCTTCTGCAATAGAAATGAATAAGCCCTTAGAAATACAAAAAAAAAAAAAATTTGACTTTGGCACTTTAGGTTAGGATGTGACTGTTACTTCCTCTGCTAATCTCTGAGCACCTGCTAGTTACATGAGGTTGTGTCGTTTCTTTGTTGTCTTGGCCCACAACTACAAGTACATACATGCACAGTATCTACCACCCCAGACCGTCAAGACTCACGTCAGATACTGACCGGTTAAGCACCAAGCACCGTAGAAAAGACAAAGCGCACGGCATACGTGCCAGCAGGTGGCACCCGGTCTTCTCTCCGTGGGGAGCAGCTCAGCCCCAGGAGACGTGACCACGGTTCACAGACTTGTTACACACCCCTCCACAGCACCGTTCACCGCCACCACCGTCGTTACACACCTGTCTCCTCACCAGAGTGTTAACCCTTCTTAAAAGGAAATAAAAGGAGCCCAAGCTTGAAAATCCGCCAAGCAGACACAACTCTTGGAGCCACGTCAGCAAGTCTAAATGTAGCTTGTGTCGTGAACTGAAGCCTAAGATTTCTTGTAAAAGCCTCCGATAATCACAGAGGAAACTGCAGTCCTCCTCCTAATGTGGTATGAAACCGCTGCTTTTAGCCAATTCCCTGCGCCCTGGAAACCACTGGGAATAACCCGTCATTGTAAAGGTTAGACAACCTCCTCATCGTCGCTTTACAAGACATCCTGGAACGCCGTGCCCCTGGTTCATATCGGTTTTGGGTTTGGAAGCTCCCAGTTGCAAAGTGTACTTACGTGTACAGTAAACTCCTACTAAATATTATTTTACTGATCTGGTGGTTTCCATCTTTACTCTTTCCGACTCTTGGATACATTTCAGGGTAGATTGCATGTTTGTGTCCTTAAGTCAATCTCCCCAGAACTGCTTCCAGCCCGCGAAAGTATTCAAAAGTTCTCATAGTAGCAAATTAATTAAGGAGCGCCCCGTTGGCTCAGTCGGTCACACATCTGACTTCTGCTCGTCTCCTGATCTCGGGGGTCTTGGGACTGACTGAGCCCTGGGTCTGGCTCCCCGCTCAGCCGCGAGTCTGCTTGTCCCTCTCCCACTGCCGCTCCCCGGCCCTCTTATCACTTGCTCGCTCGCTCTCAAATAAGCAACTAATATATTGTTGAAAATGAATTAATCAATAGTACCCAGCAAAATTGCTCTATAAATGTTTTTAAAAGCATGTAAAAATTTTAAAATAAACCCTTTCTTTAATACTATTTTATATAAAATCATAACAATGTATATTTATAATGCATCCCTCTAAATTTCGGAGAGGGGGAGTTTCATAGAGACTGATACCTATGACCTCAAAGGATCAAAATGATCAAAATGTGTAAATATAGAAACACAAAAAAGGTAGGGAAAAATATGTAAAGACATAAAAAGGACACAAATTAGTGTGGGGCTCTTTGACCTTCAGATAGTACAGAGTCCTAAAAAGCACGCAAATCGTATTTGAACTTTAGGCTCCCATTCTCTTGGGAAACACTGAGGGTTCCCTCCCACCACATTGTGAGAAGCGGAGTTCTAGTGTAGACTTGGGCTTTCAGCAGCCTGTGAGGAGACGCGCGTGTGTCCTTTTCCCCGTAAATCTACACATCTACGTGGAGCGTCGCGCAATGCGGATGAAAGGCATGGACAGGAGATGAAGACTTGGCAAGTGTAGCAAGTCCTTCATGTTTAGAATTCCTCAGTCAGCTACGTCACCTGCTGGAAACCACATTTTACAATTTATGGTAAATTGATCTCCAAAATAATAAAGGTAAATAGACTGGTCTCTAATTTTGGTAGATTTAACACGGCAAAGGTTCCTTCTTGAGTCCACACAGAAGGTCATGGTTGCTGGTTCATGTACTAATCACTCTCACAATCTTGACATCAATAAAAGGAATTTTATTTAATTTATTTTTATTTATTTATTTTAGAGAGTTAGAGAGACAGAGAGAGAGCCCGAGGGGGAGAGGTTGAGGGAGACAGAGAGAGGATCTCACGACTTCCCGGTAAGCACAGAGCCCAGGGCGGACCCCGACTTCAGGGTCCTGAGATCAGGACCTAAGCCTAAACCCAGAGTCCATCGCCCACTGACTAAACCACCCAGGCGCCCAAAAGGACTTTTATTATTAATTGTACCGTATTACCTTTAATGAAATGGGAAATAAGATTTAATACTCCTGAGTTAATAAAGTAACACCCATCCTCTTTTTCTTAAGGGTGATTTTTATGTATAGCAAGCATTAAAAAAATTAAATGCTAATAAACATGAAATATTCTGAGCTTATCTTTTTTTGAGCCATTGGGGATTGTAACAGATTTTTCAAAACAATGTACTTTTAAAATAATAAATACTTACCTGGAATTTGCTGCTTATCAATTGGACGGGCAAACTGTTTATCCAAGAGAAGCCCGTTTGCTCATCTGTAGATGTGGGATAGCGGTCCCTCACTGGTAAGATGACTATAGAAATTCAAAGCGGTCATGGACGTGACAGTGATTTCGCATCTTGAGGGGATACACACGCTCACACTCTGGGCATGTTACCGTCAGGGTGGGCTCAGGAGAGAGGGGGCACCACATCCGAGGTTATGTTTACTCTGGGATGGCCATGACCCAAGCGTTCTGAATCCAAGAGCCTCAAAGTCGAGGCCTTCTCCAATCTTCCGTTTTCCCCTTTTCTTCTTTCACTTTTGCATCTGCTTTTAACAGAAGATGAAACCCTTCAACGCCTTTAAGAATACTTTGGGGCTGCTTAGCAGGCGCCTCTGACCAATTTTGTTGACTGTTAAAACAGCTTGGGGAAGGGAAAAAAATCTGAATTTTGGAATCAATATTATAAAATCGACTGCCTTTCTGAAACTTTGAAAGCCTGCCCGTAACTATTACGGTTGGTAAAGTGCTGACTCACGCCTTTCTGTGGAGGAGAGAAGTCCACATGTTCTAAGAGACACAGCTATCAGGTTTTCCCATACGTGTGGGTAGAATCTTTATAGAACCTTGGAAAAAAGTACACAACCCCAGCTTCCCCGAAATTAGTCCTGTCACATGACTGGCCATTTTTACAAGCCTCCAAGTACCTTTCCAGTTCCAGCTGAAAGGCCGACATCTGCTCCGGTTCGCACGGTCGGGTCCCCTTTTCCTCAGGGGAGCGAGGGCGGAGAAGGGCCGCTCCGGCCCACACCCAGGGGAGCCGCAATCATCTGCTCATTGTTACCAAAGAGCCGGGATCGCACCTTGAACCAACCTCACGGGCTCGGCTCCTGCCCCTGCGCCAAGCCGTGACGGACTCTGGGAAGTGCCGACACCCGCAGAGACTGACCAGGACCCATTTAAGACAGGCGCTGGGACAGCGGCCGCATGGCAGGTCACCCGCGGCCTGCTTCGTGGTTTGCAGACATTCTAGGCTCTCATGGAAAGAAACGCAAATCCACTCCTTCCAAGCACCGGGTGGGTCAGAGACGCACTTCAGAGAGTCGGAGAAAAGGCAGCGAGAGGACGGCGAGGCTCGTGGTGCAGATGGAAGCCGCCGCGCACGTAACCTCGTGGGTTTCCACCGCAGAGCCCAGGACTATGCTCCTGCTCTCGGGGAGAGACCCAGTCTCTCGGGGCTGCGGTCTCTTACTTCATCAGGCGGGTGGCCCGGTACCACCTCCTTGTAAGGTGTTGTGACACGGGGGAGGGGGAAGAAATTAAATTTTGAAATTTCACATGCATACGGACGCCTGAGTGTCTCATAAAATTGCGGATTCTGAGGGCTCAGCGCCGGGGTGAGAACAGAGACTCTGTGTGGCTCACCAGCTCCCTGCAGGCGCCGACTCCGTCAGTGGAGGGTCCCACTGTGAGCGGCAAGGGGACAGCCCGACACCTTGACTCTCCTGAAGGGGCAGTGGCTCTGCAGGGCCGGCTGGGCAGGCTGACAGGAATATGTGTACGACACAGTGCGTCCTTTTCGAAGTGAAATACAATGCAAACCCTAAGTGCCTGTCCAGAGTCCGAGTGTGTTCAGTTGTGGCTTTAGAAAGACGGCGGGACAGCAGGAACTGTGTATTGCCTTTCGGTCTCCTTTGCTGGGTCTCCTCCTGATCTCCACCTTCAGTCATCACTCCCTCGGGCTTCCGTGGGTCAGAAGGGCTAAGAAGAGGAATATCACTCCCGTCTGTTTAAATGCTTTGCCCCAGGTTTCCCGACGTCCATTCCCACACGCTTACTTCTACAAGGTCATAGCTCCTCCATTTGATTCAGCAAGTACGGCCGCCTCCCCGGAGGAGGTGGTCTGGCGCGTCTGCTGCGTCTAGTGGGCATGAAACTGAAGGCTGCACGTCATCGTTCTGGGGCCCGGGGGTCATCTGTCTAGTGGCTCCTCTGCCCCCGAAGCCTCGGGGCCCCTGGTGCTCTGTGCTCAGGTGGCAGAGAATGGGAGAGGCACAGAGCACGGCATTGCAGAGACCAGCCTGGGAGAGTGGACATGGCCTTGTCCGTCCGGAAGAAGCCAGTCGAGTGGCTGCCCGGCCTGCAGGGACCCCGGGATTGCAGTGGCCCAGCGGGAAGGAGACACGGCATTCTCTCTGTGGTGCCTCTCCTGGGTGTTCAGTGATTGCTGGCTTGGTCTGAACAACAAAGAATTCACCGGACTTGAAGAGTGCGTGCAGACTGTGTGGGGAAGTGCGGCAGAACGCGGAGTCTGAAAGAACTCAAAGATGTTCTCGGACCACGGCTGGAAGAGCCCCGAGATGTTCTCGGACCACACCTCCTGCCTGGGGAGGCAGGTACCTGCAGAAATGTTACCTCTCCTGAACCACATACGTCCCAGCAATGTGGCCCCTGGAAAGTGGAGGGGAGGTTTAACAGATGGAGAAGATGATGCTTATCAGATGACCTTCACAATAGCCTGGAGGTAGATACGATCCTCTAGTCAACACGGGAAGGTCAGGAAAGGTCTGTGACTTGATAGTGGGAGGGAGAGCCGTCCTCCAAAGGGCCATTCTACTCCAAGAGCAAACCTACATCATTGCCCGTCTTGACGTAGAAGAACCCAACCAGAAGGCCCCAAGTGTGTGTGTGTGTGTGGTTGTGGATGTGTAGGGGGGATATGCAGATGGTTGTGTGTGGTTGTACATGGAGGCTGTGTGTGAGTGTGTGTGTGTATTTGTGTGTCCAGGAGAGACACTGGTGGTTAATGGATATGTTGTTCTCAGAGGACAGTCATACCCCGCAGGGCTTCTACCCAGCTGTGTGTTCCAAACTCCGAACATGGGAACTGCAACCACGTGAAACCATTGGATGACAATACCAAAATGGTTTTTTTTAGAGTTTTACACAATTGTGTGCTACTAATGCCATCTTTGGGGACCTGATTTTTGGTTCCAGCCAGAGTGAGAATGACTGCGGGCCCCCAGACTCATGCTCTGGGGAGCGGCCTACGGTTCTTACTTAGTGTTACAATGACCCTGATTCGAATCCTGTTTCAATCTGTGTCGTTGTGTACTTGAAATAACAGCCCTACTAGTAAACAAAGCTTACCTGGGCGAGCTCACACCGTTTGATTTCTCTAAGTGTGAGAGAACTGAGTCCATGGTGGGCAGGAAAGGCTCCTATCAGGAAAGGTATCGCCTGTGGGAGCCCCTCTACCTCTAAAAACGGACCGGACATACATAGGACTTAGCTTCAAATTTGCACATTTTTATTTGATAAAGATGTGGAATCATCTTTTTCAATCTTGTCAGGAACAACGACAGGCTGAGAAAAATTGGACGGGCCGAGAGAAGCGTGGGAGGAAACAGGTACCCTGCCCAGCCAGCTTTCCAGATGCCCAGCTTCGCAAGGGGCCCTGCAGCTTCCCTGAGCGGGGGTCGGGGGGGCAGAAATCGTGAGTTCAGAGTTTTTCTAACGGTCACCCCAAAATCACACGCACACCTTGCTAATCCAGGCCTTGTGTACGGAGTCGCTCAGATGCAAGTCAGCGTAGCTGTGCGCTTGCCAACGTGTGGAGGGAAGCTGGTGACGTGTTCACGCTCATCTTTTGCTATTTTATCTTGAAGCGGTGGGCAGGCGTCCCTCTGACAGCCCCCGAGGAATGCAGCCCCAGCACCGTGGGACGAGCCCCTGTGGGAAGCCAGCTGCCCCTGAGTCCTGCTGTCCCCGTCGCTGTGGACAGTCATTCTGTCTCTGAGACCCAGCGTCTTCCTCTGTGAGAGGGTCGTTCTCCGGAGCCGTCAGCGGGGCTCTGAGACTTGGCGATGCTGGCTGTCCTCAGGGTCCCCTGCGCCACCTTCTCTCCCCTGTGCCCAAGGACCGTCCGGTCTGTGCTTGCGTTTCTGCGGGAGACCCCCTCTAGGACAAGGTCGTTCCCCAGTCCTGCGAGGCCCTCTGTCCGTGTTTTCCTGGCAGACAAGCCTGCTGTGGATCCATCAATACTCTGTGTCCGTCTCTACTTCCCACTCACTCCTCTCCCCCCCCCCCCGCTGGTTTCCATCCAACATGCCCAACCCGCGGTTTGTTCCACTTCTACCCGCATCTTCCCAGACAGCCCCATCCTGGAAACACCCTTGTCCCCCGGCTTCTATTCCACGCTCCTCTGGCTCTCCCCACGTGGACAGGGTCTCTCTCGGCCTCTCGGTGAGCTCCTCCGCCCCTCCCCCACCTGTAAGACGGGGTGTGACCCTCAGGCTTCTTTCCATGTCTCCCAGAAATCCAACGGCCACTACACGCTGCAGACTCCACATGTCCTCCTCTGACCTCGATTTCCCTCCCGCTCTCTGAACACCCAACAGGGATCACAGGCATCTCAAACTCCATGTGTCCGAAAGAAACGCTTTGATCCCCCACACCAACATGCACCTGACACCCAGTCCGTAGACAAGGCCGCTGTTTACTCAGGAACCAGAGATAAAACCCAGGCACGTACCCGCGTCCGCTTTCCCTTTGTGTTCATACCCAATTCCCAGCAAGCCCAGTTAGGCCAGTGCCCAAATGATGCCGCTCCACCCCCTCCTTCCCGCTCAGTCTGGCCACTCATCTTTCGTGGCCTGCATGGCAACAAACACCTAACAGGTCTTTCTGGTTTGCTCTGGTCCCCATGCCCCAACCCAACTGATCTCTTTCCCCTAAATCCTGATGGTCCCGGAGTCTCCGCACGGCTCACAGGCCTTCTCCACCCGCACCTTGATTTCCTGTTTCTCTTACTCACGCCCGTGGCACTTCTTGGTTCCTAGAACACACCAAATTGTTTTCCTTTACTGAAGGGCTGTTTCTGTGGCTGGAAGCCTCACATCTGGACTATCTGCAGAGTCGGCTTCTCATGCCTGCGTCTTAACAAAACATCGCAGTGTGTGACATTAGGCCTCCTCCCACCTCCGACCCGGAGAGCCTGTTTGTGTGGCCTGGGCAGATTCCGCGGGGCGAGCAGCACCAGTGCTGGCACCTTGTCCGGGTGCAGCGGGGACTGACTAAGTCTCTGAAGGGGGAGTGCCAACTCCTGCTGCACACCTCACGGGGGAAGGCAGATCTGATTAAACAATGTTATCGGAAAACTCTTTGTAATCGATAAACAATTTAAGTACAATCTATTAGCACTTTACCTACTATGCATATATATTGGTAAAAATTTAGTGTAGGAGAGCTCTCATAAAAATAAAATAAAAGCCATTAACATTTGTAAAAAGAATAACCACATGGAGTTTTAAATCCTCTTTATCAGGGACGCTGGGGGGCTCAGTTGGTTTCTTGGTTTCGGCCCGGGGCATGATCTCTGAGACCAGCGTCGGGCTCCCCACTCAGTGGGGAGTCTGCTTGAGATTCTCTCTCTTGCTCTATCCCTCCCTCTGCTCGCTCTCTCTCTTTCTCTCTAAAATAAAAGAAAAAAAAATAAATCTTTAAAAAAAAATAAAAATAAATCCTCTTAAGCAAATTAACTTCAAACACCGATGCCCAATGCTGTGAGTATGACTGTTTCCTTTATGCACCCAAATTACATCTGACAGCTTGCTCTGTGGCAGGCAGTGTTTGATCGGATAGGATTTTCTGGCTACAACAAAACAACCACCAAAATAATAACAGTCACGTGATCCAAACTGATTAAGAATCGTAAGGGAATTAATAACCTCATGACAAGAACGCCAGACGTAAATCGCTCACTGGAACCACAGTCTCTCAGAGCTGGTCTCACATGGAAGGATCTGTCCCCACAGCTGCCCCCCAACAAGACTCTCTCCTTGGCCAAACCTTAAGCAGGCCCCTCTGAGCTCTCTTTTCCATGGGCACTTGACCTTGACCAGCCCCTCTGCCCTTGACCTGCTGAGCCCCGTGTTAGCATAGAACCCTGCTAAGTCAGCTGAGCTAGAATCCCTGACCCTTGATGTCTCCTCAGGCTCCTCTTGGTTTTCTAGCCGCTGCCCCTCCCTCTGCTCCTTGTCTCTAACTTCCCACTCGCCTTCACTCTGTTGGGAGTGCAGCTCGGTCCTACGGAAAGTCTCTCTCCTCTCCTGCAGGAGCTCTGATAAGATTGGCCCCACTGTCTTTCACAGGTGTCTGGTGAATAATTTCTCTATTACACCCTGGTACTGGCTTCTTTCTCAGCTTGGTCACTAAAGTGCTTCTGTGGGTCAGATCTGTCCACGGCAGCAACGGAACACAAGAGAGCATGTGACTTTCTGGAGACCAAAGAGACTTTCTGCAAGCAACCCGGCAGCTTCCCCCACCTTATTGGGACCACGGGCCCATCCCTAAAGACAGCTAAACAACATTGTACTTTGTAATTGTGAAACACTTCAAGCCAAATACATCAGCACTTTGTCTACGACGCATATATATTCGTATAATATAATAAGAAAGATGTTTAATCCCCAAATAATAAAAGCCACTGACATTTTTTAAAAAGAATACGCCTGCAGATTTTTCAAACTCCTTTTCAGCAGATTAACTTCAGATGCCAGTGGGCTCACCACCATGGGCGGAGACTTGGTATTTGAGAGAGAAGAGTTGTGGGGCATTCAACCACAAAGCCCATCGCCCCTCCGGGAGGGGTGCAGCAGAAGCACGTCCTGTGGGCCGTCACCTCCATGCCACGGCAGCCGCCAAGCACACTCTGGGGTCAGCTATCCCAGAGGTCACTGACAGAATGCAATGGTCACGTCACACAGGTCACTAAAATCAACGGAAGCACCGAGAGGCATGAGATGGGGTAAGTTAGCGCAGTTAGGACGACGCACAAGCAGGGAGATCCGACCGGCTGAATCCTGGGTATCTACCATCTATCGTCTGTCTGTCTGTCTATCTGCTTTTCTCTCTGTCTGTCTCTCTCTCTTTCTCCTCCATCAGCTTTCCCCACTGATGATGCTGTTATGGGACCAAAGTTGACTTTTGATGATGAGGGGGACCCACATTAAGGAGGCTCCCTGGCCACTGGCACATTGTTGCTCCACTGGACAAGTTATATTTGTGTTTCTTGGGAAGAGAACACGTGAAGCCAGGATGGGGTCACCGATACATGGCTGAATCACGGCCTCACAAGTATTCGGTACGTATATGTTGTCTATTTCGTGTATATTTGCAGGCACTGTTGTATAGTCAGTGTACACGGACTATTTAGAGACCCATACATTTAGTATCATGCCTGTTCTGCATTAATTAGCCAGTACACCATAAACGTTTGGCACCTTTGTGTGTTTAGTGGCTGACGAATATTCAGTACCCAGCAACTCTGGATGTCCGGTGTCTGTGCCTTCCGTCCCTATGTATTTAACCCTCACACACCGCCGACTACTTATCTACGTTTACCATGATCAGTGAACTCTGGTTCTCTCCCTGACTGACAAACCTGCATTTTTATGGTAGGGACACCTGGGCAGCTCAGTCAGTTGAGCGTCTGCCTTCAGCTCAGGTCATGATCCCTGGGTCGTGGGATCGAGTCCCAAATCAGGCTCCTTGCCCAGCAGGGAGCCTGCTTCTCCCTCTGCCCCACCCCCCTTCTTGTGCTCACATCCTCTCTCTCTCTCTTTCTGCCAAATAAACAAAGTCTTTTTAAAAAATGCAACCTTCGTGCTTTGTCTCCCATGAAAGACTGTGGACTCTGAGGAACTAACGGAGGGTTTGGAGGGGAGGGGGATGGGGGCTTGGGTGAGCCTGGTGGGGGGGATTATGGAGGGCACGGACTGCACGGAGCACTGGGGTTGCTGCAGAAACAATGAACGCTGTAACACTGAAAAGAAATAAAACAAAAGTACAAAAATTTTCAAAATATATGATTAAAATATATTGATATGTTGAAATCCATAACTTAGAAATATTTGATAAGTTACTAATGTATTATTAACATTAGTTTCACCTGCAAAACAAAACAAAACAAAACAAAACAAAAAAACGCAACCCTCAAAAGTAAATGTCCATTGCAGAGTCCAAAGTCCAGTCATTCTAGTGAAATAAAAATCATAGAATTGAGAAGCTGAAGGTTTTTTCCAGCCTGGTGAAGGAGATAAGCAGGTTCTAATAGGAAAAGGCAGTGAACTCTATGCCAGGGGGTGTGGTCAGGGCCAGCTCTTGAAGGAGCCCAGAAGGATGAGAAACACAGACGTCGTGATGGGCCTCGGGGGGGCGTCCCAGGCCCCGGGTCCTGCTGCAGGAACAGACCGCGCATGTTCCAGCAACTGGGGGCGCAGAGATGGTGCTTGGTCGGGCAGAGAGAGACTTTTAGGAGCTGCTGCTGGACTGGTAGGCGTGAGCCTAGTGTTGCACTGGAGGCCACTGGGGGCTTGAGGGCTGTGTTGTGGCCTGATTGACCTGTACCTTTAAGAGTTTGTTGTGGCTACTATTTAGAGAGAGCAGTGATGAGCAAAGCAAAAACAAAAACGGGGATTATCCAGCTCAGGACGAAGGTGCTGTAGATAGAGAAAAGTGGGTGGTCCTAACTCATACACAGTAGATCAAATCAAATCAAATAGATCAGATCAGCAGGTTTACTGAATAGGAGGAGGGAGAGTGGAAGGACCCTGCGAGCTGCCTGGGCCGCCGGTTGTTGAGTTGTCTGTGCTCATGAAGCAATGTCATGACCCAACGTGGCTTTCAAAAGAAAGGTCCGGATAGAGCGATGGCTTGGAGCTTCTCGGTGCTTAGAGCTCACGTGAACACCTGGAAATGAATGAGCCGCGGGAGGAAGGAACGGCACGGAAGCGTCCCGAAGGCCGGACGGTTTCTTAGGGAGGTGCGCCTTCACTCGCCGCACGGTCCAGCCTGCAGGTGTCCCCTTTCCGGGCATCTACCCCAGAGAAAGGGAGCACGTGTCTACGCAAAATCCCGTGCGCGAGTATTTATAGCAACATCATTCATAATCACCAACAACTGGAAGAGACACAAAGGGCCTTCCGTGGTTCATGGATAAGCAAACTGGTTTATCCAGAGCACGGATGCCTCCCGGTGATGGGGATGCATGGGCTACAGACCCAGGGACATCACAGCAAACCTCGCCGTGTCGCGCTGACAGCAGAAGCAGCAGCCGGCGTCGTGTGGACATATCACGTGGCTGCACAGGCGTGACCCTCGAGCCCAGGAACGCCCACGGGGCCAGAGACCCAGCCCGAGGTTGCTAGAGGTGGGGGCAGCATGAGGGAATTCTTTGCAGTGAGAGCTGCTCTGTCTCCTTTGTGCCGCTGGCTACAAAAACCCTACATATGAACACCCATACAACTGTAGGCCAAAAAAGTGAATTTACCTTATGAAAATATTTTAAATAAAATAAATGCCAAATTTTTTTTTTTAAAAAAGGCCAAAGAGCCCAAACCTAGGAGGCTTTATGTGGCTTCTCCTGTCAGCTAACCTCCCGTGGGCCCCGGGGCAGCGGGAGCTCACTACGCTGGAGATCACCAGTGATCTCTCAGGAGAAATTAGGAAGATAAACAGAAAATGTATTTTCATGCCCCAGGAGGGCAGTTGTTGATAAATTTGAAACCAAACTAATGCTACCCGCAGGACTGTCCTTAAATCAAAACCATGTGAGTAGGATAGAAAGAGTCCTCATTATTCTGGCAAGTTCCCTGCGTGAAGCCTCAGCACAAGAACTCTGATGCGAGCCCATTAACAAATCCTAAGTCAAGGCTTCCTCCCCTCCTGAACAGTCAGGAGCTCGAGAAGCAAAGTCATATCCCACCGTTACCAGAGCCTCGCTCAGCGGGCCTGGTCAGTCGTCATGCACTGTCCCTTTAAAACTGAATTACTGGGGCACCTGGGTGGCTCAGTGGGTTAAGCCGCTGCCTTCAGCTCAGGTCATGATCTCGGGGTCCTGGGATCGAGCCCCGCGTCGAGCTCCTCAGCGGGGAGCCTGCTTCCCTTCCTCTCTCTGCCTGCCTTTTTGCCTACTTGTGATCTCTGTCTGTCAAATAAATAAAAATTCTTAAAAAAAAAAAAACTGAATTACTTATGCAACTCCATTCTGCAAAATGTATCCTTTTACCCCATTTAAAAATACAATTCACCAATTCTACTTCTCAATGAAAAACCATGAGGATGTAGTGTTTTCATGTTATGCCTCAGGAAACCTAGGGCTCTGTGTCCTCTAGGGAGGTAAAATTCTGCACCGTATCCCAGGGGCTTTGCCCAGAGTGACCTGCGGCTGCTGGGGTGAGCTGAAGCTCCCACCGGTGGCTGCCCCAGGTGTCCCCTCTGGGATCACATTTGTCTCAAACCAACAAACCAGGAATCTGCCTTAGGTTCAGAGAAAAACCACGCACGGCGGACAGAGTTTACCACAGGACAAATGACAGCACAAAGTGAGTGACCGTGACATTCTGTTTGCTAACGGACCCTTCCAGCAAGCAGGACAACAGCTTCTTTTCAAAAGCCTCATGATCAGAACAGCTGTAGGATGCTGCAGCCCAGTAAGATGCCACTCCGAGGCATAAGCCTGGCTGTCTGGGACCTGGGAGCTTGCAGAATTCCCTAAGCTAGAGGTATCTCACCCTGCTAGGGTGCCTTCACTCCAAGGCTCCTTGCGGAAGCTGTTTTCCCCCACAAATTCCCTAAACGAAAGCTTTATCTGCTATGCCATAGCCAGAGAACAAGAACAAGAAAAATGAATTACCACAAGTAAGGAGATGTCAGGCCACAGTTTTTTTACTCTTCCTCTACTTGGTGAACACAACCCCTTAGGGTGGGCTAGTGGGCTTCACTGGGAGGACTCCTGAATTGCAGACGGGAGATGGGAGGGGCAAAGGGTATGGGATGTCCCTCACGAAGCGTAAGTGAAGTGAGGCCCTCCCACCACCTTCTTGCCCCGTGCTTACTAACACTAAAGGTAGAATCTGGTGACTTACATATAAGGGGTTAAAAAAAAAAAAGATATATGTGCAGAGATATTCATTCACCTGAACATCATATAAAATAATGAGAAACTGGAAGTGAATTCATGCCCATCGGTGCAGGACGGGTCCCTGCCAGAGGACCACATCCCTCAGTGGGACACAACACACGGTAGAGAGAAGGATCCCATCTTCAGCCCTGACGGGGGGAGAAGTCCATGGTATGTCGCACCAAGAAGAGAGCGACCCTCCAAGGGGACCTCCAGTCGATACCAACACGTGTGTGCCTGCACTTCTGCCAACAAGAGTCCACATGGCCAGTAGGCGCATCCCTAACCACCATGAAATGCAGAGCAAACCCACGACCCCAGTGAGGTGTTACCTCACACCTGTTAAGGTGGTTACCGTCAGAAGGACAAGAGAAAAGGCACCCCCGGTGCACTGTGTGTGGGAAGGTGCGTGCTGCAACCACTATGGAAAATATAGGTGTGCACCCCAAAATTAAAACAAGAACTGCCGCAGGATCCAGCACGCCCGTTTCCAACATATCTAAGGGAAATGAAATCAGTATCTCTAAGAGGTATCTACATGGCCATGTCCACTGCACCATTATTCACAGTAGCCACGACACGGAAGCCACCTACGTGTCCTTGATGGATGAATGGATAAAGAGAATCACACACGAGCACACACGTGCGCACGCACACACACGCACACAGGAACACTATCCAGCCACAGATAGAAAAGGGCCCCTGCCATCTGCAACAACGTGTTTAAATCTGGCCGGGATTAGACTAAGTGAAATAAGTCAGACAGAGAAAGGCAAAGATGGTATGACACACTCTGTACGTGGAACCAAAAAAAGTAGGATGGTGGTTTCCGGGGTGGGAGGGAGTGCGGATGGGGAGCTACGGTTAAAAGGGTAGAAATGCTCAGTTGTAAAAAGGGTAAGTTCTGAGGATCTACTGTCCCGCACCGTGACTACGGCTAATAATTCAGTACTGTACCCTTGAAATTGCTGAGAGTAGATCTGGAAAGCTCAGAGCACTCACCCTCACTCACACACACACATGCACACGCACGCACATGCACACGCAGGTCAGCGAGGAGAGCCGGTGGCTGTGCGGATTCTCTGGGTCTCGGTAATCACTCTAAAATGCACGTGTATCAAATCTTCACGTTGTACGTGAAATACATACAATTCTATTTGTCAACTATTCTACAATAAAGTTTAAAAAAACACACGTGCACTTGTACAAAGGGAAACCTGGAAAGGAAGTTGACTGAACCATGACAGTAGAGGCAAGTTTTCTTAAATGATTTTTAATTTTCTGTTTCACTTGAACTGTCTACATATACACGCATTATCCACATGTAGACGGGAGGTACCGTTGTTTTCATTCCCTTAAAATAACAGACGCGGGATCTTCATAAAGTACTCTCTTCTGTGCGGGAGTGGGAACGGGAAGGAAGGTCGGTGACTTCACAGGAATCCAGGGGTCCCAATGGGTTCCAGGCTGCTGCCCCTCCCCGCAAGACCGCGGACAGGCGTCTGCTGGAGAGACGGATGGGGAAGAAAGTAGAAGAATCAGGCTGGGAAGGAAGTGCAAAGCCTCTAAAAGACCCAGCTCTGGGTCAGCTGCAGTGTCCTGCAGGCTGATTTCCGGGACAGGGTCAGCCCCCACTCTGAGAAGCCACCGCTGACCAGGCATCCTGCCCCATGCGGCTGGTCACAGCCCGTATGACATTTCATCCCTCCATGACGTCACCAACACTGGCCTGTCCCACTGGACTATGAGCTTCACCAAGACATGCACTGTTTTATTTTTGCTCACATTTCATCCTTATCATCTGGCAAGGCCACTGACGCATTTTATGGCCCCAAAACTATGTTCCCATAAGCACTTAAGAGCACTGTAGTGTCGGTTTTTAAAAAATAATTATAGCCCTTATCAGCTTGAGAAGCCCAACTTAAGTTACCTCTTCCTCTTCAGAATGCCTTTTGTACTCTTGGCTTTGGCTGCATATTTTAAAGCAATAAACGACTCACTATTTTCTGTTGACGGTCCTCTGCCTCCCGCAGCAGGGGACACTCCAGCACCACGCAGGAGGTTTCACTGTGGGAGAAGTTAAACACGTGAATCCCCGGGTTTGAAAGCTTGAGACCTTCCTTCTCCGGGGGCGCGTCGCATGCGCGAGCCAACACATCCGTGTGGTTCCAACGCGTGAACCGTGAACCAGCTGGGGGAGCCGCGCAAGGTCACGCACAAGGGTAACAGCAGCAAATCCACAGCAGGGAGTTAGAGACACAGAAACAGCCCTATTGGGGGCTTCAGTCTCAGAGACAGTGGATCACAGGCTTCTAGAACACGAGGCAAGGGGTAGGTGTCTTTCCCCGCTGTGAGGACCAGGAGTAGGAGAGCCGGGCAGAGGTGAGTTGTGTGGGCTCTCAAACAGGAGGGGCAGGCTCAGGAAGGAGCCGCGTAGGAAAGGATGTTGCCTGAAAACGAAAAGAAAACAAAACAAATGTTCTCTATAGTTGGAGGAGTAAAAAGTGAGCTCCAGGTCAGGCGTTAAGATCTTTTCAGCTGAGGGCGCTTTACCCGACCCAGCTTCAAGTTTGAGATGATGTCATACACATTAAAAGGGACTCCTTTGGTTACCTTTCTAAATGCCTTACAGCAAACTTGTGGCACAGATGTTTC